>NC_079452.1:24557324-24594824 GCF_903798145.1 Danio aesculapii | reverse complement strand
CAAGTCAGTGGCGACAGCGGAGAGGGAAAAACTTCACTAATGGCGAAAGTGAAGAAAAAAAACCTTGAGAGAAACCAGGCTCAGTTGGGCACGACCATTTTAATTTCTCCACTGGCCAAACGTCTTGTGCAGAGCTGCAGTCTCAGCAGCGGAGGCTGGAAGCTGGCCTTAGCGAACACTCATCTGTCTGTCTCTCATGTTCTCCACTCCTCCATGACCACCACAGTAGCTGCTCTGGATACGGCCTGGTCCAGGATTATGGAAACCTTGGGATCATCTCGTCGTTGGTCTTGGATCGAATCAGTGACTCTGCATAGTCTGAGGGCCTCGGGAAGAGTATCCCCAGGTGGAAATGGAGAATAAAGAGAATAATTAGCGGAGCTGCTGTTCATAGTGTATATATACAAGATGTGGAAATCCGCTAAGTGGTGCACTGAGTGTATGCTTTACTAGACCTAAAACACTTTGAGCACTTGTTTTTTGTTTTTTATTGTGTTTTTGACAGACAGTACAATACATTACAGGTATTCAATGACAAAGGTACTTTCGTTTTTTTTTTTTTTAAGCTACACAGAAACAAATGAACGTTATGAAAATTAAATGGATTACAAAAAAATAATAATAAAATAATCTTAATAATAAAAAAATAAATACAGAAATAAATAAGTAAATAAAAAAAAACCCAGGGGGATAGGGGGTGGGGTGTTGGGGTTCATGGTTGGAGGAGTCCATTAGTCTCAATATGAATTATTAAAGGGTCCCATGTTTTGGTTGATCCTCTGAGAAAATATTAGATTTTATTAATAGCATTACATCACTAAGCCAAACTGACAGTGTAGGTGGCGTTGGTGATTTCCACTCTGTAAGAATTCTTCTTCTGGCTATTAATGTTGCAAAGGCGTTTTCTATCTCTTTAGCTATATGCATGTCCTCATTTGATCCTCCAAACAAAGCCATCACCGGATTAGGTTAAATTCTTAAATTAAAGTCCGAGTTTACAATCTCAAAGATTGAAGACCAAAATCGTCTCAGCTTATCACATGACCAGAACATATGGGTTAGGTCTGCCTTGCAACGGTCGCATGTTTCATCTATATTGGGGTATATTCTAGCCCGTTTGGTTTTGCTGCAGTGAATACGGTACAGAATTTTCATCTGGATCAGATTAAGACGCGCACATGATGAAGTCTTGTTTATAATTTCAACTGCTTTACCCCAAGTTTCTTCTGAAATATTAATTCGTAGTTCTTCTATCCATTACATCTTAATCTTCTCCAGCGTGAGAAGGCCCTTGGGGTGTACAGGGGTCTTTAAAATGAAGTCCAGTCCAGATTCAGCAGGCATTTGAGGGAATACAGAGCACTGGGTCTGAATAAAGTGACAAACCTGAAGGTATCGAAAAAAAGTCTGTTTTTTGAAGGTTAAATTTTTAATCATGTCATTGAAATTGGCAAAAATATTATCAATGAAAAAATCTCTACATGCCACTTTGAGCACTTCTACTTTCCTGTGATTACAGTAGGCTACCATCAACAAAGTACAAATATAAGGTAAATCCACCAAACACTACACCAATGGAGCACGCTGAAGAAACTCATCCATTTCTCAACATGCCTAAAGCGTTGACGTGGAGATTCACGGTACTGTAACAGTGTGTAAAGTGTGGTACTGTCACTTACATATTGCACTGAAAGTTTACTGTTACAAAAAACACACACACACACACACACACACACACACACTAGGCATCGTCTCTTCGCCTAGCTGAATCTAGCCAGAGAATTATATCAACATCGCAGGCTATGTTGTCATTAGCAAGACACCTTGGAAAGAAACATCTTGAAGGACGAATCCATCTTTGTATTGCTGCTACCTCCATCTGGTCACAGGCCTCTTCCATGGCTTGGATGTGGGGTACCTCAGCCTGGAGATGGAGATCATATACCTTTCACCGCCATGCCGAGATAAACTTCTATAGGGTTTATGAATGGAGAGTATGGTGGAAGATAGAGGACGGCGAAATGTGGATGTTCCTGAAACCAGTTCTGAATCAGAGCAGAGCGGTGGAGGGACACATTGTCCCAGTCAACAATGTATTGCATATGATGGATTTGATTTGCTGATTTGCTTCCTCTTTCTCTGACTCTTGTCTCCAGCAGGTGTCAGTAAACTCTCTCATATCCTCCCTCAGTCAGTCTGAAGCGCAGTGTTCAGCTCTGCTGTCAGTGAAACTCTTCCGTCTCGGTGTATCGCTGAGCTCAGCTTATGATCAGACTTATTGATTATTCATTTCTCTTCAGATATCAGTGTTTGAGTGTCGCGCATGCGCAGAGGCGGCGCTGGAGATTAAAGTGCGTTTCAGAAATCGAGCGATGCCACTTCAGCGCTGTTTCCGGGTTCAGTCTGCTTCACGTGATCCGCATTTTAACATCTGTTTGGTCAGAATCTTGAGTAAAATTAGAATAATTTAAAATGCATGACTGTTTTAAATCCTAATGATTTAGGATTAAATAAGCGCAGGCACAGACGAAAAATGTACACATGCAAAATTAAATAAATATGGAATAAATCTTTTAATCCAATTTATTCTAAATATTGTTAATATTATTATTATTTATTATTATTATTATCAATATTATTATTTATTATTGATTATTATTTATTTATTGTTATTATTATTATTATTATTTATTATTATTTATTATTATTTTAAGTTATTATTATTTATTATTATTATTTATTATTGATTATTATTATTTTTTAATTATTATTATAAGTTATTATTATTATTATTATTTGTTATTATTATTATTTATTGTTGTTGTTATTATTATTATTGTTATTATTAATAATTGTTATTAATATTATTATTTATTATTATTATTTTTATTATTATTATCATTATTATTATTATTATCTTCTTATCTGCTGTCACTTCTGCAGATATATGTGCCCTCCAGAAACTTGCGTTCTGTGAATGAACGTCGCCTCGTTGTTCCATCCCAAAGAGGGAAGAAATCACTTTCCCGAACTCTCACATTCAATCTGCCCAGTTGGTGGAATGAACTCCCTAACTACATCAGAACAGCCGAGTCACTTGCTGTCTTCAAGAAACCACTAAAACTCAACTGTTTAGTCTCCACTTTCCTTCCTAATCTGTAACTGCCTCTCTGGCTATACGGAACGTTACATTTACACACATGTACAAATTACATGAGCTTTTACCAGCGTAATACTCAGCACTCACTACTCTCGAGTACTTTTGAAAGCTCTGCTTTTTTATATAATTTTTTTTCAGGGTTTTCACCTTTAATTGCTCAGACAGTATTGACAGGAAAGTGTGGGGAGCGGAGAGAGGGGAAGGATTGGCATAGGACGAAAAGTCTACTTTTTACTCGTACTTTGAGTAATATTTACAGCAGATATTGTACTCACGCTACATTTTTAGGCAAGTAATGGTACTTTTACTTAAAGCTGATTTTTAGTACTCTTTCCACCACTGAGTATTTATATTTGCTCCAATATTTGCACAACATCCATAGTGTACTGGTTGGTGTACCTGTTTCTTGTCTTGTCTGTCATGTCTTATTTGCACTAAATATTGTACAAACCGCACTTTGCACTCTTATTCATTTTATTTTAGTTTATCTTATTCATTCATTCATTCGCCTTTCGGCTCAGCTCTTTCTTTACCACAATGGGCCGGTACATCAACCACATTACTGCTGCCGCCACACCAATCAGCCTGTCAATCTCACGCTCCATCCTTCCCTCACTCCTGAACAAAACCCAGAGATACTTGAACTCCTCCACCTGAGTTAAGGACTCTCCTCCAACCTGGAGATTGCAAACCATCTATTCCCAGTAGAGCACCATGGCCTCACACATGGAGGTGCTGATTCTCATCCCAGCCGTGTCACTCTCTGTCCGCAGAGCATGCTGAGGCTCCATGTTCGATGCCAACAGATCATGGTCTGCAAAAAACAGAGATGAGATCCTGTATGAGTTTATCTTATCTTATTTCAGTCTCTTATTCTTGATAGTAGTGCACAGTCCTGTGTTATGTTGTCAATTTATGCTGTTTAATGTAGCACCTTGGTCCTGGAGGAACATTGTGTACTGCACTGTATATTGTTGAAATGACAATAAAGCCAACTTGACTTAACTTCATTTACAAGTGTGATGACAGTCTTTTAAGCTGTTTCTATGATTGTCTCACACCCATTGTCCCTTTCTTTTACTCTTATTGCATTTGTATTAATATTTTATTGTCTGTTTGTATTTTTACGAATTGCAATCTATGTTCAATACTTGACGACAATAAAGAAAAACTAATACAAGTGCGGTGACGTCATGCCGCGATCAGCTGACCCGTGGCGTCACGCGCGCCAGGATCTGCAATTTCCCGGAGTGGCAGCGCTAGAAGCTCCAGCGGTGGGTGTGTGCTTTTCCTCCGTGATTTCCTCCTGATCTACAGGCCGGACCGGGTGTCGGATCTCCGGAACAGCAGCTGGATATGAGCCCCGCTGGGTGAGTGTTTTATTCTGGGTCTCTCTCTCTGTTTGTGTTTGTGTGTGTGTGTGGATCATCTGCTCGTCCACAGGTGATGCGCGTGCTCTGATCGAGTTTTGATCACACTCATCCTCTCCTACACTAAACTGGGCTACTGTGAGCATATCTACTGCTGTGGTCATGCATTTTAGTACGCTGTTGTGTTTTAGGAGACTGTAATATCAGTCATTGGGGTAAAGTTGGTTTTATATTAGCACATTCAGACTTTCTCCTTCGTAATATAATGTTAGGAAAGTATTGTAAATAGGGAAATCATTTTAACAGCCAATGACTGTCAAAGTACAACCGTGTTCACAGTCAGTTAAACTGTGCTAATGTTGTTTTGAAGATTTGCATGCAAATTCAGACTGAATATTTAAAGTACAGGGGTAAACTGTGTTAAAATGAACAGTTGCATTTATAGATTAATCTCTATTTGCCATTTTAAATTAAAATAAATAATAAAACCCTTAAAAGTTATGTTAATTTGTTGACCCACCCCCCCCCCCCCCCCCCCATAAAAACTTATTTATAAAGCTATACTTTGTATTATATCATCTTTGCATCTAAACAGGAATCAGTCCCACACTATTTGTTTTTTCTGATTGTCTTGATAACACTATTGTTGAGTTTTTATTTATTTTAGTTTTTTTTATTAAACATTTTATTGAAGTCGAAAGTCAGAATATAAAACAAAGCTTACCTCGTTAGATTGCATTAGACCGACTTATTGAGATGAAGTTGGTTTAACATTCACACATGCAGATTTTCGCATTTAATAAAATACTAAAGCCGAATTTAATCAGGCAGATTAATTTAAAATGCAATTGTTCATTTTTTCAAGTCCATGCTACTTTGAATATTGGGTCTGAAATTGCAAGCATGGCTTGAAAACAACATTAGCACCGCTTATTTGTCTGTAAATAATCCTGTACTTTGACAGTCATCAGCTCCTGATATTACTTCACTAGTTAGAATACTTTTCTGACAGTATAATATTAAGGAGAAAGTTTGAATGTGTGAATATAAAACCAACTTTACCTCCATTATGTCAGTCCAGTGGTGACGTGGTGGCGAGGTGGGTAGCACGTTCGCCTCACAGCAAGAAGGTAGCTGGTTCGAGGCTCTGTTGGATCAGTTGGTGTTTCTGTGTGGAGTTTGCATGTTCTCCCAGTGTTCGCACGGGTTTCCTCCGGGTGCTCCAGTTTCCAAACACATGCGCTATAAGGGAATTGGGTAGGCTAAATTGTCTGTAGTGTGTGTGTGTGTGTGTGTGTGTGTGTGTGTGTGTGTGTGTGTGTGTGTGTGTGTGTGTGGATGTTTCCCAGTGATGGATTGCGGCTGGTAGGGCATCCGCTGCATAAAACATGTGCTGGATAAGTTGGCGGTTCATTCCACTGTGGTGACCCCAGATTAATAAAGGGACTAAGCCGAAAAGGAAATGAATGAATGAATGTCAGTCTAATGCATTGAGATAAAGTTGATTTCATATTTGCACATTCAGACTTTCACATTTAATACAGTGTGTGAAAGAAACACTCAACCATAGTGTCACCAAGACTTTCATAGAAAGGGAAAAAATAATGTGAGACTGATTCGTGTTTGGATGCAAAGATGATTTATTACAAATTAGGCATGGGCCGGTATAAGATTCTGATGGTATGATAACCTTGAATAAAACTATCACAGTATTGTGATTACAGCTCTAAAATATATTCTTTTTAAATATCGAGGTAAAAAACTACTTTTTTCCCCTTTGAAAACAATATATTTTTATTTTTATTTATTTTTTTGAAGATTTCTATTATTTTGCAGCAGTAAACATGTCAGGCTAAATCATTGAAATGAATTATTGACTTCTGCTGTCTTCATTAGTTTCAAAAACAATGATTTCTTAATAATTTATAACGGCATCTTTGGATATTTTTTCTGCTGAAGATATACTATTGTCTAAAAAAAAGTCTTACACATACCTAATGCTGCGTTCACACCAGACGCGGAAGAAGCGTCACGCTCGAGTGATTTACATGTTAAGTCAATGCAAAGACTTAAGAATGAAGCGTTTTGTGCGTTTGACACGCTTCGCGCACGAATCGCTCAAGTTGTAAAATCTGAACTTCAGCGGACATTCGTGCTGCATTAACCAATCAGGAGCTTGCTCTTGTGGGAGCGTGATTATGACGTAGCTCCTGTCGTTGGTCCTCCTGCCTGTTGATATTCTGAGTAGTTGTATATTTTGTGGTAAGGATGATGAAACTTTAATGCATTTATTTTGTATGTGTGAATTTGTTCAGAAATTTAAATTTGACCTCTATCGTTATTTAAACACTCCTCCTACATTTGCACAATATTTTAGTTTAAAAGAAATTATTTGTTATTACTCCTGTTATTAATCTTAAGAATTTATTTTCAACTTTATCTTGTTTGGAAATTTTTTATACATAAGCAAAATGCATGGCTTCAGTCCCTACTTTTCGACATTTTCTGATTGAAGTTGACTCACTGCTCAAATCTTTCCGTATGTGTAAAAACAAAAAATGTGTCCGATTCCCGGTTCTATATGAAGACCTGTCGTCTATTGACTCTGATTTGAGCTTTCCTATCGCTCTTAATTTATTTATTTTTACACTTTTATACAGTGTAATTTACTTACCCCTTCCTTTGTTTTCTTAGTCTTTTTTCTTTCTTTCTTTCAATTCTCTCAATAAAATCCATGTTAGCCATTTAACAACGAAGCTAGAGTCACCGGGCAGACAGAAGCCCTGCCCATGACGTGAATGAAGCGGATTTGATGCGCAAATAAAGCAAGGAAACTCAAATGTGTATTTACGAGCGAATAGCGTGATTTATCCGCGCGTTCTGCGTCTGGTGTGAACACAGCATTAGGAACGGTATTACAGAAAATTTTGGTGGTTTTAAAACCTTGACTTTTCCAAACCGCGGTATACCTTAGAAACGGTTATCATCCCATGCCTATTACAAACTATAGCTTTATAAATGAATATAGTATAAAAAAAATCTAAATACCATACTGAAAACAACAGCTTAAACCAGCCTAAGCTGGTTTTAGCTGGTTGACCAGCCTGGTTTTAGAGGGGTTTTGGCCATTTCCAGCCTGGGCTTAGCTGGTGAGGCTGGAAAATGACCAGCTTGACCAGCCTAGCCAGGCTGGGAGCCCAGCCAAAACCAGCTATGTCCAGCTTAAACCAGACTGGTCAAGCTGGATTTAGGTGGTCACTTTCCAGGCTGACCAGCTAAGACCAGGCTGGAAATGGCTTGGAACCAGCCTGGAAATGGCCAAAACCCCTCTAAAACCAGGCTGGTCAACCAGCTAAAACCAGCCAACCAGCTTAGGCTGGTTTAAGCTGGATTTTTCAGTAGGGTATTAAAACCTTTTAAGGATTTAAGATGTAAAGCAGAATTTAGAAAAGGCCAATACAGATTCACTTAATTTAAACTGTTCATTTTTGAGTAAAGTGATCATTTGTGATGCAGGGCTGGGCGATAAAATCAATATCGATATTTATTGACTGAGCACTATTGCCAATATCGATTAAAAAAGATTCAGTATGTAGCTTCGGTATAAAGTGCCTTAATTTTATTAAAATGTGTATGCTGAGTAGGGTTGGGCGTTGTCTATCCATTTGGCATCGTACGATGTCTAATATGAAACATCGCGATGGACGATGGCATCGTCGTCATAGGTGGCGATGAATTAATTATTTATGAATAATTAATTAATTCATAACGAATTAATTATTTGTAGCCTACCATTTCAACTACCTGACCTGCATCGTCTTTGTTTTACCCATAACCATATCATAAATAAATAAAGAGAAGTTACACACAAATGACCACCGTCAGTCACTGTTTCCACAGGACTCTGGCATGAATAAGCAGAGTGATCTGTGTCGTTATAATGGCGTCCACAAACTTGGTTGGTAAAAAGGTGCACAACCAACAGTATCTGAGGTTTACACTAAAATGACCAAGTACAAGCGTGAAAGCGAAAGATTGAAGCAGTGTACTGACCCACTGACTGTCTGGACCCGCTGTCTCGAGCGCATGACAGTGTGCGTGTGTGTGTTGTCATGTGATGTGGGTTTTCAGCAGTGGTTTGGACGGGAGGGCTGTTCAGAATTGCTAGGTGAAACACCAGAGTGGATGTGGATTGTTATCGTTCTAAAATGCCATTTTAAACAGATGTATTAGTGTAAACGAGGCTTCAGTGTGTATTTTTTGCGAGCAGATTTGCGATGGGGGGGCGGGGCGGAGGATCGCGATGCTGGCTCAGCTTCGTGGTGTCTACCGGCGATCGTCGATAGACGACCCAATATTTAAAGTAAACAATGCCTCACAATAGGGCTGGGAAATGTTGCAAAAAAATTATCAGGATATCATTTTTTATATCATTCAATATCAATAATTATTGAATATTTTTTTAACAATACTGTAGCAAGGTTCTTTGTCAGGGAAGAAGAAGACAGGGTCGGCGTTAAGGTACGTAATACGATTTATTTGTATTCTGTCACACGGTTCAGCACAAGCTCCCCAATGTGGTGGCTGTTGCTGGGTTCTCTCTCTCTCCCGACTGGTCTCTCTCTCGTCCCTTAAGAAGGCGTCTCTCCGGCCCAATCACTAGAGAAAGCAGGTGTTATTAATTATTTCTGATTGGGCTACTGACCAGCCGCCGGTGTCTCCACTCTCTCTCTCCCCCTTTCGGGTGTTCGGCCACGCTCTCACCACCACATACCCCCACCGCCCGTCTCAGGCCGGGCAGCCGTCCGGCCTGCGGCCCCCCTCCCCCCCCTCCCGCCCGGGAGAGGAAGTCAGCCACGACCATCTGCGCGCCCGGCCTGTGGACCACCTTGAATTTAAATGGTTGTAAAGCGAGATACCACCGGGTGATCCGCGCGTTGGTATCCTTCATGCGGTGGAGCCACTGGAGGGGAGCATGGTCCGAACAGAGGACGAATTCTCGCCCCAGGAGATAATAACGGAGGGTGAGGACCGCCCACCGTATAGCCAAACACTCCCTTTCTATGGTGCTGTACCTAGCCTCCCGGTTGGACAGTTTCCGGCTAATGTACAGCACCGGGCGCTCTTCACCCTCAACCTCCTGGGAGAGAACCGCCCCCAGACCCCGTTCAGATGCATCTGTTTGTAAAAGAAAGGGGAGAGCAAAGTTAGGAGCGTGCAATAGCGGCCCCCCGCAAAGTGCAGCCTTAACCTCGGTGAAGGCCTGTTGGCACTGCTCCGACCATTGGACAGTATCTGGTTCCCCCTTTTTAGTAAGATCAGTCAGGGGGCTGACGAGGTCCGAATAATTTGGTATAAACCGTCTGTAATATCCCGCCAGACCCAAAAACTGTCTTACCTCCTTTTTGGTCTTGGGTCTTGGACAAGTTGCAATTGCTGCAGTTTTATCAATTTGGGGCTGCACCTGCCCATGGCCCAAGTGGAAGCCCAGATACCTCACCTCCACACGCCCAACCGCGCACTTCCTCGGGTTGGCCGTAAGCCCGGCCCGCCTCAGCGCCGTTAACACCGCCCGCACATGTTGCATATGCCGCTGCCAATCATTACTGTATATGATTATATCATCCAGATAGGCAGCGGCATATGCCGAGTGACGGGCCAGTATTTTGTCCATCAGGCGCTGGAACGTGGCCGGTGCCCCGAACAACCCGAACGGAAGCGTCACAAATTGGTGTAAACCAAACGGCGTCGTGAAGGCCGTTTTTTCACGGGATAAAGGAGTTAGGGGTATCTGCCAATAGCCTTTTGTCAGATCCAATGTCGAATAATAGCGAGCAGCACCTAACCGGTCGAGCAACTCGTCAACCCGCGGCATTGGATATGCGTCGAATTTCGACACAGCATTTAATTTGCGATAATCCACACAAAACCGGACCGACCCATCTGTTTTGGGTACCAAAACGATCGGGCTGGCCCAGTCACTGCGGGATTCTTCTACTACACCCATTTCCAGCATTTTTCTTAATTCATCCTGAACCACCTTTTTTTTGTGTTCAGGCAAGCGATACGGTCGGGTCCTTACGACCACGCCCGGTTCGGTCTCGATGTGGTGCTGAATTAAGTTGGTGCGCCCGGGTAGGGGGGAGAACACGTCTGCAAATTCAATTTGGAGGCGCCGAACATCGGTGAGCTGAGCGGGCGAAAGATGGTCACCCCCGGCAACCAGGGTGTTTGCCCCATTCCGGCTAACACTCTCCGGTCCCAGGTCATCCTCGCTGGTAACGAGTGCCGCCAGCATCACCTCCTCCGGCTCCCTCCACAGTTTTAATAAATTAATATGGTAAATTTGACGTGCCCCCCTCCTGTCCGTTCGCACCACCTCATAATCAAGATCGCTAACTCGTCGTGTGACCACAAATGGCCCTTGCCACTTGGCGAGTAATTTGGAATTGGAAGAAGGCAGCAGTACAAGGACTTTATCTCCCTTTGTGAATTTTCGTAGTTTAGTGCCCTTATCATATCGCCTGCGTTGTTCCTCCTGGGCCTTGAGCAAATTCTCCGTAGAGAGCCGCCCCAGTGTGTGGAGTTTTGCTCGTAGGTCCAGAATATATTGAATTTCGTTTTTGCTTTGTGAAGGCTCGTCCTCCCAAACCTCTCTAACAACATCCAAACCCCACGGGGCTGTCTGCCGTAGAGAAGCTCGAAGGGGGAAAACCCTGTGGAGGCTTGGGGAACCTCCCGCACAGCAAATAATAAGGGCTCCAACCATTTATCCCAATTTTTCGCGTCCTCGTGAACGAATTTACGGATCATTGATTTAAGCGTGCGATTAAACCTTTCCACCAGCCCGTCTGTTTGTGGGTGATAGACGCTGGTGCGAATCGATTTAATGCCCAATAATCCGTAAAGTTCGCGTAGTGTACGTGACATGAACGCGGTGCCTTGATCAGTGAGGATCTCCTTGGGGATCCCCACTCGGGAGATCAGACTAAACAGAGCTTCCGCAACACTCTTTGCTGAGATATTACGGAGCGCTACTGCTTCCGGGTATCGCGTTGCATAATCCACTAGGACTAATGCAAAGCGGTGCCCGCGTGCGGATCGCTCTAATGGCCCGATGAGATCCATACCAATTCTCTCGAAGGGGATCTCCATGATTGGTAAAGGGCGCAATGGCGCTTTTGATGTGGCCGGTGGGTTCACCAGTTGACATTCACGGCATGCAGCGCACCATCTGCTAACATCCCCGTGAATGCCCGGCCAAAAGAATCGGGTCATGAGGCGATTTAGAGTGGCCGCTTGACCTAAATGTCCGGCCATGGGATTCGAGTGAGCCGCCTGGAAAAGCATTTCCCGGCGGCTCTTTGGTACTAATAATTGGGTTGTATCTTCCTTTGTTTGAGTGTCTTGGGTCACTCGATACACCCTGTCATTAATAATCTTAAAATACGGATAGGACAGGGGTCGATCCGGCTGGAGGATTCTCCCATCAATGACCTGCACTCTTTCAAGTGCATGTCTCAGCGTGTCGTCACGCGACTGCTCTAGGGGAAAGTCTTTCCACCGGGAAATTCCCGGCCCTGCCCCTGCGTCAGCGCGTGACGTCAACACTTGGGATTCCCCCAGCTGAGCGACCCGCCCCCTATACAGCGATTTTTTTTTTTTTTTTTTTTTTTTTTTTTTTTTTTTTTTTTTTTTTTTTTTTTTTTTTTTTTTTTTTTTTTTTTTTTTTTTTTTTTTCCAAGACACACCCGCGCTTAGGATTTCCAGTAATTTGTTAAAATCAGGCCAATTCGTCCCCAGGATTAGCGGGTGTTTGAGGTGTGGATTAACCGCTACCTCCACATTATGCTTTTTCCCCCTGAATTGAATTTTCATAGCCGTTAGCGGATAGTGTCTTACCTCTCCGTGCACACACCTTACCTGCACCGTGCGGCTCTTATCCAATGCCGAGCGTTGCACCAAGCATTGGTGGATGGAGGTTTGGTTACAGCCTGAATCCACCAAGGCCTGGTAGGTATCCCCCTTAATACTCACCGGTATTTGATACAGCCCATTGCGACCGGGGGCGACGGCTGGCGCGTCGGGCAGGCGGATCAATGCCCCCACCTCCATTACGGAGCAGTTCTCTGGGGCATGATCCTCCCCCCCGCAATGCCAACACGCCGGCCCAGACCTTCCCGTTACACCCCCGGGGCCAGCAGGACCAACCGATTGGACCGGAGAGAGACCTGTCGGCGCCTGAAACCCGCCCATAGTTCGGGCGTCCCCCTCTCTATCCCGATAAGCGCCCCAGCGAGGCGTGAAGCGCTGAGGGTCCGGGCCTGGGGTTCGCCTCCTGGGCGCTGGGATGGGCGGTCCCCGCGATCTGGGCCTGGGAGTGGGAGGAGAGAGAGACAGAGATGGGACAGGGGGAGAGAGAGAGAGAGAGGTTATTTCGTCGACCCTGGACCTCGCTACCAGGTGATCCTCCGCCAGCTGGATGGCCGTGTCCAGATCGTCTGGCCGGTGGCACTGGACCCATTCCGATGTTCGGGAGGGAAGGCGGGCGATGAACTGCTCCAGTACCACGGCATCCACGACCTGGGCGATGGTTCGGTCATCCTGCACCAGCCATCTGCGGCAGGCGTCACGGAGCTGCTGGGCAAATACGAAGGGCCGGCCGCTTTCTTCCAGCTTCAGCGACCGGAAGCGCTGGCGTTGTTCCTCCGGATTGCGGCCGGCCCGCTGAAGTATGGCTCGCTTCAGGTGAGCATAGTCCAGGAGATCCTCGGCCGGTAGCTGCTGTGCGGCGGTCTGGGCTTCGCCCGACAGCAGCGGGATGACTCTTACCGGCCAATTGGCCCGCTGCCACCCACACGCTTTAGCCATTTTCTCGAACAGGTCGAGGAAAACTTCCGGGTCATCTGTTGGCCCCATCTTGTGTAGTGTTATGGGAGGGTGGGTGGCCGATGTTGCTGCGGGCTGGATCTCCCGGTCCAGCAGACTCCGGACGAGCTCGCGGTCCTCGCGCTGGGCCTCCACCAGGACTTTAAACCGCTCTTCTTGTTCCGCCCGGATATCCAGGAGTTCCTGGTGCTGTTCACGGTGGAGGACCGCGAGCGCCTGGATCACTTCCGCAAACGGACTGGTTGACGGAGTGGTCATCTTGGCAGCGAGATCTCTTCTTCTTCCCGGGTTTCGGCACCACTGTAGCAAGGTTCTTTGTCAGGGAAGAAGAAGACAGGGTCGGCGTTAAGGTACGTAATACGATTTATTTGTATTCTGTCACACGGTTCAGCACAAGCTCCCCAATGTGGTGGCTGTTGCTGGGTTCTCTCTCTCTCCCGACTGGTCTCTCTCTCGTCCCTTAAGAAGGCGTCTCTCCGGCCCAATCACTAGAGAAAGCAGGTGTTATTAATTATTTCTGATTGGGCTACTGACCAGCCGCCGGTGTCTCCACTCTCTCTCTCCCCCTTTCGGGTGTTCGGCCACGCTCTCACCACCACAAATACATTTAGGAATATTAGGATTGTTTTAACCACTTTATGTTAATTTACCAATATTACTAAGGCAAAGAGTTTTAATAGTCAAAAACAAAAATATTTAAACTAAATATCTGATCATAATAAATTAAACACAAGACTCTTAAACTTGATAAATAAAATGTTACAAAGTGTGTGCAGTGGTGAAGCGTAAACACTGAACAATCAAAGCAAGCTTTTAGTTGATCAATATCTGTAAGGTGAATAATAATGATACAGTAAACCTCAAACTCTGTAAACAAAACAAATGATGATAATCAAATCTGAGCGTTACAGTAAAGAATGCTTTTTTTTCCTCTTTCATTTTTAGTGTTAAGACATATAATACTGTTTGGGTTACTTATATAGGTGTACATATTTTATTTTTTGTGTCACCACCGTTACAAAGGACTGGATATATATAAAGAGTTTTTCACAGAATATAAATTCAGATATTGCAGGAAAGGAATGGTGATGTTTTAAAGAATAGTGTAGGAGATTTAGCTATCCTTTAATCTTTTCATATTTACGAAAGATATTTGAAGTTCTAAAGCAGCTGTGTCCTTGAAAAGACGTGAGAGTGTCATTAGAAACTGAATTGGAAATGACCTTATTTTAATATAGTCATGAACTGAGGTGGGCCGGTTTAAGGCTTGAAACTCCATGGCTGAAAAGGAGTCCCACTCCAGCCCTGCATATAGCACAGGTATTTAAGCATGTTAACGAGAGAGAGAGAGTGCAATGTTTGCCATGTAACCAATATCATTACATTTACATTTAGTCATTTAGCAGACGCTTTTATCCAAAGCGATTTACAAATGAGGACAAGGAAGCAATTTACACAACTATAAGAGCAGCAGTGAACAAGTGCTATAGACAAGTTTCAGGTGTGTAAAGTCTAAGAAGCAAAGCATTAGTAATGTATGTTTTTTTTTTGAGAGAGAGTACAGTTAGTGGTATAGCCAGAGAGGCAGTTGCAGATTAGGAAGGAAAGTGGAGACTAAACAGTTGAGTTTTTAGTCGTTTCTTGAAGACAGCAAGTGACTCTGCTGTTCTGATGTAGTTAGGGAGTTCATTCCACCAACTGGGCAGATTGAATGTGAGAGTTCGGGAAAGTGATTTCACTTGAATTGATTCACTTGAACAGTGCAGTGTAAATGCAGCATCAGCGTCCTCAGCAACAGTAGTAGTAACAGTGAGTTTTTCACAGCACTGAATCAGTTTATTTTTATTCAGCTGATTATTTCTTCTTTTATTTGTATTAAAATTACAGCTTCTCGGTTCTGTTTGTTAAAAGCAAAAGTGTCTCGCAGTGCTGTTTCTGTAATAAATGAACAGCACATGACATTTGTCTCCTTCCCTTTCTGGCTGATCCAAAACATGGTCCAACTGGGACTAAAACACCATAATGTGATCCCAACTGGGAGATTTGTGATCCATTACACCACTAGTGTGTGTGTGTGTGTGTGCGTGTGCGTGTGCGTGTGCGCGTGTGTGTGTGTGTGTGTGTGTGTGTTTTATCTGATTCTCTCTCTGACCTTCTACCTTTCTTCTCTAACCTTGATGCCCCAGTTTTAAAGTTAAAAATGCAGTCTGTGCATCTGATGTTTATCTGGTTTGGTGTGCGTGCGTGCGTGCGTGCGTGCGTGCGTGCGTGCGTGCGTGCGTACGTACGTGCGTGCGCGCGCGTGCGCGCGTGCGTGTGTGCGTGTGTGTGTGTGTGTGTGTGTGTGTGTGTGTGTGTGTGCAGGATCTTTTGCACAGTTTCTTGAGCTTGACTGAGAGTAAAGGTGACGGTTGACGTTCCATCACGCTCAACTTCAGCTCTCTTGTTGGTTGTTCACTGCCTGTGTTTAGATGTGTTCAGGCTCTGCTCTTCCTGCGTCCTGCTCTCTGCTCTGTGGTCTGAAGATCATTGTTGATTGTTCCAAGGTCAAAACTCAACTCTCAGGGTGATCGTGCTTTTGCTAAACTTAGGAAAATGCTACCGATCAACATTAGAGCTGCACCAACATTAATCAAATCATCTCCGACTGATCACTGCTGAGCTCCATTTGCAGTGTTTTATTATTATTATTATTAATAATATTATCATTATTATTGTTGTTGTTGTTGTTTTTATTATTAATATTATTATTGTTGTTGTTGTTATTTATATTGTTGTTGTTATTATTATTATTATTATTCATATTCATATTATTATTATTATTATTCATATTATTGTTATTATTATCATTATTATTATTATTATTATTATTCATATTATTGTTGTTGTTTTTATTATTGTTAATGTTGTTGTTGTTATTAATATTGTTATTATTATTATTATTATTATTATTATTAATGTTATTAATGTTATTATTGTTATTATTATTCATATTATTATTATTATTATTGTTATTGTTGTTGTTGTTAATATTATTGTTATTATTTTTATTATTAATATTATTGTTGTTGTTGTTGTTGTTGTTGTTGTTGTTGTTGTTGTTGTTATTAACATTGTTTATTATTATTAATATTATTATTATTGTTGTTATTATTATTAATATTATTGTTATTGTTATTATCATTATCATTATTATTACTATTATTATTATTATTAATATTATTGGTATTATTACTATTATTAATATCATTATTATTAATATTATTATTATTATTATTATTATTTTAGTATTTTATATGATTAGTTTCCTTAAGAATTCAGAATTCAGAAGAATCTGTGTGTCTTTTTGTTTGCTCATTGTGTGTGTCTGTTTGTGTGTGAGCATGCTCATGCTTATCTGCTTGTGTGTGTGTGTGTGTGTGTGTGTGTACATTGTGTTCACTATGTGTTAATGTACGTGTATGTATGTATTGTGTGTGCATGGGTCCATTGCGTGTACATTGTTTTTTTGCTCATTTTGTGTGTGTGTGTGTGTGTATATGTGTGTGTGTCTGTGCTTGTGTGTGTCTGTCTGTGTATTGTTGTCTTTCTGCGTGTTTTTGTGCATTTTCTATGTGCGTGCGTGTGTGTGTGTGAATGTCTGTGCGTTGTGTTTCTATATGTTAGGTATGTGTGTACGCGTTGTGTGTAGATAAGTGCATTGTGTGTGTACATTGTTTTTTGCTCATTTTACATTTACATTTAGTCATTTAGCAGACGCTTTTATCCAAAGCGATTTACAAATGAGGACAAGGAAGCAATTTACACAACTAAAAGAGCAGCAGTGAACAAGTGCTATAGACAAGTTTCAGGTGTGTAAAGTCTAAGAAGCAAAACATTAGTAGAAATTTTTTTTTTTTTTTTTTTTAGAGAGAGAGAGAGAGAGAGAGAGAGAGAGAGAGAGAGAAAGAGGGCTCAGTTAGTGGTATAGCCAGAGAGGCAATTGCAGATTAGGAAGGAAAGTGGAGACTAAACAGTTGAGTTTTTAGTGGTTTCTTGAAGACAGCAAGTGACTCTGCTGTTCTGATGTAGTTAGGGAGTTCATTCCACCAACTGGGCAGATTGAATGTGAGAGTTCAGGAAAGTGATTTCTTCCCTCTTTGGGATGGAACAACGAGGCGACGTTCATTCACAGAACGCAAGTTTCTGGAGGGCACATACATCTGCAGAAGTGAGAGCAGATACGAAGGAGCACAGCTAGAGGTCACTTTGTAAGCAAACATCAGAGCTTTGAATTTGATGCGGGCAGCAACTGGCAGATATATAAGGTTACTGACCCCTGTATTAAAAGGTAGGTAAATTATTAAATTATAACAGCTCAAACTTCTGTAATCGTAGTAGTGCTGTGCGTTCTTTGTTTAACCCTTTAAGGTGACGTACTGACTGACTGACTGACTGACTGACTGACTGACAGGTGCGTGATGCGTGAGGTCAGCAAACACGGCGTAGCTTTCAGTACTGATGAACACAGTTTGTATAATTATATTTTATTAATAGATAAAGGTCTGTGGTTCTGTATACAGTGACTTTATCTTGCTGGAGTTTATAACCGTTTCACTTTACTTCAGGACGCATTAATGCCGCTCTGTAGGTCTATTGGAGACATTCAGAAATATTCCCAGCAAATCTAATAAATGTTTGCGCACATGAGACACATTAAATGAGAGCGCACAAGACGTTTTGTGCACGAGCAGAGGAAATCGGCGCTCGAGCACAGAGATTGACATGCTCGTAGACCATTACATAAATGCGATCTCGTCTTAATACTGCGCTCATGGCATTTGTCAATGAAATAATGCCACAGGTAGTTGGTAGATCTGTGTAAAATTCCCAAAAGAGTCTGCAACCACAGCTGGAAAAAATCCTAGAGGAAACGCTGCTCTTTTAGACTTTTCTATGTTTTTTTATGATGTGTGGATGTCATAAATGTAAGATTTTGGTCTCATTTGGACTGTTAAATATTCAGCATATACAATCACATTGGTCAAGCTAACCCCCACAAACTAGCTGTCTCCTCTCTCTCTCTCTCTCTCTCTCTCTCTCTCTCTCTCTCTCTCTCCTCTCTCCTCTCTCTCTCTCTCTCTCTCTCTCTCTCTCTCTCTCTCTCTCTCTCTCTCTCTCTCTCTCTCTCTCTCTCTCTCTCTCTCTCTCTCTCCTCCTCTCTCTCTCTCTCTCTCCTCTCTCTCTCTATATAATATATATTATAATATATATATATATATATACTATATATATATTAATCAATTTATATGTTTATATTTTATATATATATTATATATCTTATAGTATATATAATATATTTAATTATATATGAATAAAAAAAAACTGCTTTTATTCTAGCCGAAATAAAACAAATCAGACTTTCTCCAGAAGAAAAGAATATTATCAGACATACTGTGAACATTTCCTTGCTCTGTTAAACATCATTTGGGAAATTTTTAAGAAAAAAAAAATTGAAAGGGGGGTGAATAATTCTGAATTCACCTGTACATACAAGCTGAGTTTGAGAGTTTTATTTATTTGATAGTTTATTTCACATTTCTTGTTTATAAAGGCTAAATACAAAGAAAAAGTGAACATAATTTTTTTCTACTGTTTTTATTTACAAAATAAAGGTATTAAAATGGAGATATTAAAGACTTTGCAAATTCAGTTTGCAGACATTTGTAGGTGCAGACATCCATTGTGTTCGTTCTTGGCAGTTTTTTCCTGGCTTTTCAGTATTGTCCATAACGATATCAGATTTATTTCATATAGACTGAAATATATATAATTTTTGTCATATTGTCCAGCCCTAACAGGACTGTAAAAATCTGAATTATTGTTGTATCCCTTCTAGCCTTTACAAACTATTCCCCTCAGATGATTGAACTGTTTGGCCAATCACAGCAAACTGGCTCAGCTGGCAGCCAATCAGAGTCTTCTTTTCTGTAAAGAAGGCGGGGCTTTTAGAACACAGAACTCAATCAGAATAAAACAACATCATCTTCATAATGCATCCTAAAATAATGCCTCTGACTGCATTTCAACACTTCACTGTTACCATTTCTCTCTCATTCTGAGTGTGTAAAGCTCTGATACACACACACACACACACACACAGGATCTTTATTTCGCAGCTCAGTAGCGGATTTTCTCCTCGTGTCTATATTTATGGAATCCTCTTTCTCTCGTTCACAGTGATGCAGTAATGTATGCACACACACACACACACACACACACACACACACACACACACACACACACACACACAGACACACTCTGGAAGCTGCGCTGATATAAATAGCTCTGTTTGCATGAAGCGGAGAATGAAATGCTCATCTGGTCATGTGATTGTGATGCTTTATTATTGATGGGAAATGAGCGGTGTGTGTGTGTGTGTGTATATCTGTTTATATTAATACATGCAAGTGTGTGTGTATCTATGAATGTGTTATATTGTGTTTGTGTGTGTGCGTGCGTGTGTGTGTGTGTGTATCTGTTTATATGAATACATGCAAGTGTGCGTGTATCTATGAATGTGTTAAATTGTGTTTGTGTGTGTGCGTGTGTGTGTGTGTGTATCTGTTTATATGAATACACGCAAGTGTGTGTGTGTATCTATGAATGTGTTAAATTGTGTTTGTGTGTGTGCGTGTGTGTGTGTGTGTATCTGTTTATATGAATACACGCAAGTGTGTGTGTGTATCTATGAATGTGTTAAATTGTGTGTGTGTGTGCGTGTGTGTGTGTGTGTATCTGTTTATATGAATACACGCAAGTGTGTGTGTGTATCTATGAATGTGTTAAATTGTGTGTGTGTGTGTGTCTAAATGCATTCAGGTGTGTGTGTGTGTGTGTGTCTGTCTGTCTATGAGTATATTCAGGACTGTGTGTGTGTCTAAAACTGTCTAGGAACGTGTGTATATATATATATATATATATATATATATATGTATATATGTGTGTGTGTGTGTGCGTGTGCGTGTGAATGCATTAGGTGTGTGTGTGCTGTGTTAATTTGAATACATTCAGGTCAGTGTGTGTATCTATGAATGTGTTCAGATGTATGTGTGTATTGCATTCAGGACTGTGTGTGTCTAAACTGTCTTTAAATGTATTCGTGTGTGTGTGTGTGTGGGGGGGCACTCTTTTCATATCAGGGAGCAGATTTAGAATTTTCACCCTCAGAAACCACAACCTGTTAACCACACACACTCTTTCTCTCTTCTTCTGCTGTTCTCTGGAAAGTGTGTGTGTCATGTTCTTGTCTTGTTTTCACTTCCTGGTGGTTTGAGGGCATCATGATGGACATCACATCAAACACACACACACAGAGTGACTTCTAGCCGTTATACTCTTAGTATAGTTAAGACAGTAAAGAGTGTAGTCTTAAGAATATCTGATCAGAACACACACACACACACACACACACACACACACACACACACTGCTCTGACTGACGTGTGTGTGTTTTGTGTTTTCAGCTCTGATGATTTTCTTCAGTGAAACTCAGAGACTCCAGCATCACTCAGCATGTCTGCTCTACAGGTACACACACATGCGCACACATTTATGTACATATTAAAAAAATATATATAGATAGATAGATAGAAAATGTACTCACTGGCCACTTTATTAGGTACACCTGTCTGACTGCTTGTTAACACAAATTTCTAATCAGCCAATCACATGGCAGCAGCTCACTGCATTTAGGCATGTAGACATGGTCAAGAGGATCTGCTGCAGGTCAAAGCGAGCATCAGAATGGGGAAGAAAGGGGATTTAAGGGACTTTGAATGTGGCATGGTTGTTGCTGCCAGACGGGCTGCTCTGAGTATTTCAGAAACTGCTGATTTACTGGGATTTTCACGCACAACCATCTCTAGGGTTTACAGAGAATGGTCCGACAAAGAGGAAATATCCAGTGAGCGGCAGTTGCCACTCCTGTCAGCTAAGAACAGGAAACTGAGGCTACAATTCACACAGGCTCACCAAAACTGGACAATAGAAGATTGGAGAAACGTTGCCTGGTCTGATGAGTCTCCATTTCTGCTGCCACATTCGGATGCTCGGCTCACAATTTGGCCTCAACAACATGAAAGCATGGATCCATCCTGCCTTGTATCAGCAGTTCAGGCTGCTGGTGGTGGTGTAATGGTGTGGGGGAGATTTTCTTTGGGTCCATTAGTACCAATTGAGCCTGGTGTCAACGCCACAGCCTACCTGAGTATTGTTGCTGACCATGTCCATCCCTTTATGAGCACAGGGTCTCCATCTTCTGATGGCTACTTCCAGCAGGATAACGCACCATGTCATAAAGCACCAATCATCTCAGACTGGTTTCTTGAACATGACATTGAGTTCACTGTACTCAAATGGCCTCCACAGTCACCAGAGCTCAATCCAGTAGAGCACCTTTGGGATGTGGTGGAACGGGAGATTGGCATCATGGATGTGCAGCCGACAAATCTGCAGCAACTGTGTGATGCTATCATGTCAATATGGAGCAAAATCTCTGAGGAATATTTCCAGCAGCTTAGTACAACTAATACTAGATGTACCTAATAAAGTGGCCAGTGTGTATATATATTTGTTATTTATTTAATTAATTATCTTATTGTATTTATTTGAAAACATAATTTCTCCCTTTTGTTCATTTATTATTATTTTTAATGTGTGATTGATTATTAATTTTCATCACATTACTCTTTTAACAGATTTATTATTGTCTTATTTTAATAAACTGTTTATATTTTGGATCAGGTAAATTGAGATTTTTGTGGGGTTGTGTGTGTGTTTTATTTATTTCACATTAGTACCATGATGCTTTACTTTACAAAAGTTAAATGAACCATATTCAGGGTTAATTATTTATATTACATACTTTTTTAACTAACCTAAAATCACATGAGGTGCATTTGTTTAATCCGTTTAAAATGTATATATTTTGCATAAATAACAGTGCTGGGCAAAGATTAATCACGTCCAAAATAAAAGTTTGTTTTGACTTAATATACGAGTGTTATTATATATATTATGTATATGTGATACACACACCCTATACACTACCCTATACAAACATACATAGTTATATCTGTATATAATTTCTATACACACATATTATTTTATCTAAATATAAATAAACTTTTTCTCAAATATATGCATGTCTGTGTGTATTTATATTTACATAATAAATATAGACTTAAATTGTCAACACAAACTTTTATTTATTTATTTATTTTCCTCAGCACTAATAAATAATGTTATTCTTTTATTTTGATTAGTTTATTAGTTTCATTGTAGTTAATTGATGGTATGTTTATTGTATTTATTTGCATGTGTTAATGGTCTGCTGTGTGTTCAGGACTCGTGGCCGTCCGGCACTGAATGTGTGGCCAAATATAATTTCCAGGGCAGCACCGATCAGGACCTGCCCTTCTGCAAAGGAGACCTGCTGACCATCATCGGTGTAACCAAGGTAACGGCCAATCAGTAGCCTTTCATCAGATCACGTGATCTGTCGATATCAACACTTGTGTAATCTGCTCTGCTGTTTCTTTATTTCTTCAAGTATTTTTCAATTTAAATGGTGTGAAATAAAGAATATTAATGTTTTTATTTAAGGGAAAATTAACCATTTGATTTGATTTGATTGATTGATTGATTTTATTGATTGATTGATTGATTGTTGATAGTTTTTTGCTTGGTTGATTTGGTTGGTGAATTGACTTTTGGTTGATTGGTTGACTAATATATTTGATTGATTGATTATTTGTTTAATTTATTGGTTAGTTGGCTGTTTAATTGATTTGGTTGGTTGGATGATACATTTTTAATGGTTGTTTTTGATTGATTGATTAATTGATTGTTGATGGATTCACTTGGTTGGTTGATTGATTGATTGATTGCTAATTGATTTTGTTTGGTTGGTTGATTTTGATACTTTGATTTATTTGATTGATTGCTGGTTGATTAATTTGTTTGGCTGATTGATTAATTGACTGGTTGGCTGGCTGTCATGTTGGTTGATTAGCTGGATGGTTGGCTGGCTGATTGATTGATTTACTGGTTAACTGGTTGGCTTATTGATTGATTGGTTGGTTGATAACTGGATGGTTGGCTGGCTGATTGATTTGATTTACTAGTTGGCCAACCAGTTTGTTGATTGGTTGGTCGGCTGGCTTATTGATTGATGGATTTACTAATTGGCTTATTGATTAGTTGGTTAGATGGCTGAATGATTGATTGATTGATTGATTGATTGATTTGTTGGCTGGTTGGCTAGCTGGGTAATTGATTGATTTACTGGTTAGTTGATTGACTGGCTGATTGGTTGGTTGTTTGGTTGACTGGCTGGCTGATTGGTTGTTTGACTGGTTGGCTGATTGGTTGGCTGGCAGACTGGCTGATTGGTTAGTTGGTTAGCTGCCTAATTGACTGAATTATTTACTGGTTGGTTGATTGGCTGGTTGATTGATTGATTTGATCGGTTGGTTTACTAATTGAACAATTTGATTGTAGATTCATTGGTTGATCAATTGTTATATGATTTAATTTGGTTGTTTATTTGGTTGATTGATTTTTGTTTGTTTGCATTAGATTGATTGTTTGTTTGATTGATTTGATTGGTTGATTTATTTATGCAATTGTGTGGTAGATGATTGGTTGATTGGTTGATTGGTTATTGATTGCTGTTTTGCTCAATTCAGGACCCAAACTGGTATAAAGCAAAGAATGCGATTGGCCGCGAGGGAATGATTCCAGCAAACTACGTCCAGAAGAGGGAAGGAGTAAAGTCTGGAGGAAAACTAAGCCTGATGCCGTAAGTTCAGACACTCATTACTCTGAGGAGGAGGAACTGTGCTGCTCACACATCTGAAATATGACAAATATGAATAATGCAAAACATAAATTTAAATGTCTCAGATAAAATATGTAAAATGTAAATGCTACATAAGAAATATTCAAAATGGAAGCAAGTAGAATATGGCAAACAGAAATATGGCAAATGGAATATGCAAAATGGAAATATGACAAATAGAACCTGCAAATGGCAAATAGAATATGACTAATAGAATATGCAAAACAGAAATGTGACAAACAGAATATGCAAAACAGAAATGTGACAAACAGAATATGCAAAACGGAAATACGACAAATAGAATATGCAAAATGGAAATATGGCCAATACAATATGCAAAACAGAAATACGACAAATAGAATATGCAAAACGGAAATACGACAAATAGAATATGCTAAACAGAGATACGACAAATAGAATATGCAAATGGCAAATATAATATGACTAATAGAATATGCTAAACAGAGATACGACAAATAGAATATGCAAATGGCAAATATAATATGACTAATAGAATATGCAAAACGGAAAGAATATGCAAATCAGAAATATGGCGAATACAATATGCAAAACAGAAATACGACAAGTCGAATATGCAAAACGGAAATACGACATGTCGAATATGCAAAACGGAAATGCGACAAGTAAAATTTGCAAAACTGAAATACGACAAGTCGAATATGCAATTCAATTCAATTCAATTCCCCTTTATTTGTATAGCGCTTATACAGTGTAGATTGTGTCAAAGCAGCTTCACATAAAAGGTCACAGTAAATAGGAACAGTGTAGTTCAGTTTGTAGTGTTTAAGTTCAGTTCAGTTGAGCTCAGTTCAGTGTGGTTTAATAATCACTACTGAGAGTCCAAATATTGAAGAGCAAATCCATCGATGCGCAGCTCTACAGATCCTGAACCATGCAAGCCAGTGGCGACAGCGGAGAGGGAAAAAAAACTTCACTAAAGGCGGAAGTTGGGCACGATCATTTTAATTTCTCCACTGGCCAAACGTCTTGTGCAGAGCTGCAGTCTCAGTGGTGGAGGCTGGAAGCTGGCCTCAGCGAAGACTCGTCTGTCCCTGGAGCGTCACAGGAATCAGTCTCATGTTCTCCACTCTTCCATGACCACCACAGCAGCTGCTCAGGATACGGCCAGGTCCAGGATATGGAAACCTTGGGATCATCTCGTCGTTGGTCTTGGATCGAATCAGTGACTCTGCATAGTCTGAGGGCCTCGGGAGGAGTATCCCCAGGTGGAAATAGAGAATAAAGAGAATAATTAGTGTAGCTGATGTTCACAGTGTATATCAACAAGATGCATAACCTGTGTGGAAGCCCCCAAGTGGTGCACTAAGTGTATGCTTTACTGAACAGATAGGTCTTTAATCTAGTTTTGAATTGGGAGAGTGTGTCTGAGCCTCGGACGTTATCAGGAAGGCTATTCCAGAGTTTAGGAGCTATAAATGAGAAGGCTCGACCTCCTTTACTCGACTTTGCTATTCTAGGTACTACCAGAAGCCCTGAGTTTTGAGATCTTAAAGAGCGAGTTGGATTGTAGCGAGACAGAAGATTGGTTAGATAAGCAGGAGCTAGATTATTTAGAGCTTTATATGTAAGAAGCAATATTTTAAATTCAATACGAAACTTAACAGGCAGCCAGTGTAAGGAGGATAAAATTGGGGTGATGTGATCAAATTTTCTAGACCTGGTTAGAACTCTGGCAGCTGCATTTTGTACTAATTGAAGTTTGTTAATAGAGGATGCTGGGCAGCCAGCAAACAGAGCATTACAGTAGTCCAGCCTAGAAGTCATAAAAGCATGGACTAGCTTTTCTGCATCTGAGATGGATAGCATACTTCGTAACTTAGCGAGATTTCTCAGATGAAAGAAAGCAGTTTTTGTGACATGGGAAATATGATTTTTAAAAGTTAAATTGCTGTCTAATATGACACCCAGATCGTTTATAGTAGAGCTAACGCTAACTTTGTATCCCTCTAATTGTAGGTCGAGTTGTGAGATCTGCTGTGTACAGGATTTAGGCCCAATAAGTAATAATTCTGTTTTGTCTGAGTTTAAGAGAAGATAATTGTTGGTCATCCAGTCTTTAACATCTTTAATACACTCAGTTAGCTTGGACAGATTAGACGTCTCGTCAGGTTTAGTTGAAATATATAATTGAGTATCATCTGCATAGCAGTGAAAGCTGATCCCATGTCTTCTAATAATGTCTCCCAGGGGTAGCATGTATATTGTAAACAGTAAAGGGCCTAAAACTGATCCTTGAGGCACCCCGTATTTTACTGGGCTGATTTGTGAAGGCTGTCCATTTATATTTACAAACTGGTAACGGTCAGATAAGTATGACTTAAACCATTGTAGGGCATGTCCCTGGACACCTGTAGACTTTAAGCGATTAATAAGGATACCATGGTCAATGGTGTCAAATGCCGCACTAAGATCGAGTAGAACTAATAGCGAGATGCACCCTTGGTCAGCAGCTAAGAGTAAATCGTTGGTTATTTTCACTAATGCAGTTTCTGTACTGTGATGAGCTCTGAAACCTGACTGAAACACTTCAAAAACATTGTTGGTCTGCAGAAAGGAGCATAATTGAGCAGAAACAACCTTTTCTAGTATTTTAGATATAAATGGAAGGTTTGAAATAGGCCTATAATTAGCTCAGTTGCTGGGTTCCAGTTGTGGTTTCTTAATAATAGGTTTAATAACAGCTAACTTGTAGGGATTTGGAACATGGCCTAAGATAAAGAAGAGTTGATAATGTTAAGAAGAGGTTCTCCTATAACAGGTAGCAATTCTTTCAGTAACTTTGTTGGAATTGGGTCCAATATACACGTAGCTGATTTAGAGCTATTTATAATTTTGTCTAGCTCTTCCTGTTCTATGATTTTAAAGCACTGTAGGTTATTTAGATTCAGTGGCGTGTTTACTGGATCTGAAGTATAAGGCGGTGCAGAAAGTTTAATATCTCCTATTTTCTGTCTAAAGCCTTCTATTTTATCACTGAAAAAATTCATGAAGTCATCACTACTAATTTGCGGTGGAACGTTTTGTTCCAAAGATGACCGATTATTTGTTAATTTAGCAATGGTGTTAAATAAGAATCTAGGATTGTTATGATTATTTTCTATCAGTTTGCGGAGGTGCTCAGCCCTGGCAGATTTTAAAGCCCTCCTATAGCTGGACATACTGTCTTTGTATGCAATTCTGAAGACTTCTAAATTAGTTTTTTTCCATTTACGTTCCAGGGCACGGGTTGCTGTTTTGAGAGCGCGGGTATGACTATTATACCACGGTGTAGTTTTATTCTCTCTAGCCTTTTTTAGTTTGATGGGTGCCACAGTATTTAGAGTGCTAGTAAAGATGGCATCCTGCTGGTTACTACATCAAGGTCATTTGCGTTTGCGGGTGCATTTTGAAGTAGAGAAAGATCAGGTAAGTTATTTATAAATTCATCTTTAGTGGACGGAACAATAGTTCTACTAGGACGATATATCGGAGCGGATCTGCTAATTTCAGGTAAACACAGCTTATATAGTAAGAGGTAGTGGTCTGTAATATCATCACTTTGTGGTATAATGTCTACATTAGTGACCTCAATTCCATAAGACAGAATTAGATCTAGTGTATGCTTTAGGCGATGAGTTGGACCAATAACATTTTGCTTTATTCCTAGTGAGACCAGCAAGTCCGTAAACGCGAGCCCTAATGTGTCGTTAGCGTCATCTATGTGGATGTTAAAGTCTCCTACAATTAGTATTTTATCAGTTTTAACTAGTAAGTCAGAGATAAAATCAGAAAACTCTTTTAGAAAATTGACATAGGGTCCTGGAGGTCTATATATGGTGATTAGAGCGAGAGATAACATAGGTTTTTGCATAGTGTTTGGAAGGACAACATTAAGCGCTAGTACTTCAAAGGAGCTAAACATAAGTCCGTTTCTCTGATTAACATTAAGAATATCACTAAAGATTGACGCGACTCCACCACCACGACCAGTTTGACGAGCCTCATGTTTATATAAGAATCCTGGAGGAGTTGCCTCATTTAAACTAATATAGTCATTTTGTTTCAGCCAGGTTTCAGTAAGACAGAGTGCATTAAGATTGTTATCTGTTATTATTTCATTTATGATAAGTGCTTTAGGTGCTAGTGACCTGATGTTTAGGAGACCAAGCTTCATGAAATTTGTATTTTCACTTTTTAGTGTTTTTTCTGGTTTAATTCTTAATAGATTATTTCTGGAGCACACAGTACGTTTGTTTCTTGATCTAATAATACGAGGAACAGACACAGTCTCTATGGGGTTAGCTAGGTATGCATTACTGTTATTTATGTGGGACGAATAGGAGTCTGTGTGGCTAAATTGTGAATTTTGTGAATTTTTACTTACTAGTCAGATAGAGCGAAGTATTCTGGTGATGTTGTCCGACAGGAGTTCAGCTCCAGCTCGACTGGGGTGCAGCCCATCAGCGCGGAAAAGCCTAGGACGCTCCCAGAAAAGATTCCAGTTATTGGCAAAGAGCAATTTCTGTTCTTCACACCATGTTAATAGCCATTCATTCAGAGCAAAAAGTCTACTGAACCTTTCATTGCCTCGGCGGTAGGTAGGAAGCGGTCCAGAAACGATGATCTGCGTGGCGGGCGAAGCGCGTCGAACCGTCTCGATCAGGCTCCTGAAGTCCTTCTTCAGGATCTCCGTCTGCCGGAGCCCGGTGTCGTTCGTCCCCACGTGGAGGACGGCGGCACCGAGGCTCTCGGCAGCGCTCAGGATAGTAGGTATCTGTGCAGAAATATTCTTAACTCGGGCACCAGGGAAGCAGAAAGTGCGTACTTTGTTACCTTTGGAGGAAGTGGAGCGGACGTGGCGGACGATTGAGTCGCCAATGATGGCAACATCGCGACCCGTCTCGCGGAGAGGGGCGAAGCGGTTCTCCGTGGGGATCTCGAACACCGGAGGAGGAGACGTTCTGCCCGGGACCTGGCAAGCACCTTACGCGGTTGCACCCAGGGGCCGTGGTAGCCGGGAGTCGGCGTGAACGACGCCTGGGTGCACCGCGTCCTCGGTGCGCTGGGCCTGGACAGAGAAACACGCGGGGTTGAAGAAACTGGGAGATTGTCGTTGTATCGGACACTTACCTCAGACGAGCGAGTACGGGTTAAGAGCAGTGCCCTGATGCCCTCTCGCTTCGTCTCCAGCGAGCGAATCTGGGACTCCACCGCTTCCAGCTCCAGCTCCAGCGCCTCCATCGATGCCTCTCCTGCACTCAAGGACAGACACGCAAGCGACATTGTACAAGGTGAAGAGCAAAGCCAGAAAGTGAGAAAAATAAGTGAGTGAAAGAGGTTGGTAGCTTTAGCTGACCAGCGGTGCTAGCAGGCTAAAGCTACAAACACCAAGCGGATGCTCGAGAGACAGAACGTTTAAAAGTAGATTTGTTTGTATGAGTGTGTTAGGGGATTGTTCACCCCAAGTAGGAGAGATAAATATTTAGTGAATGAGGAGGTATTTTATGATAAAAATGTAAATTGCGAATCTAAACTCCAAACAAACGCAGCGAACTCCAAACAAACGCAGCGAAGCTATCGTCCAGTGACAGTGACGTCACTCGAGCATGCGCAAATACTACTCAAAAACGGAATGCAAAACGGAAATACGACAAGTCGAAAATGCAAAACTGAAATACGACAAGTCGAATATACAAAACGGAAATACGACAAGTCGAAAATGCAAAACTGAAATACGACAAGTCGAAAATGCAAAACTGAAATACGACAAGTCGAAAATGCAAAACTGAAATACGACAAGTCGAATATGCAAAACTGAAATACGACAAGTCGAATATGCAAAACTGAAATACGACAAGTCGAAAATGCAAAACTGAAATACGACAAGTCGAATATACAAAACGGAAATACGACAAGTCGAAAATGCAAAACTGAAATACGACAAGTCGAAAATGCAAAACTGAAATACGACAAGTCGAATATGCAAAACTGAAATACGACATGTCAAAAATGCAAAACGGAAATACGACAAGTCGAATATGCAAAACGGAAATACAAGTCGAATATGCAAAACGGAAATGCGACAAGTCGAATATGCAAAACTGAAAAATGACAATTAGAATATGCAAAACAAGAAGTAGAAAATGCAAAATAGAAATACGACAGATAGAAAATGCAAAACTTAAATGATACAAATAAAATATGCAAAACGTTAATATGACAAGTCGAAAATGACAACATAAATGCTGCAAATAGAATATGCAAAATGAAAAAATTACAGATAGAACATGCAAAACAGAAATATGCAAAACTTAAATACAAAAGAATATGCAAATAGAACAAATAGAATATGCAAATTGGAATACGACAGACAGAAAATGTGAACCTTAATTGTGATAGAAAATGCAGAACGTATAAAGGACCAGAGATGTATAAAGTACTAGAGACCCAGACTTAAGTAAAAGTACAAGTACTCTATCAAAAAGTGACTTGAGTAAAAGTAAAAGTGCTCTTTAAGCATTATACTTAAGTGGAAGTACTAAAGTATTCAACATTTTTTGTACTTAAGTATTGCAAGTAGTTTATTTCAAAATTTACTACTCAAGTACTGAAAGTAAAAGTACAAGTATTGTGTAATGTAGTTATTAAAGAATGCAGTGAAAAGACATCATATTGTTTTGTTTATTTTAAATCTCTTTTTTGGGGGCACGTCATTAAGCAGAATGAAAAGAAACATGACTTACAATACTGTTTTTCTCTCACGCTTGAACCACAGATCTGACAGATTATAACAGCTTTAACACACACCTTTCAAAGTTGTGTGTCACAAAAACAGTCCATAATCCACTCAAAACGCTATTGAAACCCATTTTCGGAGCACAAATTACTGGTTGTGAACGCTGTAAACGAACGTTCTAATTCACTTGATTTAGATTTTATTGTAAAAAAAAGAAAACTTGTATATTACTGTGTTAAATGAAAATCTGAAATATTTTATGGCTTATGGCTATGATTTAGTATTCAAAAATGTTTCATTTTGATTATGTTTTAATTAAATTGGTCTTAAACTTCATATTTTTCATATTTTTATAGTATATTTTATTCATTCTGGTACTTTTACCATAAACCAACATCTCAAACATTTGGTAGAGGCTGATATTTTAGAAATTATGGGATGTGTTGGGGGAAAATGTATTGATTGTGTTAACTAGCGACATTAGGAGTTAAATGCAATAAATAAAAAAATTCTATTGGTTTTTTTCTTGGTGTGACAGTTAAATGGTTACTTGTAATAACATTGTGTCCTTTAATACAGCAGTAAGATATATGAACTGTACCCTTAATTTGACCCGCTCAAAGAAAACACTCTTTCTGAATGTATCAAACAAAACTCATGCACAGAAGACAGCATGAGCATTTATAGCAAATAAACTAATGTAAATATTCTCTCGCCTGCTTTTTAAACGCTGACAGGCGAGGTCTTACACCCCTTTGATTGATTATTGTCTTCACCTTCTGAACAGAAAGGGCTGCTATCGGCTTTAGAAATGAAAGCGTTGTTCACTGATGGCGGGAAGAACAGCCGCGGTTACAGTCTATGTATGTATAATACGCGGTTATCACAGGTAATCTATAATAGACACAGTGGAGAAAACTTGCACCTCATACACGCCCAGGTCTGGATCCACAAGTATCGCTTTAACAGCCAAGAGGAGATGAAAAGTTACCTCACAAACAGGCCAGCGGGTCAAATGTGAAAAGTGAGAGTGGCAGAGATGGAGTCTCACAACATTTCTCTGTAGTAGTGAAATAGCGGCTCGTGTGCTGTGCCGCCTTCACTCGCCCTCGCGCCTCCGTCCTTCGCCATAGTATTGCGACACCGCACATAGGAGATAAATGACGTCAGTACGTAATAACCCGTTATGATCTATTACTGAACCGATATCGACCATTTTGACACCTCTAGTAACGAGTAACGATGCAGCTCATAAAAAATCTATCGGAGTAAAAGTATTAAACTCATCGAAAATATGTACTTAAGTAAAAGTGGAAGTAGGAGAGAAAAACAATACTCCAGTAAAGTACAGATACTGCCTTTTAGTACTTAAGTACAGTAGTGAAGTAGTTCTACTTCGTTACTATACATCTCTGTAAAGGACAGAATACGCCATACTGAACAGCGGTTCTCATGTGGTGTGTTTTCAGCTGGTTTCACGGTAAGATCTCGCGTGACCAGGCCGAGCGTCTGCTGTATCCGCCTGAAACGGGTTTGTTTCTGGTGCGCGAGAGCACAAACTACCCCGGCGACTACACACTGTGTGTAAGCTGCGAAGGCAAGGTGGAGCATTACCGCATTATTTACCACAGCGGGAAACTGTCCATCGATGAGGAGGAGTATTTCAACAACCTCATGCAGCTGGTGGAGGTGAGACACACTCACTGCTGTCTGTGTATTTGTGTGTGTGTGCGTGTGTGTGTGTTTTTGCATTTGTGTGTGTGTGCATGTTTCTGCATGTGTGTTTGTATATATATATATATATCAGACCCTCTAGTTTTTCATGATTTTATTTGTGATTTTTCGCAATAAGAATGACTGATTTTATGGTGGTAATTCCCAGACTTTTGCGGACAATTTTGCAATTTGCAATTAGTGGGGATTGAAGTATTGAACACATGAAGAAAGGAAGGTGTAGTTCAGCAGTGAAACTCCAGACAGCAGCTGAAATCTCTCGGTAGCTCTTCAGCAACCCTCTGCCCTTTCTCGGTGTAAATGAATATCAGCTGCTTCAGTCAAACATCTACATTAGCAGGAGGATGAAGATGAAGCCATGGTGGACATTTCAGCAAGATAATGGTTCAAAACACAGCCAAGGAGACTCTGAGGCTTTCAGAGAAAGAAAATCAAGCTGTAGAATGGCCCAGCCAATCACCTGAACCGAATCCAATAGAGAATACAGAATAAAGCTCAGATTTGATAGACGAGACCCACAAAAGCATCAAGATTTTGACACTCTGTTGAAACTCACAGCTGAGCAATGCAACTGAGCAGACTTTATATAGAGTATTAAACACATTTCAGTAGTTCAGCACTTTCTCCTTCTGTGGTTTATTCTTTTTACCTCTTCTTATTACAGTTTTTTACAATCGTTTCACAAATGTCAGAACTCTGGTGTCAATTTTCAAAACTCTAGACACAAAATTCACAACCATGCCAAAATTGCACATTTTTGCAAAACTCTTTATTTCAAATGCTCGGATGCAACACTAACAAGTCAAAGATACTTTGTTCATTGAACTAAGATCATCTATTCAATATAATTCAATTAAACATTAAATTGATCCCATTTCAAAACGCAACTCAAACATTACATTTGAAATAAATGAGTATTCATTTACCTAACATGATGTTATTATCAACCAGTGGTGTAGTCCTAAAAAACAAAGTGGTGTACTATTACACCCGACCCAAATTTTAAATGAAAGTAGGCAAAGAAACGACGAAAGTCAATGTTTCTTTGATTCATTAGATATATATATATATATATATATAATATTTTTTTCCCACAACGAAAGGAAAAATAAATACTTTGTCAATGTAAGTCAATGGTTACCGGTTTCCAGCTTTCTTCAAAATATCTTCTTTTGTGTTCAACAGGAGGAAATAAAGACAAACCTGTTTGGAACAAGTAAAGATCGAGTAAATGATGACAATATTCTTTTTTTTGGGAAAACAACCCATTAAAAATAAATAAATTAAACAAATTTATTTGTTTTAAAATGAGTTGCTAATAGTCTAATCCTATTTAATGATTTATGTTTAGCTAATAGTGCCAATCCCCCCCCCCCCCCCCAGTAGTCTTGGTGATTGGCTGTATGTATGTCAATATGTAGCTTCTATAATCATTTTAATACTGAAATAAAGAGTCAATCAAGAGAGTTACAACAATTTAGTTCACTTTTATTTAAGTGAACTCAATAGGGCCTGTGCATACATGGAAAGACAGCTTTTTAACTTACTTTCTTTACTGGTTTATTACTTTACATTTAATAGGTTCCTTTAAACATCAATCAGCCATTATTTCTGATTGTCACATTCGTGCATGCTTGTTTTAAACCGGAGTCTGTCTTCTGTTGTCAATATTATATACTAGTAGTTACCCTTTAAAATCGCAAATTGTTACGCGACAAAACTGTAAAATGACAAGTCGAATATCTGCATTTGTCTCTCTGTGTGTGTGTCTCTTTGTTTGTTTGTGTGTGCATATCTGCATTTGTGAGTGTGTATCTGCATCTGTCTGTGTTTGTGTATCTCTGCATTTGTATATCTCTGCATGCGTGTGTATCTGCGTGAGTGCTTATGTGCACCGTGTGTGTGTGTTGAGGAATTCCTGACATTCTCTTGTTTTGTTTTTCACATTCTGCTCTGCATGTCATAACACGTCATTCATGAATCTGCGTCACACACACACACACACACACACACACACACACACACACACACACACACTCTTATGAAAGTGCAGTAAACAGGAGCTCTAGACTGTGAGAGTTTGTCGAGAGGGTTTCTCTGCCCTCTAGTGGCTGCTGTGTGTGTGTGTGTGTGTGTGTGTGTGTGTTTGTGTGTGTGTGTGTGTGTCATCTTCTTTTTTTCACAGTTTTACCTTCAGTATGTTCTAGATCAGTGGTCTCAATCTCAATTCCTAGGGGGCCGCAGCTCTGCATGGTTTATCTCCAACCACCTCCAACACCTGCTTAATAGTGTCTAGTAGTCTTGAACACCTTGATTACAGCTGCGGCCCTCCTGGAATCCAGTGATACCTGTGTTCTAGATGTTTCAGGCGGATCTCACAGCACAGATTCAGTCAGCTGCCATAGATACTTGTAGTGTGTGTTTATTTATGATTCCTATTATCACTTCTGGGCCGCACCGCAACTCAGTGGTTAGCACTGTCTCCTCACAGCAAGAAGGTCACTAGTTCGAGTCCCGGCTGGGTCAGTTGGTGTTTCTGTGTGGAGTTTGCATGTTCTCCCCGTGTTGGTGTGGGTTTCCCCCACAGTCCAAACACATGCGCTATAGGGGAATTGATTAACTAAATTGGCCGTAGTGTGTGTGAGTGTGTGTGTGTGTGTCAGAATGAGTGTGTATGGGTGTTTCCCAGTACTGGGTTGCAGCTGAAAGGGCATCCGGTGTGTAAAACATATGCTGGAATAGTTGGCGGTTCATTCCACTGTGGTGACCCCTGATGAATAAAGAGACTAAGCTAAAGGATAATGAATGAATTATTACTTCTGCAGGTCATTTGAATGACGTGTCATAGACAGGTGTCTATAGTTGTGCATTTATCTGACAACACCCAAACGCCTCAGAGTGCTCAACAGCCAATCAGAATCAAGTGTAGGGATCATGGGGCGTGTCTGGCCACCATGGGCCCCATGACAAGCTGATATTGAAGAGGGGGGGGCAGGGTTGGTAGTTGATATCGCGGCTGAAAGTAAAGAGGGGGGAGGGTTGCTGGGTATTGATATCGCGGCTGAAAGTAAAGAGGGGGGGGGTTGCTGGGTATTGGTATCGCGGCTGAAAGTAAAGAGGGGGGGGTTGCTGGGTATTGGTATCGCGGCTGAAAGTAAAGGGGGGGGGGGTTGCTGGGTATTGGTATCGCGGCTGAAAGTGAAGAGGGGGGGGGGTGAGTTGGTATCTCGGCTGAAAGTAAATAGCAGGGGCGGGGGGTATTGCGGCTTAAAGTGAAGAGGGGGGGGGGGGGGTGTTTGGGGATGGAATTGGTGAGGGCCCTTGATAGTGTCTCTGGGGCCCCTCTAAATGTATGGGCACTTAGAATCTTCCTAACTTCCCCCCACCCCCTAGCGGAGCCCCTGGTTGGGATTATTTACAGTTTTAACCCAAAGAATGAGCAGTCTGTCAGATGAAGAAGAGCCGGAGTCAGAGATTCTGAGTTTACTGAAGATAGTTTGCAGTTTCATCAGCAGAAGCCAGCTTCAACACTCGCAATGAGTTCCTATAGGCCGATCTGCTTACAATCACAAATCAACATCAATTATACTCTCACATCACGTCATTAACTGCGTCATACATATAGGTCAATTCTGAACAATTCCTCAAGCATATAGACGTCAGACATCCACTTGACTGTTTAGAGCTGACTCCAGACCTGTTAAACGGTTCCACAATCAAACAGAACACACACACTTAAAGTAGAATCTGTTTTTTTACCGTCTTTATCAAAACTGCTTGACATTAACTTTTTTAATCACCGGCCACTGTGGCTAGTAGTTTTCCAACATTACTAGCCACTTGCCATTTTCACTAGCCACAATTTTATTGTTGGGAAAATATATTTTATACACATAGCGCGAGTGATTATCCTCTCATTCGGTATTCACCTGCTTTGCTCGCGTGAAGTTGCGAACACAATTATTTTTGTCAGTTGAGCTGCTTCTCAATTCTAAGATCGCCTTTGCATGCATATTAGACCATCCTTGTTGTCGAACGCTGCTTTTAAGAATTATTATCTGGAAAAATTATTTTCAACCAGCCAAAGTGGCTAGTAGGAGTGTCTGCATTACCCGCCACAGCTTTTGGCGGGTTGGCGTGTGTTAATGTAAAGCCCTGCTTCAGGCAGTTATATCCTTACTATACAAAGTCTACCTTGAATAAAAAGTAGAATCACGTTAAACAGAATTAATACATAGCAATACACATAGGAAAACAGTTGTACAGTTGTTTTCAATCATCAAGCGCTTCAGTTCCACTCGAGGTCTCCGTGACCTCTGACCTAGTTTGGTGGCTCCTGAAAATAGTTACAAAGAGACCGGCAAATGCACTGAACATTCTTATATCAGGCAATGTGTTGACTTTATTAATATGATTATTTGAGTAATGAATAAAGTTGTGAGAAGAAGCATTAATGTTGATCCATGCTGGGACGGATTGGAAGGCAGAAATTTGAATCCATCATGAGCGTTCTGCAGCTCTTCAGTATTAAACCATATCAGCATCTATAATGGTGTTAAAACAGTGAAGTGCAGGTCGTTTCTTCAGCTTTAGGCTGTGAGTGTTCATTGCTGGTGGCCTGGAAATTGATCTTGTGTGTTCAGAACTCAGACGTCTTGTGTTTCTGGAAGTGTCCATACAAACGTCCGGGTCTGCCGTATGTGTATGT
>NC_079452.1:24542324-24554824 GCF_903798145.1 Danio aesculapii | reverse complement strand
TATTCAAATAATTATTATACACACTTAATAGACAATTAATGAAATCAGATGATTCCCTACATTATTAAATCTGACTTAATCAGAAAGCTAAAAAAGGGAATAAAAGATGAAGCCATCATTAGAAAATAATATTGTGGTTAAATGTCAGGCAGATAACTGCAATACTTGTTTTATTCTTTATTTGTGTCGAAGGACTGGATATCTGTAAACAATGTTGCACAGATAATAAAATAATTTTTCCAGATAATAATTCTTAAAAGCAGCGTTCGACAATAAGGATGGTCCAATATGCATGTAAAGGCGATCTTAGAATTGAGAAGCAACTCGACTGACAAAAATAATTGCGTTCGAAACTTCACGCGAGCAAAGCAGGTGAATACCGAATGTTATATATATATATTTAATTTGTGAAAATGATGTGTGTGTGAGTGTGTGTGTGTGTGTGTGTTACCTTTATAATAAGTTTATAATAATAACATTAGTCCTCATATTTGCAGAATAATTCAGAGTTATTAATATCACAGAACACACACACACACACACACACACACGGCTATCTTTAACTGTGCAAGATCACGAGCTGAGGATGAGTGTGAAGCTGAAGCAGCGTGTGAAGCAGAAGTGAGAGCTGTGCTGATGAGGTGTGTGTGTGTGTGTGTGTGTTTGTGTGTGTGTGTGTGTTCACAGGTGGATGGGCTCTAAACCGCAGAGACCTCAAGCTCTTCCAGCCCATCGGAAAAGGAGAGTTTGGAGGTGTGTGATCATCTAACTGAAGCTGTGCGTGCGTGTGCGTGCGTGTGTGTGTGTGTGTGTGTGTGTGTGTGTTTAGATGATCAATGTGTTCAGGGTGTGAATGTGTGTTCATGGTGTATGTGTTCACATAATCACTGTGATCATGATGTTCCTGTGTGTGTGTGTGTGTGTGCGTGTGCGCGTGTGTGTGTGTGTGTGTGTGTGTTTAAACAATCATGTTTATGATGTGTGTGTCTGTTTAGATGATCAGTGTTCAAATGATCACAGTGTTCATGGTGTGTGTGTGCGCATGCGCGTTTAATCAATCATGTTCATGATGTGGGTGTGTGTTCAGACGATCAGTGTATGTGTGTGTGTGTATGTGTGTTCAGATGATGTTGTTCAAATTATCAGTGTGTGTGTTCAGATGATCACCTTTGTGGTGGTGGTGTGTGTGTGTGTGTGTGTGTGTGCGTGTGTGTGTGTGTTCAAATGTGTGCGTTTACATGGTCACCTTTTTCATGGTGTGTGTGTGTTTGTGTTCGTGTTCAAATGGTGTGTGTGTGTTTGTTCAGATGATCACTTCGTTAATGTTGTGTGTGTTTGTGTGTTCAGATGATCAGTATTCATGATGTGTGTGTGTGTGTGTGTTGAGATGATCACAGTGGTTATGGTGCGTGTGTGTGTGTTCAGATGATCACTGTATGTTTGTGAGAGAGAGTGAGTGTGTGTTCAGATAATTACTTTGTTCATGGTGTGTGTGTGTGTTAAGATGATCAGTGTGTTCACGTTGTGTGTGTATGTGTGTGTGTGTGTGTTCAGATGTGATGAAGGGAGACTACAGAGGGACGAGGGTTGCAGTGAAGTGTATTCTCCACGACGCCACAGCGCAGGCCTTTCTGGCTGAAGCCTCAGTGATGACGTGAGTGTCAGCACACACACAAACCCTTTACAGACGGCATCAAGGCCTTATTAGGGAGGAATAGTGGGTGTTCTTAGCTTAAACACACTGCGCTCGATCTGTTTTATATGTGTATCAGAGCTGTTGTCCAGCTTATTAATAACTGAGGGTTTACATTATTCATGTTCAAATCTGTCTTTAAATTCTGGTGTGTGTGTGTGTGTGTGTGTGCGCGTGCATTTGCATGTGTGTGTGCGTGTGTGTGTGTGTGTGTGCGTGTGTGTTGCAGTCAGCTCAGACACACTAACCTGGTGCAGTTGTTGGGTGTGATCGTGGAGGAGAAAGGCAGCTTGTTCATTGTCACTGAATTCATGGCTAAGGTCAGTCTATCCTCATCTATAATTGATCATATGAAGAGTTCAGATGCAAACGCCGCTAAACGCCCACCAAAATAAGCTAAGGGCATTGAGTGAATGCTTTAGGCATGTAGTACATGTTCAACAAATAGATTTGCTTCAAATCATCTAAATGGCAGCGTCAGCGCATTCAGAATAACAGTTTGTATGCTAAAGCCGCTAAACACCACTTGCCTTCGACAGCAAAAGCCGCTATATCCTGAGAACCAATCAGAATGCGTGAATTGAATCATGTGTGTTCAATGTAGCAGCGCGCTGATACGCCGGCTTTATGAGGAGACTGTTTATTCAGCTTTCCATTTTAAAAGACAGAGTTTGATGAACAGGATGAGTCTGTCTGACTGTCAGTGAATAGCAAATGAAAACATCCCTCACCTCAAAACTCTGAGCATTATAAGGAAAAGAAAACACACTGTACAGTCAGGAGTGTAGCATGCATTCATAACATTTGTTTATGCAGCGGCGCTACTTTGAATGAGTCTTATTTACTATACATTAAACAGCATCTGCGTTTCACGAAAGACAGAGTTAAGATGCCGTTCTTTAATCCAATGTGGATGCTATGAGCATAAACAAGAGACCAAGACCTTGAGTATGGTGAGGATGAATGAATGACAGCTTCTAAAAGTGTCTGAGGGGCATCCCCTTTCTGCCCACTAGGCCTAGCTTGTGTTTTATCTGCTAATGTAAACTATTTTTTAAAAGATAAATATAATGTATAAAACTAAACATTATTTATATTACTATATATTATATATATATATATATATATATATATATGTATGTATGTGTATATATGTGTATATATATATGTATATATGTATGTGTATATATATGTGTATATATATGTGTGTATATATATATATATATATATATATATATATATATATATATATATATATATATGTATATATATGTATATATATGTATGTATATATATATATATATATATATATATATATATATATATATATATGTATATGTATATGTATGTATATATATATATATATATATGTATATGTGTGTGTGTATGTGTGTGAACATGTTTTTGTGACATATCAGGACACAAATCTGTATAATGACATAGGTATGAAGCAGGTATTGCAAAGAGGAGGTTAAATATGAGGACATTGCTGACGTCCTCATTTCTCAAAAGGCTTCTAAATCCCACAGGATGAGTTTAATCAGAGAGTAAAGCTGCACACTGTCTCCTGTAATGGTTGGGTTTAGGGGTAGGGTGGGGTTAGGGCAATACATTATACGGTTTGGACAGTATAAAATTAATGGAAACCTATGTAATGTACCCACTTTTCACAAAAACAAACGTGTGTGTGTGTGTGTGTGTATTGAATTTTTTTCTCTTTTAAATATTTCCCAAATGTTTAACAGAGCAAAGAAATGTGCACAGTATGTCTGACAATATTTTTTCTTCTGGAGAAAGTCTTATTTGTTTTATTTCAGCTAGAATAAAAGCAGTTTTTAATTTTTAAACACCATTTTAAGGTCAATATTATTAGCCCCTTTAAGATATATTTGTTTTCAATATTTTCCAGAACAAACCATCATTATACAATAACTTGCCTAATTACCCTAACCTGCCTAGTTAACCTAATTACCCTAGTGAAGCCTTTAAATGTCACTTTAAGCTGTATAGAAGTGTCTTGAAGAATATCTAGTCTAATATTATTTACTGTCATCATGACAAAGAGAAAATAAATCAGTTATTAGAGATGAGTTATTAAAACTATTATGATTAGAAATGTGTTGAAGAAATCTGCTCTCCGTTAAATAGAAATTGGGGAAAAAATAAACAGGGGGGCTAATAATCCTGACTTCAACTGTATATATAGATATATATACACACACACATACATACTAGTAGAATGTTCGCTTACCAGTTCTGAAATGTGTGTTTGTGTGTGTGCAGGGCAGTCTGGTGGATTATTTGCGCTCTCGGGGCCGGACAGTTCTAGATGGCGAGTGTCTCCTCAAGTTCTCTCTGTGAGTCTTACTGAGTGTGTGTACAAGTATGCGTGTGTAGGCTTGTGTGTCTCAGCATGTTTGCATGCTTGTGCGTATGTGTGCGTGCACCTGTGTGTGTGTGAGTGCATGTGCATGGTGCTCGTGTATGTGTGTGTGCACGCACTCAGCTATTCAATAGATGTTGTGTTCCTCTTTAAGAGATGTGTGTATGTGCTCAGCTGTTTAGCAGGTTGTTGTGTTGCTCTTTCAGGGATGTGTGTGAAGCGATGGAGTATCTGGAGGTCAATAACTTCGTCCACAGAGATCTGGCGGCTCGTAATGTGCTGGTGTCTGAAGAGAACATCGCTAAAGTCAGTGACTTCGGTCTCACCAAAGAGGCTTCGAGCTCGCAGGACACCGCTAAACTGCCCATCAAGTGGACCGCGCCGGAGGCCCTGCGGGAGAAGGTGCGCACACACAAACACTTTTACACACACACACACACAACATTCTCAGACATGCATACTTACAGATGGACATGCAGCACACATATACAAACAGAAACAAACACAGATACACACTCGTACACTTTCATACTGAAACACAGACACTCAGAGACCACACACCAGAGATGTAGAAAGCACTAGAGACCCAGACTTGAGTAAAAGTGCAAGTGCTCTATCAAAAAAGTGACTTTAGTAGAAGTTGAAGCGCTCTTTAAGCACCATACTTAAGTGGAAGTACTAAAATATTCAACAGTTTTTGTACTTCAGCATTGCAAGTAGTTTATTTCTAAATGTACTACTCAAATGCTGAAGTAAAAGTACAAGTATTGTGTAATGTAGTTATTAAAGAAAGCAGTCAAAAGACATCATATTGTCGTGTTTATTTTAAATCTCTTTTTTTGGGGGCATGTGATTAAAGCCTAGTTCACACTACAGGATTGTAAACATCAGCAGATCGCTGTGCTGTTCACACTACATCACTTGATTTTGTGTCTTTTAATCGCTGTGGTGTTCACACTACACGACACTACGTAAATGATCCACAAGAGGGGGGTCACACTCTACAAGATCTGACAACAACTCAGCTCAGTCCAGCTACCAAACCACAGCCAATCAAATGTTGAGGGAGGAGTCATCAGAAAAGGCTGAACACTGATGACATCACTGACAGCGTTTCAAGCTTTCAGAGGAAGCATTTAAAAACACCGTCAGTCAGCTGATGCATCAGCGGATCAATCTGCAAGGTTAGAGTGGATTGATACACAGAGAGTTTTTAATTTTTTAAATAAAACTAACATAATTATAACACCCTGATATTATTATATTATACCCTGATATTATAGCCTGTTATTTTTTAAATTACAAAACAGTAAAGAACTGAGCATTTCTACTTTTAATTACCATATTGGTCAACATGCCTACATGTCTGCTACTTTTCGCTGTGATTTTAAATATGCGTGCATTTTTTTGCGTAGCAACTTCCTGCTAACATAAACACAACTCTCTGATAGCAAAAACATACTGTAAATTGACTTTAGATACATCTTTTAAAACAGCATGTTCTGTGCAGGGAAATAGCTCCTGTTTGAAAGTGAAAATGAACGCGAGGCCCAGACCTTTGTGTCTTCTAGTCTCTTAACTACACATTTATAGGCTGTATTACTAAAATAGATCATATTTTTATGGTACTGGAGTCATCAAATATGATGACAGACATTCAGAGCTTAATTTTAATATCTCAGTAGAAGCTTTGAATGTAAATATGACGTGACAATATGACGTTTAATATGAGAACGCTCTGAATGAGCAGTATGGAGATTCTAATAGTTACAGAATTCTGGTTCCCCTGTTAATATAGCCGACTCTCGTGTCCGCAGAATGAAGCGAGATCATCGATGCCCATTCTGGCCAATCACAGCTGTTTCTGTTGAGCTCCTGAGCACACAGGCATTCAGCTCATGCTGATATGCTCTCTCATTGGCTGCAGCTCGTCACTACATCTGACAGCACGTGAGGTCGAGTCGGCCGACTGCTCTGGAATATTCAGCATGCCAGATATTGGATTTCCGTCTGCGAGGTGTCGGCGATGCTTCAGCAAGCCTCTTTGATGCGTTATTCAGTAGTTCACACATAAAGACTGGCGAGCGCCGAGCACCCGCAGATTTCTTCCTGATCACAGCCCGATCTGTCGGCGAGCTCGTTAACTTCCACATCGGGCTCAAATCAGGCTTAACATCCTGTAGTGTGAACTAGGCTTTAGCAGAACGGAAAGCTAACGTTAATTGAACAACTTAGCATGTTATGAACCGCGGGTAGCTAACGTTAGTTAACTTATCTTTCGAGAGGCAGAGTATGCACTTCATTCTATATTAATCGTCTTTCACTCCGACAAATGCAAACATGGACTCTAAATAGGGTCACGGGTGGTCTTTTTCCTCATCGCCATGAACAGTTGAATGTGAAGGAGTTGAAGGGGGATTTCCATGAAAACCCAGAAAACAAACTAAAGCGCGCTCAATGCAGGCAGGCAGCGCTGTCTTCTTTAATCGTCTGAATGAAGACGAGCCAGCCTATTCAAACCTGTGACAGCGCCATCTGCTGCTCTGGCAGTGATAATGTGGGTCTGGAATGATTCGTAACATTTTTATAATTGTAACGAATAACGATGCAGCTTATAATAAACCAGTAGAGTACAGATACAGCCTTTTAGTACTTAAGTACAGTAGTGAAGTAGTTCTACTATACATCTCTGCCACACACAACACACACACATAAACATTTACTATTTAGCATTTGCAGATGATTGACGTTGGCTGTAGATGGTGTTCTGATGGACACACTTAGTGTGCTGTGCTTAACTTGTGAATTTTCTCAGTAATTCTCCTTGTATTCTTGACAGAGGTTTTCTACTAAGTCAGACGTGTGGAGTTTCGGGGTTCTCCTGTGGGAGATCTACTCATTCGGACGTGTGCCGTACCCCAGAATTGTAAGAATGACAGAGTTTACATTTATTGTAATCGATCGATTTAAAATGTTGGGATGTGATGATAAACTGCAAGCTGGTTAAAAATTGAAAATATGCTAAAATGAAAATATATTAATTTGTATTAATTTATAGTATATACTATACATTTTAAAGTGTATTATATTGTATATATTACAGTATTTACAGCTCTACAGTATTTATTCTTTGTTAATGAATGCTCCAGCATAGTGTAGTGCTAACTGTAGTGAACTGATAACTGTAATAAATATTGTAGTATACTTCAGTTTTTACTTCAGTAAACTGTGGTGTATTGTAGTATAATATACCCTATAGTTGTAGAAAACTGCAGCATTGGCACTTTTGTTTATATTACTGTAGTTGTCTTGTTACCATAGCAACTGTAGAATCACCACAACAAATCAGTTACTGTAATTGTCTTGTTACCATAGCAACTGTAGAATTACCACAGCAAATCGGTTACTGTAGTTGTCGTGTTACTTTAGCAACTGTAGAATCACCACAACACATCAGTTACAATAGTTGTTGTGTTACCATAGCAACTGTAGAATCACCACAACACATCAGTTACTGTAGTTGTCGTGTTACCATAGCAACTGTTGAATCACCACAACAAATCGGTTACAATAGTTGTTGTGTTACCATAGCAACTGTAGAATCGCCGCAACATGAATTACTGTAGTTGTTACTATATCAATTATAGAATCACAACAACAGATCAATAATGCAGTTCATGTTACCATAGCAACTCTAGAATCCCAACAACAAATCAATTACTGTAGTTGTTGTTACCATAACAACTATAGAATAACCACAAACAGATAAATTACTGTAGTTGTTGTTACCATAACAACTATAGAATAACCACAAACAGATAAATTACTGTAGTTGTTGTTATCATAACAACTGTAGAACCACAACTGATCAGTTACTGTAGTTGTTGTTACCATAGCAACTGTAGAATCATCACAACAGATCAGTCAGTTACTGTAGTTGTTGTTACCATAGCAACTATAGAATCACCACAACAGATCAATTACTGTAGTTGTTGTTACCATAGCAACTATAGAATAACCAAAAACAGATAAATTACTGTAGTTGTTGTTACCATAGCAACTGTAGAACTACAACTGATCAGTTACTGTAGTTGTTGTTTCCATAGTAACTGTAGAATCACCGCAACTGATCAGTTACTGTAGTTGTTGTTACCATAGCAACTGTAAAATCACCGCAACAGATCCGTTACTGTAGTTGTTGTTACCATAGCAACTTTAGAATCACAACAATAGATCAATCAATGTAGTTCATGTTACCATAGAAACTATAGAATCACAACAACAGATCAATTACTGTAGTTGTTGTTACCATAACAACTATAAAATCACTTTAACAGATTAATTTAAGTTATTTTCTATAGTATAGTTCACAAACACTAGTATTTACTATAAATTATAATAGTATTTTTTCATGTGGGTTTGCTCTTGTGATAACCGCTTATTCCAAACCTGTTCTTTAGTTGAACACAAAAGAAGATGAACTAAAAACAGCAATGGACTTCCATGGTATTTGTTTCCATACTATGGAATTCAAAGGCTGCTTTTTTCAAGCACTCTTCAACGCTCTGTTGTATTGAATGTGGGCTGCGATTCCTATGTCAACCACTAGGTGTCAATCGTACACACTGCAAGTAATAGGTGCATCCCAATTCACATGCTTGTGCACTATTTCTACACTTTAAATACCCACACCTATTCAACCCTTAAAAATAAGTGTGTAATGTTGGACACTTCACACACTCATCGGCTGCAGCTTTGCTCAAGTAGCAGAAGGGGCGGAGCTAGAGATGAAGGGGTGGGGCTATCAGGCACTAGTTGGATTACTTTATTAATTTTGTTTTGTGCAGCAATATTCTCCTACATCACTGATAATGCTGATGGGGAATGTGCTTATACTCATGGCAGCTACTATTTTGGTAGTTTGCTCATTTATTTCACTAATTTGGTAACTGTCAAAGGTCGCCTGGGAAATAGACTGAGTTAGTGTAAAAGCATTAGTGTTTCATTTGCGACAACACTTCATTCATATACTGTGCTGTTGAGTGCATAAGTGCACAGAGTACCATGTGAGACGCAGTGAATGATTTGTATATCTGCTGTTGTTTTGAGTGTGTGTGTGTGTATCAGTGGTGTGTGTGTCCAGCAGATGGCGCTCTCTCTCAGATCTCTCTCACTCTCTCTGCAGCCGCTGAAGGAGGTGGTCCCGCGGGTGGAGAAGGGCTATAAGATGGACGCTCCTGATGGCTGTCCGCCTGCCGTGTATGAGCTGATGAAGCAGTGCTGGACTCTAGACGCTGCGGGACGGCCCTCATTCCTCCTGCTGCGCGAGAAACTGCAGAACATCCGGCTGAAGGAGCTGCACCTCTGACAGTCTACTGCACACGAGAGAGAGAGATCTCTATTGTACCTGAGAGACTCTATTGTACACCACTGTACCTGAGAGACTCCATTCTACCTGATTACATGAAAGGTTCTACTGTACCAGTGAGGTACTCTACCCGAGAGACTCTACTGTACCATCGAGGAACTCTACTGTACATGAGACGCTCTACTGTACTTTACTGTACCTGAGAGATTCTCTACTGTACTTTACTGTACCATCGAGGAACTCTACTGTACATGAGACACTCTACTGTACTTTACTGTACCTGAGAGATTCTCTACTGTACTTTACTGTACCATCGAGGAACTCTACTGTACTTTACTGTACCTGAGAGATTCTCTACTGTACTTTACTGTATGAGAGAGAATCTACTGTACCATCGAGGAACTCTACTGTACATGAGACACTCTACTGTACTTTACTGTACCTGAGAGATTCTCTACTGTACTTTACTGTACATGAGAGAATCTACTGTACCATCGAGGGACTCTACTGTACCTGAGAGAGACTCTTCAGAGCTCTACTGTACCAGCAAGGGACTGTAGACTCAAGAGACTCTGACACCTGTTTGTGCATGTGTGTGTTAGTATGTGTGTGTGTGAACTGGTTTTGGTGGTTTATGGGGACTCGCATGTGCGTAATGATGTGTATAATCTAGGTATTGCAATGTTCTGGTGGTTTATGAGGACATCTATTGCAGGGGTCTCAAACTCAAATTGGCGGGGGGCCATATCAGTGACTGACAATTCAAAGGAGGGCCGCTTTAACATTCAAGCACAACAAAACAGTAGAAAACTGATGTACCCCAGAGTAGGAATGCAGTCAAAGCTCCTTTTCCATGTTTCTTATTGGACATATTGAAGGGGTAGTTTAAATTGCTATGAAAATACGACACATTTAATAATAGGCATCATAATAATAATTACTATTATTGTGTCCCAATCAATTGTTGCTTAACCAAACGTTTAACAGAAACCGGGAGAACAGCAGAAAGCAGTTTGGGTAATGTTAGTGACTTTACTGGCAATTGTTCTTCTCAATATATTTCTTTCTTGTTGTAAAACTAAAACAAAGAGGGGGAAAGTGTGTATATATATATATATAACAAAATACAGGTGGTATAAAACAAATGAATTATCAAATGACCCTTAAATGTTTACAACAATAGCGCTTTAGTAAAAATAGAGCACTTTTAACGTTTAAATCAGCCCCAGGAATAATCTGCATGTGCGTGAAACCTGAAAGTAACCCGGATATATAGCACAATACTGTTAATGTCCAGTAGGTGGGGTAAAACCCCAAGTGGCTGTAGACCTTTTTCTTGGCTACTGCATGGAGGGCACCATAGCGTGCAGCGTCTTTGGGTAGAATGGTAAGAATTTCCGTTTACAGCGTTTACATTAGGTCATTTGTGCTCCGAAAATGGGTTTCAATACCATTTTGAGTGGATTACAGAGTGGTTTTGTGACACACAACTTAGAAAGGTGTGTTAAAGCCGTTATAATCTGTCTGATGTGGTTTAAGCGTGAGAGAAAAACGTTCCCCCTACGTGTGTGCCGTCAGAAATACAGTGCGTTTCCCCGGGCTGTTAGCTCAGTGGCTGTTCAACACACACACACATACACACACATACATGCACGCAATACCTCACTGCATTATAGAGCAAACCAGATTACTGGCATGAAACTTAACAGGTGTGTAAGTCATGCAATTTACTAAAAATGACCAATAAAAGTGTGTGACTGATACTCTGCTGGATGATTTGTGTGTTGATTCTAATCGGGAGCCGTTTATGTTTCATTGAGTTAGTTTGTATTGTGTAGTATTTACCTCGGTATGTGTTTTTCTGTCATTTCATCACTTTGTGACTTATTAAATCAGTGTAGTTGGACAGTAGAGACTACATGTGTGTGTGTCAAACATTATGGTGAGTTACATTAGTCCGGGTTGGTTATATGTTTGAAAGAAAGAGAAAATGTTGACTTTAGCGATGACGAGGCTTCATTTTAGTTAAACGGCAGAAGAAGCCGTCTGACAACGAGGGTAAAATACCTTGCAGCAGTTGTTTTCATCCTATTAGATGGCATTTTTTAAAATGATCCATCCAGGAGGTGGCGCTGATCAACAACAGTATCAGTTCAAAGATGTTAAAAGCGAATAAAACAGATTAAAACTATAGTTTCAGAGCTGTCCGAATGTGACTGTTTACACACATCAGCTGACGACCGGAAGTTCTTAGCATTCTCCTTGCGCGTACACGCAAAGCATCATGGGTAATTCTAAGAAAAAGGTGTATATTCGACTGCACAACGATGAGAGTGATTTTAAAATATGTTTAGGTGGACCGAATCTCATTATATTTTTGATGTCAGTTTCCAGCCGGCAGTTTGAGACCCCTGGTCCATTGTGTCCTCGTAATTCAAGACGCTTACAAAATCATACTTAACGAGATCATTTGACTTTCAAATCTGCCACAGGTTTGCTGTGAGGGTTGGGTTAGGGGTGGAGCCATACGATGAGTGCTTGGAGAGTCCTTGTAAACCACCAATACTAGTGTGTGTGTGTGTGTGTATGTGTGTGTGTGCGTGTGTGTGTGTGTGTGTGTGTGTGTGTTCTTCTGATCAGTGAGGAGGGCTGGTCTTTTCCTCTGCTGCTGTTTTTCTTTCACTATTTTATTCCAGTTTCTCACGAAAACAGACAAAAGTTCACCCCAAAATCAACAATATAATAATAATAATAATAAATATTCATTCATATTTCCTTTATGCTTAGTCTCTTTAATCATCAGGGGTCGCCACAGCGGAATGACCCACCGACTATTCCAGCATATGTTTTACATAGTGGATGCCCTTCCACCTGCAACCCAGTACTGGGAAACACTCATTCACACACACACACACACACACACACACACACACACACACATACACTACGGCCAATATAGTTGATCAATTCCCCTATAGCGCATGTGTTTGGACGCCAACACGGGGAGAACATGCAAACTCCACACAGAAATGACCACTGATCCAGCCGGGACTCGA
>NC_079452.1:24487324-24539824 GCF_903798145.1 Danio aesculapii | reverse complement strand
TTACATGTGTGTTTGTGTCTCTCTGCATTTCTGTGTGTTAATATGTGCCGTTTTGTATGTGTGCTTGTATCTGGATGTTTGTGTTTTTCTGTTTGTGTGTTTGTGTGTGCGCATTAATGTCTGAAATTTTGTCTGTGTGTGTGTGTGTGTGTGTGTGTGTGTGTGTGTGTGTGTGTGTGTGTGTGTGTGTGTGTGTGCGCGTGTGTGTAAGTGTGTGTGTGTGTAACTGAGTGTTTACACATGATTGAGTGAATGTGTGTATGTCTGTATTTGTGTGTGTTTATACATCTGTCTGTCTTTCTGTGTTTGTGTGTGCTTTATGTGCACTGACACACACATACACACACACACACACACACACACACAGAGACTCCATTGGTGTGTGAACGGGTCTCAGTAACAGAAGTTTCCAGCTGTGTTGAAGGAGTTTGTCATCTGTGAGCAGCTGTTCATTACTCTGCTAATCCTCCAGACGACAAACACACACACACACACACACACACACACACACACACACTATAAATATACTCAAACAGCAGGTTTGCTCAGTTTGTTCTCTTGATTTGAGCATTATTAGGTTAAAGTGTGCTGTAAATGTGTTTACCTGCTTTAGACAATTAATAGGGCAGCTCAGTGGTGTCGCACTGTCGCCTCACAGCCAGAAGGTCGCTGGTTCGAGTCTCGGCTGGGTCAGTTGGTGTTTCTGTGTGGAGTTTGCATGTTCTCCCCGTGTTGGTGTGGGTTTCCTCTGGGTGCTCCGGTTTCCCCCCACAGTCCAAACACATGCGCTACATGGGAATTGATCAACTAAATTGGACGTAGTGTGTGTGTGTGAATGAGTGTGTATGGGTGTTTCCCAGTACTGGGTTGCAGCTGAACTGGCATTCCCTGTGTAATACATATGCTGGAATAGTTGGTGGTTCATTCCACTGTGGTGACCCCTGATGAATTCGGAGCTAAGCTGAAATGAAAATGAATGAAGTCAAAGAAATGTCTTTATTTAAGGTTGACTTGATTTGCTGAACTGCATTATTCAGTCATTTGAATGGCCTGTTTTGTTTTTAGTTTAGTGTTCAGTTTAGTGTTTTGTTGCTTTGCTCTTTATGAGTGCTCAGGACTATTTTTTAGGAGTGTAATATAATGTTTCAGGCGATGTGTCGGCCTAATGCTCATTTTCCTTCAGTCTTACTACACCATGTAACTACAGAAGAGTCACGCTTTAAATGGGAAAGTGATCCAAACTCTGGTCATTTTGGAGAGAGATGCTAATGGTCTAATCCAGGGGTGTCCAAACTCAGTCCTGGAGAGTTTAGCGCCAACCCTAATTAACACACCTGAACCAGCTAATTAAGTTCTTATTAGATTTACTAGAAGATTCCTGGCAGGTGTGTTGAAGCAAGTTGGAGATACCCTCTCCAGGACACCGGCCCTCCACGACCAACTTGGACACCGGTGGTCTAATCTGATCCAATTAAATCGCTGCATCTCAATTCACATACTTAAACTACGCCCTAACAGTGTGTACTTTTTTGTTATGGAAAAGTGTATACATTTTAGTGTAACAGAAGAGTATGCAGGCTTTGGGACATACTGCTTCCTCGTTTCCTGCTGAAAAATCAAGCTTAAACCCGCCTATGCTGGTTGGCTGGTTTTAGCTGATTAACTAGCCTGGTTTTAGAGGGGTTTTGGCCATTTCCAGCCTGGTCTTAGCTGGTCAGGCTGGAAAATGACCAGCTAAAACCATCTAAATCCAGCTTGACAAGCCTGGTTTAAGCTGGACATTGCTGGTTTTGGCTGGTCATCTCCCAGCCTGACCAGCTAGGACCAGGCTGGAAATGGCTAAAACCCCTCTAAAACAAGCCTGGTTGACCAGCTAAAACCAGCCAACCAGCCTAGGCTGGTTTAAGCTGTTTTTTTTTTTCAGTTGGGTTAACAGGTCGTTATGTTGCTTGTTTGCGTCCCCTGTCAATCGTCTTGATACATCATCCACATTTCTTTCATATTTAGTTACCTACCTTTATTAGAGATTCAGCCGTATGTTAATCTGCCATTCACGAGTCTTTCATGCAGAGTAATGTCCAAACATATGTTGATAGAAATTTACATTGTTGTTGCAGATGAAATCTAACACGGAAAAAGCAGTTTAAATATTTCCCAGTTGGCTAGATGTGAATTAATATTCCTTTAGCATCTTTACTGAAGCCTCTCTACTTGACGGTTGGTCTCGCGCGTCCGCCATGTTTGTAGTTTGTTTACACTTTTTACCCAAGTTTGTAGTTCTAATCAAATTCACGTCCAACGCGCAACGAGGGAACCGGAACAGTAAAGTCTAGATCGGATACGCGGAAGTGCGATATGCACATTAATATAGCAGCATTTTTTAAAATTCCACTGTATAACAATAATTAATATTTTTACAGTACTGTGATGGTTGGGTTTAGGGTGCGGGTAGGAGTTAAAAATACAATTTATTGGCTAATTTAATAGATAACATAAATAATGCTTGGTACAACTACTGTTTTACAGTGCTGTGACGGTTAGGGTTAGGATTGAAGTGGGGGGTAGACATTATTAAAATACAATAAATGAGAAATTTTATAAATATTATAAATAATTCTCATTAACTTCCGGCCGCAACCATATCTGATCTAGCAACAACCAACCGGAGCTGCTAAAACGCTAACTCGCTTTCGGGTTTTTGCATACAAATTGACGTCATAGTTCCTCCACTCTATAGACCAATTACCAGTTTGTAAACATTGAGGATGCGCGCGCAGGAAGGTGGCAGAAAGAAACCGGGAGCGCTAGCATTTACAGTGAGGGAATGACATCCGATGCGGAACAGAGTTTGTTATTGTCTTAGAAATAAGTTATATTGATTACACATAATATTTATTATTTACATAATGCTTTCAGTGTATTATAACAGCTTGTCACTCAGAGATAAGCACAGTGATTCAGCAAAATTAACCTTAAAGTGAGCGGCGTTCGTCTGACAGGTCCATTTGCGATACCACTCTCCCAATGGATATTGGATGAGACGAAATGACCAAGCATCCAGCCCCAAATATCAGAATCAGAATCAGAATCAGAATCGGTTTTATTGCCAAGTGTGCTTCACACACACAAGGAATTTGTTTTGGCTACAGAAGCTTCCAGTGTACATAAAGTGACAAGTGACAACACAAAATAATCTGAAAAAATAAAATAATAATAATAAAAAATGATGAACATTAAACAGATGCGGTTAGTGAAGAAACCTGGATGTTGAGTTGTGTGTACAGATTGTTATAAATATACAGGTTATAAGGTGCTGTGTACAAGTGCGAATGTAGAAAGTATTGCATTGTATATTGATATAAGGTGCTGTGTACAAGTGCGTATGAGAAAGTATTGCACATATTTATTGCACAGTAGGGGAATATTTAACTGTTCATAAGGTAGACAGCCTGAGGAAAGAAACTTTTCCTGTGTCTGGCTGTTTTTGTGCTCGGTGCTCTGAAGCGCCGACCAGACGGTAACAGTTCGAACAGGTAGTGTGCTGGGTGTGAGGCGTCCAGAGTGATTTTGCGAGCCCTTTTACTCACTCTGGAAGAGTACAGTTCTTGAAGTGTAGGAAGGGTAGTGCCAGTGATTCGTTCAGCAGTCCGGACTATTCGCTGTAGTCTACGGAGGTCAGTTTTGGCAGCTGAGCCGAACCAGATGGTGATTGAAGTGCAGAGGATGGATTGGATGACAGCTGAGTAGAACTGTACGAGCAGCTCCTGTGGCAGGTTGAACTTCCTCAGCTGACGAAGGAAGTACAGTCTCTGCTGGGCTTTCTTCACAATAGAGTCTATATGAGTGTCCCACTTCAGATCCTGAGAGATGGTGGTGCCCAGGAACCTGAATGACTCTACTGCAGCCACAGTGCTGTTCATGATGGTGAGTGGGGGGAGTGCAGGGGGGTTTCTCCTGAAGTCCACTATCATCTCCACTGTTTTGAGCGTGTTCAGCTCCAGGTTGTTGTATCTGCACCATAACGCCAGCCGCTCCACCTCCTGTCTGTATGCAGACTCGTCACCGTTCTGGATGAGGCCGATAACAGTAGTGTCGTCTGCAAACTTAATGAGTTTGATGGAGGGGTCTTTTGCAGTGCAGTCGTTGGTGTACAGGGAGAAGAGCAGTGGAGAAAGAACACATCCCTGGGGGGCACCAGTGCTGATGGTGCGGCTGTCGGATGTGATTTTGCCCATTCTGACTAGCTGCTGTCTATCTGTCAGAAAGCTGGTGATCCATTGACAGACAGAGCTAGGAACAGAGAGCTGGGCCAGTTTGTACTCAAGCAGTGATGGGACGATGGTGTTAAAGGCAGAACTGAAGTCCACAAACAGAATCCTTGCGTAGTTCCCTGGTTTGTCCAGATGTTGTAGGGTATAATGCAGTCCCATGTTGACTGCATCATCCACAGACCGGTTTGCTCTATAGGCGAACTGCAGGGGGTCCAGCAGGGGTCCAGTGATGTCCTTCAGATATGCTAGCACCAGTCTTTCGAATGACTTCATGGCCACAGATGTTAAGGCCACAGGTCTGTAGTCATTGAAATACAATCTCATTGAAGCTCCAAGTGACTTTACAAGAGAGAAGTTAAAGATCTACAAGTCTTTGGATGCCTACAGTGTTGTTCTGTGTGGTCATGTGCAGGAAATAATGCTCCATGATTACGTTCCGCTTCGGGGCTCACCTTGTTTCAGCCTTGTTGCAAACTTAGCACCATGGGAGGTAGGGCATTCTCTTATCCTGCACCTAAATTGTGGAATGCTCTCCCCACAAACATCAGGACAGTTCCCTGGACTGTTTTAAGAAAGTTATTAAAACTCATCCTTTTATTATTGCTTATATCTTACGAGGCTTTCTTTTAATATGTATTTTTTATTATTATCATTCATACTGTTTGTGTATTTCATGTTCTACTGTGTTTTGATGCTTTGAGTCTGAGAAAAGTGCAATATAAATAAAATGTATTATTATTATTATTATTATTATTACCAGATTCAAAACTTTGTAGTCCTAATAACCGAGGTTCTGCCTAGGCAAAGACAAGGAAAGAAGACGGAGCTGTACAAAGCCTGAGTGATCATCAACAAGCAAAACGACTGCCTTCTGACAGAGAACTACACCTGTACGCCAGGGTATGTGAACTAACATGTTTACATTGCATTAGCATTCAGTGTCCGCAGTTTAATTCGCCATATTGAACTGTTTTTGAGCTGGAATCATTGCTGTAATCAAAAATGAGTAGTGTCTGATTCAGCACAGCGTGAACTCACCTGATATTACATGAGAACTGCAGAGTCCAGCATTTTTAAATAGGTCCTCACTCCATTCAGCTCCCTTTTAGCCAATGACGTCTGCAGTTGGCATTAAAGCAGTGTGGTGTACGGTAATATATGATTTTGGCATCCTACTGCACAACATGACATGTTTGCAATTGCAACTGGTCTTTTTTTTGCAACAGCTATGCGTGGTTGAACTCATGTGACCTCATGTGTGATGTAGGTTGGTAATTCCCCTATTGTGGGCAGTATTAGCGGTTAGAGTAAGGATGCTTCTGCACTTCACGTTTTTTCCGAAAATAGTGAAACATTAGGGAAGCTTTGGCATACTCTTTTCAGCATACAAGAGTTTGGTCTGAGTAGTTGTGTCTGTTTAACCTAGTTTACTTCTGCACATGTTTGTATGGAAGCTCATTTGTGCCATTTAAGAAGCTGCATGAGAACGAGGAAACAGTGGTGTCTGAGGCTCACCGAATGGATACCATATACTGATCTCCTATTATTAGACTATGTCCAGATATACCCAGATTTGATATATTTAAAGTATCAGTTGGTTGTAAAGCTGTTTTTTTTCTTCTGTGACTTTCTTTATGTAGTGCAGTAAATTAACTACAGTAATGCTTTTAAAACAGCATGCATTACATCTTAAAATAAGCTAATAAATAAGTCAAAGCCATTAAAGTAGAGGAGATGGAGAGGTGTGCTTTAATCCTGTCCTCCTCCTACACTTTCATTAACTTCAGCTCTTCATAATCCGCGTTCAGAAACACAGATCTGAGTGTTGGTGTTTACAGCTCTTATTATTAATAAACGGCTGATTAGAAAACATTATATTTATTTATTTATTTTTATTCAAAAACTGTGAAACATTATAAGAATACAGTTAATCAGTACATACTGTCACACAACATCCACATTGGATAACAGGAAAGATAAGTGAAACATTCATTCATTCACCCATTTTCTTTTTGGCTTAGTCCCTTTATTAATCAGGGGTCGCCACAGTGGAATGAACCGCCAACTATTCCAGCATATGTTCTACGCAGCGGATGCCCTTCCAGCTGCAACCCAGTACTGGGAAACATCCATACACACTCATTCACACACACACACTAGCTACGGACAATTTAGCCTACCTAATTCCCCTACAGTGCATGTCTTTGGACTTGTGGGGGAAACCGGAGCTGTACAACATATACACTCACCGGCCACTTTATTAGGCACACCTTACTTGCACTGTGTTGGACCCGTTTTGCCTTCAGAACTGCCTTAATCCTTCAAGTTGTAGATTCAACAAGCTACTGGAAATATTCCTCAGAGATTTTGCTCCATATTGCCATGATAGCATCACACAGTTGCTGCAGATTTGTCGGCTGCACATCCATGATGCCAATCTCCCGTTCCACTACATCCCAAAGGTGCTCTATTGGATTGAGCTCTGGTGACTGTGGAGGCCATTTGAGTACAGTGAACTCATTGTCATGTTCAAGAAACCAGTCTGAGATGATTGGCGCTTTATGACATGGTGCATTATCCTGCTGGAAGTAGCCATCAGAAGATGGAGACACTGTGCTCATAAAGGGATGGACATGGTCAGCAACAATACTCAGGTAGGCTGTGGTGTTGACACCTTGCTCAATTGGTACTAATGGACCCAAAGAAAATCTCCCCCACACCATTACACCCCCACCACCACCAGCCTGAACCGCTGATACAAGGCAGGATGGATCCATGCTTTCATGTTGTTGAGGCCAAATTGTGAGCCGAGCATCCGAATGTGTCAGCAGAAATGGAGACTCATCAGACCAGGCAACGTTTCTCCAATCTTCTATTGTCCAGTTTTGGTGAGCCTGTGTGAATTGTAGCCTCAGTTTCCTGTTCTTAGCTGACAGGAGCGGCACCCGGTGTGGTCTTCTGCTGCTGTAGCCCATCCGCCTCAAGGTTGGACGTGTTGTGTGTTCAGAGATGCTCTTCTGCAGACCTCGGTTGTAATGAGTGCTTATTTGAGTTACTGTTGCCTTTCTATCAGCTGGAACCAGTCTGGCCATTCTCCTCTGACCTCTGGCATCAACAAGGCATTTGCGCCCACAGAACTGCCGCTCACTGGATATTTCCTCTTTGTCGGACCATTCTCTGTAAACCCTAGAGATGGTTGTGCGTGAAAATCCCAGTAAATCAGCAGTTTCTGAAATACTCAGAGCAGCCCGTCTGGCAGCAACAACCATGCCACGTTCAAAGTCACTTAAATCCCCTTTCTTCCCCATTCTGATGCTCGCTTTGACCTGCAGCAGATCCTCTTGACCATGTCTACATGCCTAAATGCAGTGAGCTGCTGCCATGTGACTGGCTGATTAGACATTTGCGCTAGCAAGCAGTTGGACATGTGTACCTAATAAAGTGGCCGGTCAGTGTTTATAACTCAACATTTGTAAAACCAATAAACCGACAGTATATAAATAGAGAATGTGAAAACTAACACCTTACAAAACAAATATCAAGTAAAAAGCAGTAAGGATTTATTTGCTGATTATAGCCGCAGTGTGCTGCAGATTATTGCGTCACTGGCGCGCGTGTGTGTCTTTCTCACGTTTGCGGCTGGAGTGTGTTAATGGAGGAGGATCTGCAACATGCTGCAATTAACTGTGAAAGTAATTAGTGAGTGCTTCAGTCATCAAAAGCACGTCTGAGTCAAATCCTGAAACCTGAACAATCTAACAAGCAGAGAGCAAATGAGGGCCTTTAACTCTGACTGCAGCTTTATTTCAGGAGGCCTGCGACAGCGCTGATGATAAACACACTATACTTTAGGTGGGAGACTTCACAACATCACAGTAGAGTCACATACACACACACACACGTCATTATTAGACACATAACTTCATTTTCAATGCAAGTGTGTGAGCGAGTGTGTGAGAGTAAAAGAAGTGTGTGAACAAGGGTGTGAGAGCAAGTGTGTATCTATGTGAGTGTGCGAAGTGGGACTTTGTTAAGAGTGCAGGAGTTTCAGTGCACTGGAAGAATTTTGTGATTGAGACAGCCCTGAAAACTGCTCATGCCCTAATCAGTGCACTAAGTAGTGAACAAATGTGCTGAATGAGACACACCCAAAGTGTATCGATGCACCCTGATTTTCTTGGTGTATTTTTACACCAAAGTGTAGGAGTGCAAAGGTTTCAGTGCACTGGAAGAATTTTATGATTTGAAACAGCACTTAAAATTGCTGATTCCCTAATCAGTGCACTAACTAGTAAACAAGAGTGCTGATTAAGATACACCCGGAGTGTATCGATGCACCCTGATTTTCACAGTGCATTATGGGACTTTGTTAAGAGCACAAACGTTTTTGCGCACTGGAAGAATTTTGCGATTGAGATAGCCCTGGAAACTGCTCACGCCCTAATCAGTGCACTAAGTAGTGAACAAATGTGCTGAATGAGACACACTCGGAGTGTATCGATACACCCTGATTTTCACGGTGTATTGTGGGACTTTGTTAAGAGAGATTGAGACAGCACTTAAATTGGCTGACACCTTAATCAGTGCACTAACTAGTAAACAAGGATGCTGATTGAGATGCACCCGGAGTGTATCGATGCACCCTGATTTTCACAGTGCATTATGGGACTTTGTTAAGAGTGCAGGAGTTTCAGTGCACTGGAAGAATTTTAGTGATTGAGACAGCCCTGGAAACTGCTCACGCCCTAATCAGTGCACTAAGTAGTGAACAAATGTGCTGAATGAGATGCGCCCTGATTTTCACGGTGCATTGTGGGACTTTAATAGTGCAAACTTTTCAGTGCACCGGAAGAATTTTGCGATTGAGACAGTCTGAAAATGTCTGACACCCTAATCAGTGCACTAACTAGTAAACAAGAGTGCTTACTGAGATGCACCCGGAGTGTATCGATGCACCCTGATTTTCACAGTGCATTATGGGACTTTGTTAAGAGTGCAGGAGTTTCAGTGCACTGGAAGAATTTTGCGATTGAGACAGCCCTGGAAACTGCTCACGCCCTAATAAGTGCTCTAAGTAGTGAACAAATGTGCTGAATGAGATACACCCGAAGCGTTTCGATGCACCCTGATTTTCACAGTGTATTGTGGGACTTTGTTTAGAAAGATTGAGACAGCACTTAAATTCACTGACACCCTAATCAGTGCACTAACTAGTAAACAAGAGTGCTAAATGAGATGCACCCGGAGTGTATCGAAGTGGCCTGATTTTCAAAAGCATTTTGGGACTTTAAGAGTGCAGGAGTTTCAGTGCACTGGAAGAATTTTGCGATTGAGACAGCCCTGGAAACTGCTCACGCCCTAATCAGTGCACTAACTAGTGAACAAATGTGCTGATTGAGATGCACCCTCCTCATCAGACAGTGGATGTTGACGCTGGTTCTTATGTAATGTGGTTTTCTCTCCAGCGTAACACTGCCTGTATTTCTGAGTGAGTTTGTGCATCACCCAGAGCCGGATGATGACCACCATCATTTATTAGCAGTTTAGTCAAATTTACCCCCTCCCAGCTTGTGTTAAGATTAATAATTCAGCTTGTTTATGTGATTATAGAGGCATTATGACATAATCAATAAGGCATGCATATTAAGTTTTATTATTTTAGTGATATTTCAGCTTTCATTGAAGTTAATTTTCCCTCATATCAATTTAATAATTTAGTTTTTTTATTGCATTTGTTTCTGTTTTATTTTTTCTAGATATTTTAATGCTTTTTTATTGTTGCCATTTAGCTGAATAGTTTAATTAAATTGATATAATCAATTCAAGTCTCAATTATTCAAATACTTGAAGAATTTATTACAATCTTAATATTAGCCCCCTGATTCTTTCCCTTTCTTTTATTATTATTATTCATATTTTATATGTATTGTCAGTTTAATATTTTTACTTGCTCATATTGTGATTTATTTACGTTTATTGTCTTATTCATTTTATTATTACCACTATTCTGCAAAGGCATAAAGTAGTTTTCTGCATTGTGATAATGGCAGGGCTCTGTGTGTACAGTATATGGTGTGTGTGTGGCTGTGCTTCATGTCTCTGGGGTCACAGCATTGAATTTAACAAGCGCTCGACCTTGGAGACAAAAAGTCCATACGCCTGCAAGCGACACACACACACACACACTCTCACTAACACACACTCTCTCTCTTACACAAACACACACACAGCTTTCAGCCCTGACATGTGTATCACACCACTGACGTCAGCGTGTGTGTGTGTGTGTGTGTGTGTGTGTGTGTGTGTGTGTGTGTGCGTGTGCTGTTATTAGCCTCTTTCTCCCCTCGCGTCATGAAATGAGAAACAGCACACAAACTTCAATCTCACACTCACTGCAGGCGGAGGATTTATCGCAAATCCTCTTGGGGGGACTGGAGGCGTCATCCGTACGTATGAGACGAACACACACACACACACACAGATCTTCAGCCTGACCTTCACTCGTGTCCCGCCTCTGACCTCTGTATAACATGGGCTCACTCACATCATGTTGTTTACAGACAGCAGAGGTTGCGTCTCAAATGACACACTCTGCACTTACACACTCAGATTAGGAGTTTATTGTTGTGTCACTAATGTTTTTTAATACATGTAAATTCAAACTTAATGGTTTAACGGTTTCCAAATTAGTGAAATGAATATCCAAACAATCGTGAGTACATCCATATCACCAGTGGAAAGCAGAATTATAACCATCATGGGCTAATATAAATAAGAAATCCTACCTCAGTGCCTGATAACTCCTCCCCTTCATCATCAGCCCCTCCTCTTCATCAGTACCTCATCTTTATCTTTAGCCCCTCCCCTTCATCAACTCCTCCTCTTCATTATCAGCTCCTCCCCTTCAGCATCACCCCCTCCTCTTTATCTGTAGCTCTTTCTCTTCATCATCAGCCCTCCCCTTCAGTATCAGCTCCACCCCTTCATCTGTAGCTCCTCCACTTCAACTACTAATCTTCATCATCAGCTCCTCCCCTTCATCTGTAGCACCTCCTTTTCATCATCAGCTCATCTTTATCATCAACTCCTCATCCTCATCAGTAGTCGCTCCTCTTCATTATCAGCTCCTCCCCTTTAGCATTAACTCCTCCCCTTCATATGTAGCTCCTCCTCTTCATCATCAGCTCCTCTCCTTTATCAACTACTCATCTTCATCAGTAGCCCTTCCCCTTCATCATCAACTCCATTTTCTCATCAGCTCCTCCCCTTCATTATCAGCTCCTCCCCTTCAGCATCAACCCCTCCTCTTTATCGGTAGCTCTTCCTCTTCATCATCAGCCCCTCCCGATAAGTATCAGCTCCACCCCTTCATCTGTAGCACCTCCTCTTCATCATCAGCTCATCTTCATCATCAGCTCCTCCACTTCATCTGTAGCACCTCCCATTTATCATCAGCTCCACCCCTTCATCTGTAGCTCCTCCGATTCCTCAACTACTCCTCTTCATCATCAGCTCCTCCCCTTCATGTGTAGCACCTCACATTTATCATCAGCTCATCTTTATCAGTAGCCCCTCCCCTTCATTATCAGCTTCTCCCCACTCATCAACTCCTCCCCTTCATTATCAGCTCCTCCTCGCTTATCAACTCCTCTCCTTCATTATCAGCTCCTCCCCTTCATCAGCTCCTCATCTTCACGATCAGCTCCTCGGCTTCAGCATCAGCTCCTCCCCTTCATAATTAACTCCTCCCCTTCATCAGCTCCTCGGCTTCAGCATCAGCTCCTCTCCTTCATAATTAACTCCTCCCCTTCATCAACTCCTTATCTTTATCATCAGCTCCTCCCCTTCATCTCTAGCTCCTCCACTTCATCGGTAGCACCTCCCCTTCATCATCAGCTCCTCCCCTTCATCAACTCCTCATCTTTATCATCAGCCCCACCCCTTCATCTGTAGCTCCTCCCATTCATCAACCACACATCTTCATCATCAGCTCCTCCACTTCATCTATAGCACCTCACATTCATCATCAGCTCATCTTTATCAGTAGCCCCTCCCCTTCATTATCAGCTCCTCCCATTCATCAACTCCTCATCTTCATCATCAGCTCCTCTGCTTCAGCATCAGCTCCTCCCCTTGATCAACTCCTTATCTTTATCATCAGCTCCTCCCCTTCATCAACTCCTCATCTTTATCATCAGCTCCACCCCATCATCTGTAGCTCCTCCCATTCATCAACCACACATCTTCATCATCAGCTCCTCCCCTTCATCTGTAGCACCTCACATTCACCATCAGCTCATCTTTATCAGTAGCCCCTCCTCTTCATTATCAACTCCTCCCCACTCATCAACTAGTCCCCTTCATCAGCTCCTCCTCGCTCATCAACTCCTCCCCTTTATTATCAGCTCCTCCCCACTCATCAACTACTCCTCTTCATCAGCTCCTCCCCTTCCTCATCAGCTTAGAGTCTGCATGAAATGAAAGTTTCCAGTGTTCATGTTGCAGGTACACATTGTTAGTTAGTGAACAGCTCATCCATGCAAGTAAACCTAGAGAATAAAACAGTAAGAGTGAAAGATAAGAGGCGGGGCTTTATTTATTTTTATTCTACTTAATCTCTCAGCAACTTTGCAATATCTAAACTGATGCAAGATAACTCTCGTTTACTGACCTCAGATCAGCTCAGACTGGTTTCCTAATCATAAGTCTTCAGATCTCCATCCAGCAGAGCAGCTTCGTGGATGAGCAGATGATAAATCTGAGCTGTGTGATGCATTAGGAACATGATATAGATAAAAAATTCTAGTTGAATCTGGGCCATGAAGAATTAGGACAGTTCTGAAAGCAAGAAGGGCTCCAACCCAATATTTAACTCTTGTGTACTGTTCAGATTGACTCCCCTTTGGTTATGTTAGGGGCTGTTTTTGCCCCATTGACTTCCATTATATGTACCTCAGAATGTTGTCAGAACATTTCTGGGAATTATCAACACAAGATCAGTCACTTTTATCGCACCAAAAAATCTGGAAAAACTAGGGGGTCTGATATATTATGCACAACTACAAGCCGATTGACTTCTATCGCATATGTGAATGACGTAGAGAACATAGACTGTAAAAGATATGGACGTAGTATTCGTGACATCACCCATAGGTTTCTAAAGAGCACAAAGGAAGCTACAAGTGGGCGTAGCCGACCGTCGACAATTTGTTCGTGCATCAACACACTGACCGGGGGATACCAAACAAGGGCAAAGGGCGGAGCTACAGACGCCTGCTGGCATTTTGTTTAGACTGGCTTTTCTTTGGGAGAAACTCTTAATACTTCATTACCTGCGACTCATTTGTGTTCTGACCACATGTGCTTGGTTGTACACTATATCAATAAAGTGTTTAGACTTTTAAAAACACTGCTGTAACACATTGAGCCACTAAACATTGCTCTTATGATGCTTTTCTACAGGAGGAAAACGCTAATTACTCCCAAACACTTCAGATATAGTCTGTGTTAGTGAATGCAGGACTATTGATGAACTCCAGCAGAACACTGTATGACAACGCTTCAGATGACTGATCTAGAGCCTACAGCTAATCAATCTGGCAGATTCTGGAGGGCATTACAGCTCTAAAGAACATTATAAATGATGAATGATCTTAAATAAAACTAATACGTTTATAGAGATGGTGTATAAGTATATAATTTCACTCAGCTGGGAAATGGAGGACACTTGAATGGTTAGTGAGCACAATTAAGTGCACACAGCATCCAAAGCCACATAAAACAACACAAAAATATGATGAATAAGCCGAGTTCAGCAGCTGATCAGCCGGAATCAGCTGAGGTGAAGCAACCAGCGAGACCTAGCTGTCACTCAAGTGGCCACGCCCTTAATTATGCAGACTTAATATAACTTAATATAAAGGAAACGGATGAGTTATAAATAAATTCACCCCCTCACAGTTGTCATGAAGGGTAATATTAGCTATATGAACCAAAATGGTTCTTTGTACCAGGCTGTAAACACCTTTATTTCTGCTGTGAAGTCGGCCATTTTAACAGTCGGCTCAATAGAAATCTGCTCTATTATGGAGCCAGGACTAGCAGAATTTCTATGAATTGTAGTTTCAGTTATCATCAGCTTCCGTATTGTCGATAATAAATCTGGTGGATTAATGAGAAATGCCACGTATGTGAAAACATGGCCCCAAGTAATGTATTTGAGATTTGCAGAAATGTACACAGTGCCCTCTAGTGGATTCGTGAACGCGCACACTGCAAAAAACAGGGTCCATATTTGTCAGTTCTCAAACATGTAGCCCTGTGCACATATATCCTCAGTGAGCCCGGGTTGCAACACTGATAGCAGTTTGCAGTGTGTAATTGTTGTGGTTAACACTGGGGCGCAAACAGCATCTGCCATTGTTGCCCCTGCAAATCTGATCACAGCTGGACCCGTCAGTCGCTTTACACACTCTCAGCTTGTGTGAGTGATCCTGCAGATGGTCAGTTCTGCGCTCACGGCTGGAGACGGTCAAGGTGTGTGTTTATGTGTGTTTCTATGTGTGTGTGTGTGAAGGAGGCGTAAACCACTGGGAGACGCGGCTCGATTCCTGCGCCCCATGATGTAACCAGGTCGTGTGTGTGTGTGTGTGTGTGTAAATAATCGGATCTGAATCCCCCTGCGGCGCCTCTGCCTCGTCCCGTTTGACTTTGTGAAATATCAAGGGTCTTGAAGTCAGACAGAACATGTTTTCTGCACCAGTTGTCATGCTGGATTTGCATATTCACGGATGACATTCAGCCTGTGTGTCCAGTGACCCTCCAGCGGGCCCCGGGCTCCTGGGAGCCAATCCACACTCACACTGATGATGATAATTATGTACTTTTGACCTCGTTCTGCTCTTTTGTTAGAGCTAAATCTGTATTAGAGCTGCTATAAGGCTGTAAAACCCTAATAAGTAGGCCCACATCAGTGGTGTAGTCCTTGCGATACGCACGTATACTCAGTATGCCTACTGTTTTCCACGAGCTGTTTGGGTATTACGACTTCTGAGGATCATACCCTCGGTATACTCACTTGTTTTGGTGATTAAACTTCCCTAATTTATGTGCATTTGCCTCTCCTTTAACTGTATACCAAATGTTTTTAACTCGCATCTTAATTTGTTGCAGTTGGTGCATTTTTTGTTTAATTTCCACCATTCCCCGCCTGCTGATGACCGCAGCAGTTTTTCGAAGATCACAACAAATCAGCTGAATGATGTCTCACTGAAACGTTCAAGTTAAATTATAGAACAGCATGGGCGTCGCTTTAGCCCTCCTATATTTCCATTCAGCCCCCCTAAACCTTTTGAGATTACCTCATCGCCTCAGTCCCCTTTAAATTTGATATATAACAGCAGCAGAATTCTGTTCCTCCGTTTTCAACTTGTTTTTCATTTAGTCAGCAAACCACAGCCGTGTAGACCGGGAGCACAAGGTGTGTTTATCGATAGACTGTTAGAATATCTACATATTCGCAGTCTTTGCTATAGAAACACTTTCTCCAATGAAAATGTAGCCGTACGTTCACACCGAGAGCGTCAAAGTAGCCGGAAGTCATTCATTTTCAATGAGAGCCGGCGGCGAGGTGCAGCCTGGCACGTCTTCGCCAGTGTGGGTGTCGAGGAGAGTTGAAATCAAGTTAACTTTATGGTAATGAGCTATGACGCGGTTCTGCGGCAACCAATCAGAATGTAGAAGTCCACCGCTTGAGAGGAGTTCAGAGAACACAGACCTGTGAACTTTGGTTCCGACCACAGTTGTTTCCAGGAGTTTGATTATTGTGGTCGCCGAATTTCCAATTATTTACAATGTTTTCTTACAGGAACATGCATTAAATAAGTTACTGGTTAGTTACTGATGTGCATTAATGTTATATATGTATCTTTAAAAATGTGGAAATCTCATGCGACAGTACAAAACAGTACTGCTGCTTCAGGATATTTCAGACATATGGACACACTGGATAATTAAGTGGAGCAAAGCCACACCTCATGACACTTGATCTTCCATTGTTAAATGAATTTAATCAGAAGTGCGCAACATTTTCACGCTAGAAAGCATGTTTTATACGGGAACGTAACTGATATGCTGCAACAGCCCCTGTAAATACGAGATCAATATAGCGATGTTTGACGCTCTCGCTGCCGGAGCTGAAGGCAGACAGCGTTGTCGCCAGAGCGACCTTGGCCGCTTTCACAGCTTTCGGTGTGAACGCACAGTAACTCTTAACAGACATGTTGCTGTTTATTTCACAATTAACAAATGACAATAAAACACAGTGCATGTGGCATTAACTATAGCATACATTCATGCACAGGATTAAACACAGTGACTGAACCACTCAGAGAATGTTCTCATTTTAACTGCATATCTGAGCGACATCAGAGTCAAACATCATGTGTTGTATCGTATTAACAATTATTTCCTATTATGACTTTTATTACAATAGTGAAATATGTAAATTAGCCTGTGAGTTTTTAATATGTTTATATTTATGCCATTATGAATTTAAAAAGGGGCAGCTTTATTCAAAATGTACCTGAGTATACAGTAGGCTAGTATTTAGGGTTTTTGAAGTGTGCTTTGCTTTTGTTTTCTGTAGTATTTATTACACTTTCTATAGTAATACTACAGTACAGTGAAGCCTTTAAAGAGTAGAGGATACTATAAAATACACGTTTACTATTGTATTTACTGTGACAGTTTCATGTGGGTTGGAATGACTAAAGTGTGAGTTAAGGACATCATTAGCATTTTTTGGTGAACTCTTCCTTTAAAAACACATCTGAATAAGAGGTCTGAATCATTCTCTGTTCCCAGGAGCATTGCTGTGCGTCTTAAAAAAGACCTTATGATCTCTTGCTGAAAACTTAAACTCGTATGTGTCGTGACTCAGATTTTTTTGCTAAGCAATTGCATGATTCCTCCTGCGTCTGAGGGAACAAATAATTCTGTATACATTTCTCCTCATGTTTCTGCTCTTTAAACAGACGCTCGGCTTCAGGCTTTTAATTTTCAGCCCATATGTTAAAGATCAGCTCCGGGATGAAGATTTGTATTTTATTAATTGGGTTTATTTGTGTTATGGTATCATAAAGAATTATTTGAGAATATATTCTCCAATTAGAAATACGCATTTCAACAAATGTATGATTTTGTTCACAGATTTGTAGCAGGATGTTTTTGCTGCTACGCTTTAAGGTTGTATTTATTACATTTTTCTATTATTGTTAAAAGAGCAGCAACACTGTGGCTCAGTGGTTAGCATTGTAGCTTCACAGCAAGGAGGTCGCTGGTTCGAGTCCCGGCTGCTCAGTTGACGTTTCTGTGTGGAGTTTGCATGTTCTCCCCGTGTTGGCGTGGGTTTCCTTCAGGTCTTCCCCCACAGTCCAAACACATACGCTATAGGGGAATTGATGAGTGTATGAGTGTGTGTGTGTGTGTGTGTGTGTGTGTGTGAATGAGTGTGTAAGGCATACCTGCCCCCCACTAAAAAAAGCCCCAAGTTACTAAATCTGTTCATCTGGAGCTGTTTCATTGTAAATAAATAGGATACATTAGAAAAAGCTGCAAATTAATTAGCAAACAGTTTAGGCTATTAAAATTAATATCTATAATAAGGAAATAGAATCAAGTTATTGATTGATTATTGATTATTATAATGGCCCGTTTCCACTGAGTGGTACGGTACGGTATGGTTTGGTTTGGTACGCTTTAATGGCCGTTTCCACTGTCAAAAAGCATACCGAACCGAACCGTACCGTACCACTTTTTCGGCACCCTTTCGAAAGGGTACCAAACACAAGAAAGGGTACCAAAAGGCGGAGCCACACGCTCAGCTGAACGCTATTGGTTTACAGAGATACGTTATTCGCTTACACAACAAGCCAGAATGAAAACAAAAAACCCGCCATGTTTGAAATACACAGCGAGAGATTACAGCGGAATTATAAATACATATAATAACGAGCCATGGTCGATCTGGGCTCAAACAAACCTTGTCGTTGTCTTGATGAACAGCCACAAATCCAAGAAGAAGAGCAGATTTACGCTGTGCCGTGTAGTTTTTTACGAGCCAGTCTGAGGCGCGAGCGGTTTCGCTTTCTTCCTTGCGTTCGTGCGTGTCTAACATTATATCTGAAATAACAAACTTCCTGAGCTGATGATAGTAACCTGCGCTTGATTATTGACGTGCTTTTGAAACCCGATCCTGTCAGACACTGACAAACGCGAGAGTGAAGCGTGAAGAAACAAAGGAGAAGCCGGAAAAAAGGAGCACATTATTATTCAGCAAACATGAACAAAATGCCATGATTAACTAACTTATTATCTTCACCTGCTGGACTAATATGAACCAGGAATGATGGAATTACTGTCTAACAGAGGCTACATGTGCTGCTGAAGATTACAGACACAGATAAGAGGTTTACACTGACTGTAGGCTATATTTTGTGTTGTTTTGAACCTAAATACTGACGAAATGTCTGTTGTGTGTAGTTCTTCTGTAGTTGGTAACATTTCGGAGACTGTAAGGGGCTGTATGTGTTCATATATGTTCATTTATTTGGTTATTTAATATAATTACAGACGTTACAGTAGGCTGTTTCGCACTGTCATTGATCTGCAGTTATAATCAACTCATGTTCATAGTTAAGTTAGTAATAAACATTTCTACACAAGTATTTATGTGTGTAAAGCATCTGTGTTGTGAGAAGAGCTTTTCATATGATATGTGAGCGACCTGTACAGCTTTATTGTAGACATTTCCTCAAGTGAGAAAGACGTCGACTGAAACTTTCTGTCATACACCACGCCCACCAAAAGGGTACCCTTGTTAGTGGAAACGCAAGCCTGATAAAGGTGATCCGTACCAAACCGTACCGTACCGTACCAGTCAGTGGAAACGAGCCATAACTTACACATTCTGATTAAAGAGCGATGAGTGAATCTCTCCTTTTTCAGATTTTTCATTTGATCACATTTAATAACAGTAGTGTCACTTTAAACAGATCTATAATGAAAACATTCGACTGCTTTAATAACTTTTTATGCTCATTTAGGATAGAATTTGTTGTGTTTAAAAGAAAACCAACCAAGATGGACATCTTTAGATGTTTTTATTATTAATTATGTGTATATGTCTGTTCAAACACACTCAAAACCCAGACTTTCGCTCCGCTTCAAATCGTGTGCTGACAGTCACGCACCGCTACACGAACTTACTGTTTTGAGGGTCGCATAGGAGGGGCGACGGCACCTGTAATGAAAAGGAAAGGGAATCCTGCCGTTTTTATATTTACTGTGTTTTCATGCCTAACTTAAATGAAAGCACAGAACAGATTCACATTAAAGAGTGAGGGGCGGCCCCTGGTGGTTCGGCGGTATGGGTTGCGTATAGGGAGGATCGACTCTTTGGTGATTATTGCCACCCTTCATAGAAAGACTGAACATACGGGAGAAATACCTTTACGGGATGTTAGCAGGATAGAAGTGTAAAATACGGGAGAATCCTGGGAAAAATAGGAGGGTTGACAGGTATGGTGTAAGGGTGTTTCCCAGTACTGGATTGCGGCTGGAAGGGCATCTGCTGTGTAAAACACTACACTGAAGAGAATTAGAGCCAAAAAATAAAAACCATCAAAGTGTTCATTATAATGCATCATTAAATGTTAAATTTGAAAAGAAAAAGTTAAATAAAAACTCACTAAATTCTGAGAATAGTCATGTTTAGAGAAAAAGAGCAAAATTGAGAAATAAAGTTGTAATAAATTGTTAAGAATACATGCATTAAATTTCGAGATAGAAAAATATTCAGGGAATCAATATCAGGGAATAATCAGGGAAAAAAGTTCAAAAACATGTTAATAATGAATAAACACATTAAATTCAGCAGTAAACTAGTTATGTTTTGAGAAAGAAACTGGTTAAAGTGAAGAAAAGATCATTATAAAATGTTGAGATTAAACTCAAATAAAAAAAACAACCCAGGCTCATTCTGAAAATGTAGTCCCGAGGACGTTTCTGGAGACCGCGAAATATGTCCCGGGAGGTATGTATTTTTGCAGTTTTTGTTTTTTGCGAATCCGCGAGAGGCCGCTGTGTGCGCTTTTTTGGCTTCTTGGACGTCTCCCGCGAGTGCCGTTCGCGCCCGCGCTGTTCTCGCATGAACCCACCAGAGGCCGCTGTCGAACGAAAGTCTGTCTATCCGACTGGCTGAATGATTGACTGAGCGACTGGCCAATCGGCCGGCCGACCCACCCTCCTCCTTCCCTGAACCCAACCAATTTTATCGATTGACACGCCTGCCCTAAACCCAATTTTTTATTTAAATTTTTTTTCACACCACGTTTTCGGATTTTACCACATTCTCACCCTGTTATGAACCTCTTCGCTTTATTTCTTGGATTCTGTTTTAGTCTTACCTGATTTCTGGAACCGCTCTTCCCCGGACTAGAACCCAATCATCGTCGTCGTGGTGGTCAGCTCCTCTCTGCATCTCGAGTCCGCCGACATACAGGACGAGCCAACCGGACAAACTGGTTGCGGCCGGAAAGCCCTCCACACGAAGGTAAGCGGTCAGCCGGCGAGCGCTAAAAGGAACGGCGTCATACCACCCCACAGCGTTCGCTTAAAAACTAAATGCAGCCAAACGTACCTCGGGCTACATAAGTCACGGTCTCCAAAAACATCCTCGGGACTACGTTATCAGAATGAGCCTGGGTTGAAAAAAAACTAAATGTTTTGAAAAATGTAAAAATGTTGTAAATAAACTCAGAAAAAAATGTATAAACATGTTAAATTTAATCAAAACTCATACGAACCCTATTTGTTGGTAGTTGGTATCGTGGCTGAAAGTAAAGAGCCGGGGGGAGGGGTGAAAGTTGGTATCTTGGCTGAAAGTAAAGAGCGGGGGGGTAGAGCGGGAATCGCGGCTTAAAGTTAAGAGCGGGGGGTGATATTGGTATCGCGGCTGAAAGTGAAGAGTGGGGGTTTACGGTGGGTAGTTGGAATCGCGGATGAAAGTGAAGAGCGGGGGTGGGGGTGTACGGTTGGTAGTTGGTATCGCGGCTGAAAGTGAAGAGTGGGGGTGTACGGTTGGTAGTTGGTATCGCGGATGAAAGTGAAGAGCAGGGGTGGAGGTGTACGGTTGGTAGTTGGTATCGCGGATGAAAGTGAAGAGCAGGGGTGGAGGTGTACGGTTGGTAGTTGGTATCGCGGATGAAAGTGAAGAGCGGGGGTGGGGGTGTACGGTTGGTAGTTGGTATCGCGGATGAGTGAAGAGCGGGGGGGGGGGATGATATTGGTATTGCGGCTGAAAGTGAAGAGCGGGGTGGGGGTGTAGGGTTGATATTGGTATCGCGGCTGAAAGTGAAGAGCGGGGGGTGGGGGGTATGGGTGTTTGGGCGTGGGCCCTGGATAATGTCTCTGGGGCCCCTCTAAATGTATGGGTCCTTACAATCTTCCTAACTTTACCCCCCCTAGCGGCGCCCCTGCCTCACCGCACGTCCCTGGTTCACACAGATCTGCTGTTTGGGTTAATGAATGAATGGGTTATACTGTATGCACAGAAGTGTTGTTCACTGAAATCTCTCGGTGAAAGATTGATGTGGCTATTTCAGTTTCATAAGGTCCTTTTCCAGCATCCATAATGTAGATTTATATTCAGTTTAACAACAGAACATCAGTAAACAGTGCTATTCTGCCTAGCCTGCTGTACTGAGCTGAAGTTGCATTAATATTCACATTGGGTCATTTCTGATCAATGACAGCCTGTGACGCGCTCCCTATATTGTTTACTCTGAATATTCCGTCTGAAATAGCATGTCAGTATGGCTCAGTAATAAGTGTCATTCCTGAATATCGCCGGTCGAGCACTAAGCAGTAGACGCTTTAGGACAAAGTGTGTGAGAGAGTGAGACCAGCGATCCTTACATGCATGAAATATTGCACATTATGACAAGTTCTGCTGCTACACAACTGAAAGCTGCTGATGTAATACAGTTTTTCATTCAGAATTGTAGTATTAAGTACTATAAACTTTTCTAAATGGTGAATGACATGATCTAGATCAGACATGTCAAACTCAGGCCCGCGGGCCAATTTTGGCCCGCACTACAATTATATTTGGCCCGCGAGATGATTTCAAATATGTATTACATCTGGCCCGCCGGCTCGTTATACAGCGCACGTACCGCTAAAGGTGCCTACACATTAAACGCGTCAAGCGCTGGGTGGCGTCAGCACAGCCATTCATTGTGTATGTGCGACGTCAGTGACAAAGCGCAAGTCCGTGCTGAGGCGCAGAGCGTCGCGCAAGGGTGGCGTTTGACAGACCGCTACCGCCGTGATACCTTTTGCACAGTTCGCTGAAAAACTCATTCTACTTGGCACTGAGTTTGCCCGACGATTTGCCGACTTTGAAGCCCAAAAATGTAGATTTGAACTTTTTAGCAACCCCTTTACGTTTGATGTGAATAACGCACCAAGCAATCTCCAAATGGAGCTTATTGAGCTGCAGTGTCATGACACGCTCAATTCAAAATATGACTCTGTCGGTGCTGCGCAATTTCTACCTTACCTCCCTGACACGCTGCCCGAAGCTGCGCAAATGCTTTCTATGTTCGGGAGCACATATCTGTGCGAGCAACTGTTTTCGTTGATGAAGATGAACAAAACACCACATAGGAGTCGTCTCACCGATGAACACCTTCATTCAGTTCTGAGGATTTCCTCTGCGCAGAGCCTGACTCCAGAAATTGATGCACTTGCATGTAAAAAGCGGTGCCAAGTATCTGGCTTGGACCCATGTGCATCATCAGAGTAAATGAACAGTGAAAAAAACTAAAATGGATAAATATTATTTTATTTACTGATGGCATGGTCTGTTCAAAGTTGAAAGAGATATTTTTTTAGGTGTTGGCCTTGATGGTCTGTGATGAAAAGATTTAGGTTACAATTAAAATGAATAAAGTTAAAGATATAAGCCTGATATTTTTTTCAGTTTTTATTTTATTATTTTCTTAAACCTGTTATTTAAGTATTTAAGCAAAAATTGTAATATATTAAGATGGTTAATACAGTAGTTTGCTGTATCTTAAAGATAATAAAAACATAAATAAATTAATAATAAAAATTTGTCTGGCCCTCGACAGTGTTCTTTTTTTTAATTTTGGCCCTCTGTGAATTTGAGTTTGACACCCCTGATCTAGATGGTTGTCTGCTGTCATCTTTAAGGTGCGCGTCAGGAGGCGTGGCTGTGGACGGCAGGGCAGGGATTTTGTTTCAAAGATATTACGCTATCCGGTTAGCATTTAAGCAGATCACCTACTGCACCTTTAGGATCAATGAAAATCTTGACACTTATACATCTTTCCCATGTGTTTCAGCAATGAAAGAAACTGTAATATTTGCAATATTCGCCTAAATTATTTAAAGGAGACCTATTATATACAAGATGTAAATAGCATCTCTGTTGTCACTAGAGAGTGTGTGTGTGTGTGTGTGTGTTTGAGTTTGAGCTGAGAATAGCACACAGATGATGTTCTCTAGCTCTCTGAAACTGACCCTTTTTGATCCTAACTGTGGTGTTTGGTGACTGTCGCTTTAAATGCAAATGAGATTGTGCTCTTTTTAGAAGAGGGCGGAGCTACAAATGCCTATGAGTCAGCAGAGTGGCAGATTCAACATAAGAATAGTGTTGTCAGTGCTGGTCAGGTGTGCATGTGTGCTTCAGTGTGAGTGTGTGCTTCAGTCTTCTGTCAGTCTATGTCACTGCTTCATCTAAAACTCCACATCTATAATCCTCTTAGTCTATGCTGACATTATCTTCAGCAGCTCAAACACTCTAATGGCTAATGGACAGACGGCTGCTTCTCACTCAGGGCTGCTGTTTATGCTAATGAGATGGAGAGATGGGCATTGGTGGGCGGGGCTTTCCCCCTCTGATGACACGTATAAAGGGAGAATGTCAATCAGAGTGACTGTTTATATCAAGTGTGATCATAAATAAAGGAATTAATTCATGTTTAGCATTAGAGGCTGGAGATATTCACACACTGCTGACACACAACTCCTTATAAAAGTCATTTCTGCATAATACGAGCCCTTTAATATCTTGATGATTCCAGTGAGTCATAAAGCCGCGAGCATCGCCTCGTTCTGCTGACGCAAAAATCCAGCGTTTTCCTTACATCGCACATACATATGACCTGCTTTACTGCGCCGTACAGTGACGTGATTCTGCTTTAGCGTGCTCTGATCTGTCTTTATGACTCATGGTTTGTCTGCAGACGATGGTTTAGCTGTCACTGACATGTTCCTCACAGAGACACTGAAGCGTTCAGACAACAGCACTCAACATTCATTCTCTCTCACGCTCACAACATGTGCTCACAAATCAATTCACAGGCAGATTATGCATTGATTTTGATTTCAATGCTCTAAATTATCATCCTCAGTTTGGTTAGAGTTGGACATTATCGGCAATTATGACTCTAGATAACTGATTTATCTATTTTTTACAGGATTTAAGCAAGTATATTATAAGTAACGGCTATTAAATGACTCCAATAATGAACTGAAACCCTTTAAATTCGGATGTGTATAACTATTTTAAACCAAAAAGAGTCCTGGTTCGGTAGCCTGTGTTGAGTAAGGTCATGTTTACAGCAGAAATAAGCGCCGTGTTTTACTGTGAGCACATGATGCTGTTGTGTTGAGGACGTGTGGCTGTGAGTGGGCGGGTGTGAAGATGAGGAAGGTCTGACAAGATTGGTTCTGAAAGCTGTCAATCATCTTCGCTCCTGTCGCTGCTTTGCTCTGCTGAAGCTTTTTAGGCGATCCTGAAAAGACGTCTTCAAATGTACGCAAATTAAATGCAATTAAACTACGGGGGGGTATTGAGTGCTTGATTCTGATTGGCTGATGAGCAGGTCTTTGGTTATTGTCAGATAAATCAGTATCAGAAAAAGCTTTATTGCCAGGTGTGTTCACACATACGAGGAATTTGTTTTGGTGACAGAGCTTCTACAGTGCAACAGGATAACAGAGACAGGACAAAAAAATGATAATAAATATATATTTAAAAATAAAAGTAAGTAGTAAATGCAAATATGCAAATTGACACGTGTATGTACAGCTATATTACTATATACAACGTTATATGTGCAGCTGTTATACATAGCTGTTATAAAGGCACAGCTAAAGTAGTTCCGGCAGGTTTTGAGCACATTACAGCTCTACATCACTCCGCTGAATGATTATTAGATGAGTTATTTCACAGCTACAACAGTCAAAACCTTATGAAAATAGAGTCTATATCAAAACTCTATTACTATTATATTCACCTTATTCTTCTCGTACGAGCGGTTGCAGCCATTTCAATCTCTTTGGCTCGAGACTTCACTCATTCACTTCCATTCATTTTTAGACGTTGATGTTCTGCTGCTTGATGTTGCAAACTGATATTTTCTTATTATCTTACTCTGCTTTGTCTGTATAGTCATGGACACATTTGTTTGCAGAGCAAGTAGTTTGACCGTTTTCTGCCGTTAATTATTCCTAGCCATTTCCCCCATAGGCAGCAGAATCGTAAGTTCTAAGACAATTACAAAAATGAGCGCACTTCCTCGTTGAAGAATAAGGTCAATACTTTATATAAAGTTTATTATATACTATACAAGTATACCACTTAGTGTATACTCATTATTTGATTAAATGTAGGTTAAAAACCACCAAAGTTGCTATGGTAACACAAGAACTGTAGGAATATATCTGCTGTGGTGATTCTACAGTTGCTATAGTAACACAAGAACTGTAGGAATATATCTGCTGTGGTGATTCTACAGTTGCTATGGTAACACAAGAACTGTAGGAATTGATCTGCTGTGGTGATTCTACAGTTGCTATGGTAACACAAGAACTGTAGTAATTGATCTGTTGTAGTGATTCTACAGTTGCTATGGTAACACAAGAACTGTAGTAATTGATCTGTTGTGGTGATTCTACAGTTGCTATGGTAACACAAGAACTGTAGTAACTGATCTGTTGTGGTGATTCTACAGTTGCTATGGTAACACAACAACTACAGTAACAGATCTGTTGTGGTGATTCTACAGTTGCTATGGTAACACAACAACTACAGTAACAGATCTGTTGTGGTGATTCTACAGTTGCTATGATAACACAACAACTACAGTAACAGATCTGTTGTGGTGATTCTACAGTTGCTATGGTAACACAACAACTACAGTAACAGATCTGTTGTGGTGATTCTACAGTTGCTATGGTAACACAACAACTACAGTAACAGATCTGTTGTGGTGATTCTACAGTTGCTATGATAACACAACAACTACAGTAACAGATCTGTTGTGGTGATTCTACAGTTGCTATGGTAACACAACAACCACAGTAACAGATCAGTTGTGGTGATTCTACAGTTGCTATGGTAACACAACAACTACAGTAACAGATCTGTTGTGGTGATTCTACAGTTGCTATGATAACACAACAACTACAGTAACAGATCTGTTGTGGTGATTCTACAGTTGCTATGATAACACAACAACTACAGTAACAGATCTGTTGTGGTGATTCTACAGTTGCTATGATTACACAACAACTACAGTAACAGATCTGTTGTGGTGATTCTACAGTTGCTATGATAACACAACAACCACAGTAACAGATCAGTTGTGGTGATTCTACAGTTGGTATGGTAACACAACAACCACAGTAACAGATCTGTTGTGGTGATTCTACAGTTGCTATGATAACACAACAACTACAGTAACAGATCTGTTGTGGTGATTCTACAGTTGCTATGGTAACACAACAACTACAGTAACAGATCTGTTGTGGTGATTCTACAGTTGCTATGGTAACACAACAACCACAGTAACAGATCAGTTGTGGTGATTCTACAGTTGCTATGGTAACACAACAACTACAGTAACAGATCTGTTGTGGTGATTCTACAGTTGCTATGATAACACAACAACTACAGTAACAGATCTGTTGTGGTGATTCTACAGTTGCTATGATAACACAACAACTACAGTAACAGATCTGTTGTGGTGATTCTACAGTTGCTATGGTAACACAACAACTACGGTAATTGATCTGTTGAGGTGATTCTACAGTTGCTATAGTTATCACAACAATGATGGTAACTGATTTGGTAACTAACTCTAGAATTGACTCTAGAATGTGTCAAACACATTAGAGGACTGTCCTGTAATGATTTATTTTGTTTTTTACGCCAGTTTTAGATGTCAATTCAATGCTGTTTTGATATCGAGGAAGTTTATATGCTTTGCAGGTATACAAAATCCAATAAACATTTGTAATTTGTAATTGAAGGTTTTAAATGAGTAAAACATTTTCTGTATTATAATGCTTTTTGTGTCAGTGTTTTCAACATAGGCTCATTCTGAAAGGGTCATGTATAAATATTCCTATATACATTTCTGGAGATCGCCAATTAAGTAGCCAGAGGTACGTATCGCTGCATATCATCTTCAGAATGCATGAGACATTCCGAATGACACTATTCCCTTTCTCATTACCAGCTGACCACTTTCCTCCATATGGATGACTTTCCTGCTGTTACCAGTTTGTCCAGTGGCTTGTCATGTATGTCGGCGGACTTGAGACTAGGCATGGGACGATAACCGTGTCCAAGGTATACCGCGGTTTGGAAAAGTCAAGGTTTTAAAACCATTAACATTTTTTGCTATACCGTTCCTAAGGTATGAGTAAGAATTTTTATTTACATTTTTGTTGTTTTTAGGACAGCAGAATCTCCAGCAGAAAAGATCTCTAAAGATGCCGCTTTAAATTGTAAAGAAATCTGTATTTTTAAATCTAATGAAGACAGCAGAAGTCAATAATTCATTTGAGTTATTTACCCTGACATGTTTACTGCTCTAAATTAATTTAAATGTTTCCCAAATTAAAATATATTGTGTACAAAGGGGAAAACAGCTTTTGTTTTTTACCCAGCCATGTAAAAAGAATATATTTTAGAGCAGTAATCTCAACACCGTGATATTTATATCTAAGGTTATCATACCGTCAGAATCTTGTACCGGCCCATGCCTTTTCGAGATGCAGAGAGGAGTTGGCTACAACGATGCGGGGTCCGGTGAAGAACTGTTCCAGAAAGAATCAAATAAACAAATAAAAAACAGGGTGAAAATGTGGTAAAATCTGAAAACATGGTAAAAATCAGGCGAGAGCTAGTCTTTGTCTGGATTGCTTTTGAAAACACTGTCGGTTGGGATTAGGGAAGGGTGGGGGTTTCGGTTAGTTGGTCGGTCAGGATGCAGTCAGTCGACAGCAGCCTCCGGTGGATTTACTCGGGAACAGCAGGCACGAATAGCACTCGAGAGAGAAATTTGAGATCAGTAAAAGTGTACACAGCAGCCTCTGGGTGATTCACGAAAACAGAACCTGCAAAAAAAGCAGCTCCTGGGACGTATTTAGCGCTCTCCAGAAATGTATACAGTGATACGTTTCCAGAATGAGCCTGGGTTGGTTGTTTTCGTAGTTAAAATTTCATCAATGTGTGGATGTTAAATGGACGTCAAGATTTTGACATCAAATCAATTAGCTTTTTTGACGTGTATTTTGGCATATTTTTGAGTTTGTTCTGGTGCCCGCTGGGTTTTTTTGGTGTAACCCAACATTGGGTCAAATATGGAGAACCCAAATTTAAATTTAATTGATTAACCCAATGTTACATATGTGATATAACATTGGATTACACCAACCCATCAATTTCTAGAGTGCATATATTGCCATGTCAGATTGATTTATTCATCTAAAGGCTCTCCCTAAAGTATATCCAATTCCTTTTCACCCCTGAGCGAAGAAAAGAAAGACACTTTGGAATAAGAATACTGAATGCTTAAAACTGAACCCTGGGCTGTAGGAAACACTCATTTTCATTTCCATGCCCTCACTATGGCAGGCCGTGGAGTTGAAGATCCGCTGTCTGTGTTTACATAAGCAGTGCCCTGATGGACGCAACCATGGCAACGCAGGCATGGCATGTGGGATGGCAGCTCCTGTAATCTGCGGAGTCAAGACTGACCCAGACGTGCGTTTCAGTGTGTGTGTTTGTGTGTGTGTGTGTGTGTGTGTGTGTGTGTGTGTCTCTCTTTCTTCCTACACAACACTAACACCTTCAGGCGTGCTGTCAGAGAGACGGCCGGCTCTGTCGCACTGTTTCACCACAGACAGATCTCAGGCCTGTTTGAGGCTCGCTGACGAAAGGAGTTATTATGGGATGGCAGCGTCAAGTGTCTTCAGGTGATTCAGTGGCTGTCACTCAAGAATAAGGTATTCACTTTACCAAGGCAAACATTATGTTTATTTGTGACCCTGGAGCATTAGATCAGTTTTATGTTGCGCATATACATTCAATAACAAAAATTCACTAGAATGTAGTAACTGATCTGTTGTGGTGATTCTAGAGTTGCTATGGTAACAACTACAGTAATTGATCTGTTGTGGTGATTCTAGAGTTGCTATGGTAACAACTACAGTAACTGATCTGTTGTGGTGATTCTACAGTTGCTATGGTAACAACAACTACAGTAACTGATCTGTTGTGGTGATTCTACAGTTGCTATGGTAACAACAACTACAGTAACTGATCTGTTGCTGTGATTCTACAGTTGCTATGGTAACAACTACATTAACTGATCTGTTGTGGTGATTCTAGAGTTGCTATGGTAACAACAACTACAGTAACTGATCTGTTGTGGTGATTCTAGAGTTGCTATGGTAACAACAACTACAGTAACTGATCTGTTGTGGTGATTCTAGAGTTGCTATGGTAACAACAACTACAGTAACTGATCTGTTGTGGTGATTCTAGAGTTGCTATGGTAACATTACTATAGTAATCGATCTGTTTTGGTGATTTTAAAGTTGCTATGGTAACAACAAATATAGTAATTAATCAGTTGTGGTGATTCTACAGTTACTATGGTAACTCAACAACTATAGTAACTGATCTGTTGTGGTGAATCTAGAGTAGCTATGGTAACACAACAAATACAGTAATTGATCTGTTGTGGTGATTCTACAGTTGCTATGGTAACACAACAACTACAGTAATTGATCTGCTGTGGTGATTCTACAGTTGCTATGGTAACAACAACCCCAGCAGTCACACAACATCCTAAGACGTTAATATTAGGTTAGATTTAGGTCATGACGTCAGGAAAGTGACCAAAATTCAAGATCTGATAGATGTCATAGTGGTAACGTCCACACAACTTCAAGGTGTAACATAAGTAGACGTTGATATTTGGTTGATTTTTAGCTTGGATGTTGGACATTGACGTCGGCCTGACATTGAATTCTGATGTCAACCCGATTTTCATTTCCAAACAAAATTCAACGTCCCCATGACGTTGGGATACAACATCAATATGATGTCATGTTAAAGTCCTGTGCCTGCAGGGATTATAGTAATTGATATGTTGTGGTGATTCTAGAGTTGCTATGGTAATTGATCTGTTCTGGTAATTCTAGAGTTGCTATGGTAACACAACAACTATAGTAATTTATCTCTTGTGGTGATTTTAACATTTCAATGGTTACAAAACAACTATAGTAATTGGTCTGTTGTGGTGATTCTAGAGTTGCCATGGTAACACTACAACTATAGTAATTGATATGTTGTGCCAATTTTAGAGTTACTATGGTAACACAACACAACAACTATAGTAATTGATATGTTGTACTGATTTTAGAATTACTATGGTAACACAACAACTATAGTAATTGATATGTTGTGCCGATTTTAGAGTTACTATGGTAACACAACACAACAACTATAGTAATTGATATGTTGTACTGATTTTAGAGTTACTATGGTAACACAACACAACAACTATAGTAATTGATATGTTGTACTGATTTTAGAGTTACTATGGTAACACAACACAACAACTATAGTAATTGATATGTTGTGTTGATTTTAGAGTTACTATGGTAACACAACACAACAACTATAGTAATTGATATGTTGTGCCGATTTTAGAGTTACTATGGTAACACAACACAGCCACTATAGTAATTGATATGTAGTGGTGATTCTAGAGTTGCTATGGTAACACAACTATAGTAACCGATCTGCTGTGGTGATTCTAGAGTTGCTATGGTAACAAAGCTATAGTAATATAAACAGATGAGCCAGTAGTTTTCTACAACAATAGGATATATTATACTACAATACACCACAGTTTACAATAGTAAAGACCAATGTACACTACAGTATTTATTACAGTTAGTACTATAATATATATGGTGTAAAACACTGTGGTATGGTTCAAAAATACTATTGTATTTACTATACAGTACTATAGTATTTATTTATAGTTGTGGTTGAATTCTTGCTATTTTTTCTATAAATATTTGTAATTATTCTTTTTATATTTTCATGTTAAGTTCAGTTTACTATTTACATTTATCAGATGATTTTATCCAAAATATTTACAAGTAACAAAAAAGTTAAAGAAGCACTTCAAATCACCAGGCAGTAGCAGTATATAAGTGCTATGGTAAGTCTAATGGACTATATGCACAGCTAATGTTTTTCACCCTATGATAAACCTCCGATGAGAGCTTTATGTGACGATTTTCAATTTTATATGGTTATTTTACAGCATCGATGTTGTAATGTAATTCAAATACAATCAGTTAAATAGACTTAATGATCTATTAGGTTGTTAAAGCGTAAAAAGAGATGCAAGACCATTTAAACGCAGGTGCCAACATTAGCAGCAGGCTAGTGCAGAAATTGCATAGAAAATACTAGGGTAAAATTAATTTCCATATTTTAAAGACACGGCATGGAAAAATATAACTTAATGTGGTGCTTGTTGTTTGGTCTGAGACTCACTTTATATCCTATCTCATACAGGCAGTGAAGATCGCTGTTTTTTGTTTTGAAATCTGAACTTAAACGCAGTGATTTCCTATGGGATGACAATTAAGCGGAAGCCCAGGGGCTGGCTGACTGAAATTAAAAGTCTGCGTGCGTATACCCCCATTTACCAAGTCTACATGTCTAAGGCTGTGCCTGAAGTTGCCTTCTACTCTAGTATGTACTACATTTGAATTTGGACATGCTACTCCACTTGCATACTGTTTTTTTAAAACCCAGGTTCATTCTGAAAACGTACCCATGTATACATTTCTGGAGAGCATCAAATACATCCCAGGAGGTAAATTTTTTTGCAGTTTTGGTTTTTCGCAAATCCACCAGAGGCCGCTGTGCACACTTTTTGAGATCTCAAATTTCTTTTGAGTGCCGTTTGAGCCTGCTGTTCTCATGTAAATCCACCAGAGGCTGCTGTTGACTGACTGACTGACTGACTGACTGACGGACCGGTCGACTGACCCATCCTTCTCTTTCCCTAAACCCAACCAACAGTGTTTTCAAAAGCAATCCCCAAAAAGAAAAGCCCTGATTTTTACCACGTTTTCAGATTTCACCACATTCTCACCGTGTCATTTACTTCTTTATTTTATTTTTTGGCTTCTGTTTTTGTCTTACCTGCTTTCTGGAACCGTTCTTCACCAGACTCGAACTCCGTCATCAACTCCTCTCTGGCTCTCAAGTCCACGGACGTACATGGCTAGCCACTGGACAAACTGGTAACAGCAGAAAAGCCATTCATACGGAGGTAAGCAATAGCAAAAGTAATGGCGTCATACCACCATGTAGCATTTGTTTTAAAGGGCACCTATGGCGAAAAATCTACTTTTCAAGCTGTTTGGACAGACATGTGTGCAGGTATAGTGTATAGACCATCATATTGGGGTGAAATAAACACACCCAGTCCTTTTTTTTTTTTCAATTTAACAACATAAAGACGGTGGACCAATTGGAGCTGTTTTCAGATCGACCGCAACTTGACATAGGAGCGCGGTCCCCCCTGCCCATCAAACTGATTGACAGCTGTGCGTATTAACATGTCCCGGTAGTCACGTGTATAATCATATCAACAAGAGAGGACGAGCGCAAAGCAGCCGGGAATAAAAGGTGTGTTCAGTTCGCTAGGATCATCAATCATCATCAAACGTGATCAAGAGTGAGTTTTACATGTTTAACATGTTTTAAAACAGAGCATGTGTGTCATGAATTACAGCCATTCACTTCAGCTTTACTTCATCAGCACAGCCGCATGTCAGAACAATTATAAGACGCTTCAATCCCGGTTTGTGGACGTTAAATCAGGTTTGTTTTGCACATTAACATAACAGATATCCATACAGCAGTGGAGATTAACCTGTAGCCTGTCACATATGCATGCAAAAAAGTGCAAAGCTAAAGCTAAACGAGTGTGTGTGTGTGTGTGTCGTGTCTGCGCTGTGTCTCTGTGTGTATGTATCTGTGTGTGTGCGAGTCGTGTCCTCACTGTGTCTGTGTGTATCTGTCTGTGTGCGTGTCATGTCCACGCTGCATCTGTGTGTGTGCGTGAACTTTGTAACAACATTGTGTGTGACTCTGCGATGCAACTGCACAATAAATACTCACTGGTAAAGTTCTTACTGTAGTATTTCTCACAAACGCTACGTGAGATCTGCTTCCTTTATGTCTGTTTGTTGTCTGACACTGCCGAGGGAGGAGATTAAGGCACGCAGAAAGGCACGTGGAAATGGTGGGCGGGGAGGACTAGCCTTAAAGGCACAGTACACCAAAACCGCCTCCAGGTGCAAAAATGAATAAATAGGAATTTAATAAAAGCTATAATAAATAATCTGATGGGTGTTTTGAGCTGAAACTTTACAGACACTTTCTGGAGACACAAAAGACTTATATTAAATCTGACAAAAGAGCTAACCTAGGTCAAATGCAGCCATACATACTTCTGGCTACATAATTGGTGATCTCCAGGAATGTAAACAGGGCTACGTTTTCAGAATGAGCCTGTGTTGTTTTTTTATTGTACTACATAATAGGGAAGTGTGTGATTTCAGACTCATAAGTTTTATTTATCTATTTATTTATTACAAATGTTCTTTTTCCCCCCCAAAAATAGAAATGAGTCACTTTGTCAAGCCCAGGGCCCAGGTTAAAAATGAGTGTGAGGAGCCCACAGTGACAGATCTGATCTTCTTCATTAGAGCTCGACTTTACCTCGTCTCTGTTTATTCTCTCTCTCTCTCTCTGTGTCCCAGACTCGCCCGGCTCGCCCCTGCCGTCGCTCCTGCAGGCCTGACTCTGATTGTCCACAGGAAGTCGGCTGAAAGAAAATTTTCCGCTTTTCGCATCCCATTTAGACACAGCCAGCAGTCCTGCTCGTCCTCGTGGAAGTGCTGATCATAGAAAGAGGTGAGGGAGAGAAAGAGAGAGCGAACATGACAGAGGAGGAGAAGATGAAGGAGAAAGACAGAGGGAAATATTAACACACATTTATTAATACAAACTTTTAAACAGCATGTTTCATTGAGCCTAAACATATTTCCAAATCATGCAATGTTCCCAGCAAAAAACAATGCATTATTATCAACCCAACACATCTTTTTTACACCCATAAATGCCTTCAATCTTGTCTACCTCCATCATAGATAAATAAGAGAGAGAGAGAAAGAGCAAACATGACAGAGGAAGAAAAGATGAAGGAGAGAGGGAGCGAGGAACAATAGAGCAAACATGACAATGAAGCAAAATGAAAGATGAAGGAAACTCGCTGATTTGAGTCCCGGCTGGTTCAGTTGGCGTTTCTGTGTGGAGTTTGCATGTTCTCTCCGTGTTGGCGTGGGTTTCCTCTGGGTGCTCCGGTTTCCCCCACAGTCCAAACACATGCACTATAGGTGAATTGATCAACTAAATTGACCATAGTGTATGAGTGTGTGTGTGTGTGTGTGAGAGAATGAGTGTGTATGGGTGTTTCCCAGTACTGGGTTGCAGCTAAAAGTGCATCTGCTGTGTAAAACATATGCTGGAATAGTTGGTGGTTCATACAGCTGTGGCGACCTGTGATAAATAAGGGACTAAGCCGAAAAAAACCCCCGAAATGACATCATGCATATACGCAACGCACAATTATAAGAAATGATTAACGAATTAATTTCCTCATTCTGCATATCACAGTTTATTACTGTAATTATTATTATTAAAGGGATAGTTCACACTTGTTTCACACCTTTATAAGTTTCTTACCTCTATTGAAGATATCTTCAAGAATGTTGAAAACCTGTAACCATTGACTTTCACAGTATTTGTTTTTCCTACCGTGCAAGTCAATAGTTAAAGGTTTACAGCATTCTTGATGTTATATATTTATTAAATCTTCTCTTTTGCAACAAAAATATGCCAATAAAGCAATTTACAGTTGAAGTCAGAATTATTAGCCACCTTTCAGTTTTGTTACTATTTTTTAAATGTGTTGAAGAAATCTGCTCTCCGTTAAATTGGGGAAAAAATAAACAGCAGGGCTAATAATTCAACTTTATATCGCAGCAAAACAAAATATCACAATGCCCTATTTTTACAACATCGTGCAACCCTATTACAAACAATGGTAACACTTTAAAATAATGTTAATGTTAATTAATGTGTTTACTAACATGAACAAACAATTCATTCATTTTCCGGCATGGTCCCTTTATTCAATCGAGGTCGCCACAAGAGAATGAACCGCCAACTATTCCATCATATGTTTTACACAGCAGATGCCTTTCCAACCGCAACCCAGTACTGGAAAACACCCATGCACACTCATTCACACACACACACGTACAGTACGGCCGATTTAGTTCAATAAATTCCCCAATAGCGCATGTGTTTGGATTGAGGAGGAAACTCACGCCAACATAAGGAGAACATGCAAACTCCACACAGAAACGCCAACTGACCCAGGCGGGACTCGAACCAGCAACGTTCTTGCTGTGAGGTGTCAGTGCTAACCACTGAGACACCATGCCACTCTATATCACACTGTTTGTTATAGTAATTGTTATAATTAAAGGGTTCAAGCTAAGTTCAAGCTAAAATTTTTATTGTTGAACTAACATTAATAAATGCTTTACAAGATTATTCAAACTTGGTTAATTTTAGTAAATTCATTATTCTGAAGTGTTACCCAAATAGTCTTTTTCCCCCCAATTTTCACTCCAAAAATATAACAAACATCAGAGAAAAATTCTTTAAACAAATCAAGCAATTCCTTCACATACAGAGAGAGAGAGAGAGAGAGAGAGAGAGAGAGATCATCGCAGGCTAGTCTAGACCAGTCTTTTTCTGTATTGCGTAACTCCGTATGCCGCTCGCAGGATGCTGCATTTATTCACAGGTAATTAATGGGCATCGCCATGGAGACGGAACTGTCCTCCGGGCATCATGTGTGGCGCGTTTTCCCCTCGTGCTGTTACATCTTCCCATTTATAGGACGCACATTTATACATTACTCAGCCATTGAACCAGCTCGCAACAGTAAACAAGTTGTAGAGACATCAGAAAAAGAAACACAAAGAATTATTAGGTTTTCTCTCAGTATTTTTGGAGATGGAAAACGAATTCAAGTCTTGTTCTCTGAAAATCCATCAAACTCATTTGAGCTTATTCTTTTAAAAAAAATCATAATAAAATAAATAAATAAATGTAAATATATTTAAATATATATGTATAAATATATAAAATGACTGTAATTTGAAAAAAAAATTCAAAATTTATAATATTTAACTGCTCATTAATGCAAATTTCTAATCAGCCAATCACATGGCAGCAGCTCAATGGATTTATGAATGTAGACATGGTCAAGACGATCTGCTGCAGGTCAAACCAAGCATCTCTGAACACACAACACGTCCAACCTTGAGGCGGATGGGCTACAGCAGCAGAAGACCACACCGGGTGCCGCTCCTGTCAGCTAAGAACAGGAAACTGAGGCTACAATTCACACAGGCTCACCAAAACTGGACAATAGAAGATTGGAGAAACGTTGCCTGGTCTGATGAGTCTCCATTTCTGCTGCCACATTCGGATGCTCGGCTCACAATTTGGCCTCACAACATGAAAGCATGGATCCATCCTGCCTTGTATCAGCGGTTCAGGCTGGTGGTGGTGGTGTAATGGTGTGGGGGAGATTTTCTTGGCACACTTTGGGTCCATTAGTACCAATTGAGCATGGTGTCAACGCCACAGCCTACCTGAGTATTGTTCTGACCATGTCCATCCCTCTATGAGCACAGTGTCTCCATCTTCTGATGGCTACTTCCAGCAGGATAACGCACCATGTCATAAAGCACCAATCATCTCAGACTGGTTTCTTGAACATGACAATGAGTTCACTGTACTCAAATGGCCTCCACAGTCACCAGAGCTCAATCCAATAGAGCACCTTTGGGATGTGGTGGAACGGGAGATTGGCATCATGGATGTGCAGCCGACAAATCTGCAGCAACTGCGTGATGCTATCATGTCAATATGGAGCAAAATCTCTGAGGAATATTTCCAGTAGCTTGTTGAATCTCTGCCATGAAGGATTAAAGCAGTTCTGAAGGGGGTCCAGCCCAGTACTAGTAAGGTGTACCTAATAAAGTGGCCGGTGAGTGTATTTTTTTTTTTTTACATCAGTACAATTTCTTTTTACCCTTAGATCAAAGACTAATCTTGCTGAGGACCAGCCTAAAAAATTACTGTAATTAGTTACAGCTAAATGTATAAATTACCCTCAAATTATAGTAATGACAATATCAAAATTACAACATTATTTTAAGTTTTTATTTTCTGTTGTTTATGTCAGTCTGCGTGCATTAGGTGAATGAATGAGTGCTGTGATGGATTTATTCTGTCATATTTTCTGCACCTGAACAGCTGCTGTTTTCAGCCGGAGAGCATGTGCACAGCGGAGGTCAGAGATGCTCTTCTTCTGCATCCACTCAACCGTACATTCATCATCACTCTGTTCTGTGCAATGGAGTTCTCTGATGCCGAAAATGTCAGATGTTGGACTGGTTAACTAGTGAAGGAGTGTTTGTGCGGGCAGAATATGTTTATTATGATGTCTGGATTGGAAGTAGTTACGTTGAGTTTTCCTGTCATTCCACAACATGTGTGCACTGCAAAAAATGCTTTGGATGGACAGATGGATTGATGGAAGGATAGATAGATAGATGCATGCATGGATGGAAAGAGATTGATAAATCAATAAATAGATACGGATCTTGACGGATTGATAGATGAACGGATGGATGGATGCATGGACTGACAGATGGAAGGATGGATGGATGAATAGATAGATGGATGAATTGATAGATAGATAGACGGATGGATGGATGCATGGATGAATAGATAGATAGATAGATAGATAGATAGATAGATAGATAGATAGATAGATAGATAGATAGATAGATAGATAGATAGATAGATAGATAGATAGACGGAAGGATGGATGAATAGATAGATAGATAGATAGATAGATAGATAGATAGATAGATAGATAGATAGATAGATAGATAGATAGATAGATAGATAGATAGATAGATAGATAGATAGGGATAAATGGATGGAGGGATAGATAGATAGATAGATAGATAGATAGATAGATAGATAGATAGATAGATAGATAGATAGATAGATAGATAGACGGAAGGATGGATAGATAGATAGATAGATAGATAGATAGATAGATAGATAGATAGATAGATAGATAGATAGATAGATAGATAGATAGATAGATAGATAGATAGATAGATAGATAGATAGATAGATAGACGGAAGGATGGATAGATAGATAGATAGATAGATAGATAGATAGATAGATAGATAGATAGATAGATAGATAGATAGATAGAGAGATAGATAGAGAGATAGATAGATAGATAGATAGATAGATAGATAGATAGATAGATAGATAGATAGATAGATAGACGGAAGGATGGATGAATGGATAGATAGATAGATAGATAGATAGATAGATAGATAGATAGATAGATAGATAGATAGATAGATAGATAGATAGATAGATAGATAGATAGATAGATAGATAGGGATAAATGGATGGAGGGATAGATAGATAGATAGATAGATAGATAGATAGATAGATAGATAGATAGATAGATAGATAGATAGATAGATAGATAGATAGATAGATAGATAGATAGATAGACGGAAGGATGGATGAATGGATAGATAGATAGATAGATAGATAGATAGATAGATAGATAGATAGATAGATAGATAGATAGATAGATAGACGGAAGGATGGATGAATAGATAGATAGATAGATAGATAGATAGATAGATAGATAGATAGATAGATAGATAGATAGATAGATAGATAGATAGATAGATAGATAGATAGATAGATAGATAGATAGATGGATGGATGGATGGATGGATGGATGGATGGATGGATGGATGGATGGATGGATGGATGGAAAGAGATTGATAGATCAATAAAAAGATACCGATCTTGATGGATGGATGGATGGATGGGTGGGTGGGTGGCTGGATGGATGGATGGATGGATAGATAGATAGGGAGGGATAAATGGATAGAGGAATGGATAGATGGATGGATGGATGGATGGATGGATGGATGGAAAGATAGATGGATAAATCAATAAATTGATACCAATATCACAAATGAATGGACGGATGGAACAGATCATTCAGTGGAGTGATATAGAGCTGTTATGGTCTCTAAACCTGCCGGAACTACTTTATCTGACAATAATCAAACACCTCAGAGTGCTTATCAGCCAATCAGAATCAAGCATTCAGCAGCCCTGTGGTTTAATTAATATAAGGGGACGGTCAACTTCTGAATAGGGCTTTTCAAATCAGTGCCGCTGACTTCACAAATCAGCGTTTTACTGCCCGTCTGCACCCTACTAACCTCATTCATCTCCAGATTCAGAGAGGACAAACAGTGGTCTCCTCTTCAGCTTTACCGAGGATGCATCCATTTTGTTTTGTTATATAATGCGTGCATCCGTGCTTGCGCTCATGTACACATCACAGAGCCATGAGCTGAATGCTGCGGCGTCTGGTCAGAGCTGCTGGCTAGTAAATGTAACAGGATGATGATGAGGTTTATCGACTCTATGTGAAGTCATGCATACAGGGTCAAAAATTAACATTTTACCACGTCTGCCAATGGCGGGTGAAATTTACCATGCATAAATGATTTTTACAGCACCATTAAACTGTATTTTGTAGTGTTAAAGAATATACAGATGAAGACATTTGTATTTTTAAGAATATTTCCCAAATGATGACAGAGCATAGAATTTTTCCACAGTATTTCATATAGTATTCTTTATTCTAGATAAAATCTTATTTGTTTTATTACAGCTAGAATAAAAGCAGTTTTAATTTGTTTGATTTTAGATTTAATTTTAAATAAGGTCAATATTATTAGCCCCTTTAAACAATAGATTTTTTGATTGTATACAGAACAAATCATCATTGTCTATTAATTTGCCTAATTACTCCAACTTGCCTAATTAACCTAGTTAAGCCTTTAAATGTCACTTTAAGCTGAATATTAGTGTCTTGAAGAATATCTAGTCTAATATTATTTACTGTCATCATGACAAAGAGAAAAGAAATCAGTTATTAGAGATGAGTTATTAAAACTATTTTTAGAAATGTGTTGAAAAAAATCTCCTTTGCACTAAACAGAAAATATAGAGGGGGCTAATATTCTAATTCTGACTCCAACTATATAATCTCACTAGTCACTTTAATAGGTACACCTTACTAGCAACAGATTGGACCCCTTTTGCCTTCAGAACTGCCTTAATCCTTGGTGTCAGAGATTCAACAAGCTACTGGAAATATTCCTCAGAGATTTTGCTCCATATTGACATGATAGCATCACACAGTTGCTGCAGATTTGTCGGCTGCACATCCATGATGCCAATCTCCCGTTCCACCACATCCCAAAGGTGCTCTATTGGATTGAGCTCTGGTGACTGTGGAGGCCATTTGAGTACAGTGAACTCATTGTCATGTTCAAGAAACCAGTCTGAGATGATTGGTGCTTTATGACATGGTGCGTTATCCTGCTGGAAGTAGCCATCAGAAGATGGAGACACTGTGCTCATAAAGGGATGGACATGGTCAGCAGCAATACTCAGGTAGGCTGTGGCGTTGACACCATGCTCAATTGGTACTAATGGACCCAAAGAAAATCTCCCCCACACCATTACACCACCACCACCAGCCTGAACCGCTGATACAAGGCAGGATGGATCCATGCTTTCATGTTGTTGAGGCCAAATTGTGAGCCGAGCATCCGAATGTGGCAGCAGAAATGGAGACTCATCAGACCAGGCAACGTTTCTCCAATCTTCTATTGTCCAGTTTTGGTGAGCCTGTGTGAATTGTAGCCTCAGTTTCCTGTTCTTAGCTGACAGGAGCGGCACCCGGTGTGGTCTTCTGCTGCTGTAGCCCATCCGCCTCAAGGTTGGACCTGTTGTGTGTTCAGAGATGCTCTTCTGCAGACCTCGGTTGTAACGAGTGCTTATTTGAGTTTCTGTTGCCTTTCTATCAGCTGGAACCAGTCTGGCCATTCTCCTCTGATCTCTGGATGCATCAACAAGGCATTTGCGCCCACAGAACTGCCGCTCACTGGAGATTTCCTCTTTGTCGGACCATTCTCTGTAAACCCTAGAGATGGTTGTGCGTGAAAATCCCAGTAAATCAGCAGTTTCTGAAATACTCAGAGCAGCCCGTCTGGCAGCAACAACCATGCCACGTTCAGCATCTCTTAAATCCCCTTTCTTCCCCATTCTGATGCTCGCTTTGACCTGCAGCAGATCCTCTTGACCATGTCTACATGCCTAAATGCAGAGAGCTGCTGCCATGTGATTGGCTGATTAGATATTTGTGTTAACGAGCAGTTGGACAGGTGTACCTAATAAAGTGGCCGATGAGTGTGATTAGTCAGTACCAAATACATAACTGAAACTAATCTAAAACAAAAAAAACTAAACAAATTATACACCCAAATTACTATTTTGAGGAAAAATATTAAATAACATTTTAATAAACCTTAAAAATCAATAGAAACATCAAAACTAGAACGTTTAGTTCCTAAAGATGCACTATATATTTTTTTCATCCCTGTGACAATGCTACAGTTTTACTGATTTTATTCTCAAAATGTCACAAAAAAAGTATAAACTTAAAATATTTTTAATACAAAACCTGTCGATGAGGGAAAATCTGGGCTAAAATCATGCTGTCACGATTAGGTGTTTCCCATGTCGTGTGTTCCATGTGCTTGTGTTATGTCATGTGATTCCCTTGTTCTGTTTTCCCGCCGTTTGTTAGTGTTTATTACTTCCACCTGTGTCTCACCCCTGTTTATTATCAGATTAATCATGTCTAATTAATCATTGTTCCTTGTCCTACCTGTGTGCGCTGAGGGTTCTGTTCATAGATGTGAGTGTTTGGTAATAAATGTATATGTTTTTGATAATCCTCATTGCTCGTGACACATGCAGTGTGAACTCGACATCACCGGAAGTGCCCTATTCATGTTTTCTGTTATTTAATGACGTAAAAATCAGATAAAAGGAGTGCAAAAATGTAAGATCATCACTCATGTTGTTGTTTACATTACACTTGTATTACAAAGACAACGACTGACACGTTTGCATTTACATTCCGAAGAGTTGCATTTTCAGCACCATTATTGGAAATGAATCCGTAACCGCACTGACTGGTCCATATTGGCACAGAATGCATCAGTTAAGCAAACAGAAACATTCAGTAGGATAGTGAAAAACATCTATTATTTAAAGATCGAAAAGCTATATAGTGCTGCATGTAGTTCAAATTCGCTATAAAGTAAATGAAACAAGTTTTGTCGTCTGGAATCTGTCCTTTGTGCTCTATAATATTTTTTTAGGTCTATGCAGTTTAGGTCTAACCAGGAGTGCTGTATGCTGTATATGCTGCTATTGCACTCCTGGTTAGATCTAAACTGCATTTCGTTGCCTTGTACATGAGTAATGACAAAGTTTAATCTAAAAAAATAAAAAAATTAAACAAGTTTTGTCGTCTGGAATCTGTCCTTTGTGCTCTTCTTTACAATATTTTTATATAATACTTTATAATACCTTTACAAATATTGACTTGCTTTCAGTGAGTGTTAATTCTAGATTCTGCATATTATAGAGCCTAAACAAAAATAGTAATTAGATTTGCCTCATGTATTAGACCATGAGCTATTTATGCATGTTTTGTAAGTGTTATACGGTAAAAATGTATAATTTCTGTCTATATATATATATATATATATATATATATATATATATATACACACACACCGTTGAAGTCAGAATTATTAGCCCCCTATGAATTGTTTTTTCTTTTTTAAATATTTCCCAAATGATGTTTAACAGCAAGGAAATTTTCACAGTGTGTCTGATAATATCTTTTCTTCTAGAGAAAGTCAGATTTTTTTATTTCAGCTAGAATAAAAGCAGTTTAAATTTTTTATACACCATTTTTAAGGATAATATTATTAGCCCCTTTTAAGCTATAATTTTTTTCGATAGTCGACAGAACAAACCATCGTTATGCAATAACTTGCCTAATTACCCTAACTGTATAGAACTGTATATTGAGCTGTATGGAAGTGTCTTGAAAAATATCATGGCAAAGATAACATAAATCAGTTATAAGAGATGAGTTATTAAAACTATTATGATTAGAAATGTATTGGAAAAAATCTCTCCGTTAAACAGAAATTGGGAAAAAATAAACAGGGGGGCTAATAATTCTGACTTCAACTGTGTGTGTATATATATATATATATATATATATATATATGTATATATATATATATATATATATATATATATATATATATATGTATATATATATATATATATGTATATATATATATATATATGTATATATATATATATATATATATATATATATGTATATATATATATATATATATATATATATATATATATATATATGTATATATATATATATATATATATATATATATATATATGTATATATATATATATATATATATATATATATATATGTATATATATATATATATATATATATATATATGTATATATATATATATATATATATATATATGTATATATTGTCACCAACTCGGTCCCAATAAATCCCCTCATTGGCCAGCAGAGGTCGCTCTCCCCGGACTATTAACACTACATCCCCCAGAAGCCCCGTATCTGTCACTGATTGCGCTGCACCTGACTTTGATCACACACACACCCATATAAGCTGCTTGCACGCTCACTTCATTGCGAAGTCTTGTTTGCCCTGTCAACATTTCTGAGCGTTATCTCCTTGTACTCTGTTTGATCTCTCGTTGCCGACCCAGACTGCTCTAGACCTTGTTCTCCTCGCTGCCAGCCCCGACCTATGCCTGTTATACCGATCAACGAATGCTTGCCGCCTGCCTTCCGACTTATGCCTGTCATTCATGTGAGTGTCTTGAATATCACTTATTGGTGGTTTCTGTTTCACTTGTGTTTAATAAATACACTGCAAATGGATCCCTCTGCATCAGCCTCCTCATTACAGAAGACTTCGCCAAACATGGATCCAGCAGCCATGCAAGCTTTAACCACGGAAATCACAGCACAAGCTCAAGTGCTCGCTACACATCAACAACAACTCTCCCACCTCACTCACCTTACCGAGGAGCTCGTAAAGGCTCTCCAAGGATTGAATATCACTCCGCCTGCACCATCCCCCGCCGTATCTCTCCCGACTAACCCACCACCAGGTACCGCATGCAATGTTGCCAGCCCACGTCTGGCACTTCCGGAAAAATTTAACGGCGATTCCACGAAGTGCAAAGGTTTTCTGCTACAATGCAAGCTGTTTATCACCCAACAACCTCACCTGTTCACTGACGAGCATAGTAAGATTGCCTTTGTATGTTCTCTACTCTCTGAAAAAGCCCTCGATTGGGCCACCGCCATCTGGCCCGATTCTGTTCCCACGTTCACCACATTCAAGGATTTTCTACAAAGATTTTGTGTGGTATTTGATCACCCAGAGGGAGGAAAACACGCTGGAGAGGAATTGTTAACTTTACAACAGGGTAATCAACCAGCATCTGAATTCGCTCTACATTTCCGCACTTTAGCGGCACAAACCGGGTGGACAGATGATCCCTTAAAAACCCTCTATAGGAAAGCTCTGAATTCTGAACTACAGACCGAACTGGCTTGTCGGGATGATGGAAAATCTCTAGATCAATTAATTGAATTATCCATTCGTCTGGACAATTTACTCCGCACACGGAAACCACTACAGGCATGTTCAGTCAATCACACACACAATATACCCACTTCACCCCATGTCATGAATGAGCCCATGCAGATCGGTCGTACTCAACTGTCCTCTGAAGAACGGGAGAGACGCTTTACACATAACCTCTGCCTATACTGTGGCAGACCTGGTCACGTAAAAGCCCAATGCCCCGTCAGACCACCTCAAAAGTTCTTGTCGGTGAGTTCAACTATTTTTTCAATCAACAATAAGAATTTTGAAATACCCATAACCTTGTACACTAACGAAATTCCCATTTATGACTCTGCTATGGTGGATTCTGGTGCAGCTGGTAACTTCATGGATCACAAGTTCGCTATAAGGAATGCTATACCACTAATCTTATGTAATTCTCCATTGGCAGTCACGGCGGTAGACGGACGCCCTCTAGGAGAGGGTACTGTACGTTACATCACCACCAAACTCTCTCTCAAGACGGGCTGGCTTCATAAAGAAACTATCAACTTCCACATCATCGATTCTCCTCAACACCCAATAATACTCGGACTACCCTGGCTTCAGGCTCACAATCCCCGCATTTCATGGAAGGAGGGTGAGATAGAAAGATGGAGTGATGAATGTTTAAAAAAATGCTTGTCATCTGTGGTCCCAATCCAGTTAAATGCCATCTCAAGTTCTATCGACTCACTCACAACCCCAAATCTCCCTTCTATTTATTCCGATTTATCAGAAGCATTTAACAAACAGAAAGCCACAGAACTACCTCCCCACCGTGAGTATGATTGTTCCATTGAACTGTTACCTGGCACTACGCCCCCTCGCGGGAGAATCTTCCCTCTGTCTCAAACAGAGACCGAAACCATGAGATCATACATTCAAGAAGAGTTGAAAAAAGGGTTCATACGTCCTTCCACATCACCAGCATCCGCCGGATTCTTTTTTGTGGGGAAGAAGGATGGTGGGTTACGCCCTTGTATTGACTACAGAGGTTTAAATGAGATCACAGTGAAGTATCGTTACCCACTACCTTTGGTTCCAACAGCTCTAGAACAATTACGGTCAGCCCAATACTTCACCAAGCTAGATCTACGTAATGCGTACAACCTCATTAGAATAAGGGGCGGAGACGAGTGGAAAACGGCGTTTTCTACAGCCAATGGGCACTATGAATATCTAGTGATGCCCTTCGGACTAGCAAATAGTCCTTCTGTATTCCAAGCCTTTGTCAACGAGATATTCAGAGATATGCTAAATCAATGGGTGATTGTCTACATTGATGATATCTTAATATATTCAGATTCACTAGAAGAACATACTAAACATGTAAGAGCAGTATTGGAGAAACTAATTGAGAATAAACTCTACGCCAAACTAGAGAAATGTGAATTCCACAAAACATCCATTTCATTCTTAGGATATGTGATCGGAACAGAGGGCGTGGCTATGGACGAGAGCAAGGTTAATGCGGTACTCAATTGGCCGAAACCAAGGACACTGAAAGAACTACAAAGATTCCTGGGATTTGCTAATTTTTACAGACGCTTCATTAGAAATTTTAGTACTGTAGCCGCACCTCTCACTACTCTCGTCAGAGGAGGACAGAAGAAAATTCACTGGAATAATGCAGCAGATCACGCTTTCACCAAGCTCAAGACACGTTTCTCCACAGCACCCATTCTCTGTCATCCTAATCCTAATTTACCCTTCATTGTAGAGATCGACGCATCCAACACAGGCATCGGGGCAATATTATCTCAGAGACAAGGAGACCCAGCCAAACTTCACCCATGTGCATTCTTTTCGCGCAAACTTAACTCGGCCGAATGCAATTATGATGTGGGGAATCGAGAGCTACTGGCTATGAAGGCTGCGATGGAGGAGTGGAGACACTGGTTGGAGGGAGCTAAACATAAATTCACTGTCATCACGGATCATAAGAATCTGGAATACATCCGCTCTGCAAAGAGACTCAACCCCCGTCAAGCTAGATGGGCATTATTCTTCACCCGCTTTGACTTTTCTGTCACGTACATTCCAGGCTCTAGAAATATTAAAGCGGATGCGTTATCACGTCTATGCGAGGAAAACCCAATGGAGGATAGGGATCAACCTATTCTAAAGGAATCTCTCATCTTGGCTCCCATAACATGGGATGTAGAAACCGAAATTTCTCAGGCAGTAATGAATCAACAAACCCCTCGGGATTGCCCTGTAGGAAAGACTTTTGTTCCCCCTGTGATGCGAGAAAAATTAATTCAGCAAATACATTCCAATCCCAGCTCCGGTCATCCAGGTATAAACGGCACCCTTGATCTCATTCAGAACCGTTACTGGTGGTCCACTATGCGGAGCGACACCATAAAATTTATCAACAAATGTACTCTTTGTAATATGCACAAACATTCACATCATCGACCAGCAGGATTATTACAACCACTACCCATCCCACAACGACCCTGGTCTCACATAGCTATCGATTTCATCACAGATCTTCCACCCTCTCAAGGTAAAACCACTATTCTAACCATAATTGACAGATTCTCAAAAGCCTGCAGACTCATACCCATCGCCAAACTACCCACTGCTCTGGAGACAGCAGAACTAATTTGCAATCATGTATTTCGGTTCTATGGTATGCCAGAAGATATTGTCTCGGATCGGGGACCACAGTTCACATCCAGGGTATGGTCAGCATTCTTTAAAAGCCTTAACATCAACGTCAGTCTAACCTCCGGTTATCACCCACAGTCCAATGGCCAAACGGAACGTCTGAATCAAGAAATAACCCGTTTTCTACGTACATACTGTCATCAGAATCAGGAGGATTGGAGCAGATTCCTTATATGGGCGGAATACGCACAAAATTCGATTAGGAAGACTGCTACGGGCATAACTCCATTTCAATGTACATTAGGTTTTCAACCACCACTATTTCCCTGGTCTGGAGAACCCACCGAACTTCCAGCCGTTAATGACTGGCTTCAACGCAGCGAGGACATGTGGAACTCTGCTCACACCCACTTATCACGAGCCATACGACGCTTCAAGGAACAGGCCGATCGTCGGCGTCGCCAAAATCCAGAATACTCTCCAGGGCAATGGGTCTGGCTATCCACCCGTGATCTTCGTCTCAGACTCCCATGCAAGAAACTCAGTCCCAGGTACGTGGGTCCATTCAGAATAGAAAGACAAATAACCCCTGTTTCCTATCGTCTTACCCTACCTAACCACTATCGTATTTCTCCCACTTTTCATGTATCCCTGTTAAAACCGGCTGCTGGTCCAACTGAGGTGGAGAGGGAGTTGGCAGTTGGTGAACAGGGACCAGCACCCATCATCATTGACAACGAGGAGGCGTATCAAGTTCACGACATTCTGAGATCCAGACGCCGGGGTGGAAACCTACAATATCTGGTTGACTGGGAGGGGTACGGTCCGGAAGAACGGTCCTGGATCAATAGAGCTGACATTCTTGATCCCAACTTATTGAGAGAATTTCACCAACGTCATCCGGAGATGCCGGCCCCTCGCCCACGTGGAAGACCCCGGCGCCGTTTGCCTCCTCGCGTCAGGAGCCGCTCGCAGGAAGGGGGTTCTGTCACCAACTCGGTCCCAATAAATCCCCTCATTGGCCAGCAGAGGTCGCTCTCCCCGGACTATTAACACTACATCCCCCAGAAGCCCCGTATCTGTCACTGATTGCGCTGCACCTGACTTTGATCACACACACACCCATATAAGCTGCTTGCACGCTCACTTCATTGCGAAGTCTTGTTTGCCCTGTCAACATTTCTGAGCGTTATCTCCTTGTACTCTGTTTGATCTCTCGTTGCCGACCCAGACTGCTCTAGACCTTGTTCTCCTCGCTGCCAGCCCCGACCTATGCCTGTTATACCGATCAACGAATGCTTGCCGCCTGCCTTCCGACTTATGCCTGTCATTCATGTGAGTGTCTTGAATATCACTTATTGGTGGTTTCTGTTTCACTTGTGTTTAATAAATACACTGCAAATGGATCCCTCTGCATCAGCCTCCTCATTACATATATATATATATATATATATATATATATATATATATATATATATATATATATATATATATATATATATGCATGGAAATCTGCACTCTAACCATGTTATTTTAGCCTTACATTAGGCCAAATTATTATTTTTTAATTATGAAATTTAAATTTCACTTTTTAAACATGACTGGGTTGGGTTCATCCATATTTGACCCAGTGTTAGTTTAAAACAAACTGATCATTTTATAGTGTGTATTAGAACATTTGGATGATGTTATTTTCCTGGATAATATTAAAGCACTTGCCACCAGCACTTCAAACACAGACTTTTCAGGTTCTTATTATGTTATGCAGCACAGATAAATGTGTGTTTGCGGTAGTCTTTGCCCTCAGCGAGAGCGACAGAACAGTTTGTTAGTAGAGCAGATCGGGAATGATTCAGTCCCGCGGGAGGGATGGGGGGGGGGTGTCAGAGAGAGAAAGTGAGAAAGAGGCAAAAATAGAGACATTATCACGATGCACAGAGATGTATGATTTGTTTTTAATCATCTGGTGTTGATTAATTTAGGGGTAATGGAGGCTGTTTTTAGATAATGCAAGCATGTAATAACATTTCACATCTTTAAGCTTTATCCCAACTGGCTTACACTGCATTCAAGATGATGCATCATTTTGTTTATAATGTGAATATCTATTATTCTGTGTAGATTTGTGCAGGTTTAACCTGTAGCTATAAGAAAAAAGGACTTTAATTCATGTTTGACTTTAAAATATGTCTCGTCTTGGTGATGTTCCTTCATTATTGCATATGATAATCCATGTGGAGGTGATGGTGACAGCTTTATACGCATGGATGGTAATCTCTGGGATTAGAGTTTTGGCCTTTTCCGAATAAACTAAAATGTTGGTGACGGAGCCTTCAGAAGGAACACACACACACACACACACACACACGCACACACACACACGCACACACACAGCTCTTTCTTGAATATCATTTCATTTCACACTTTCTTGCTTTCTCTTCACAGGATTTACTCACCCTCCAGATGGATGTTGTGTAGACACTGAATCCTTTCTGCTTACTGTCATCCCGCGAACCGACTTGGAGACACACACACGTGCGCATGCGCTCTCTGGCACCGAAAACCGAGGCGCGATGCGTTTTGACATGTCACGCGCGCCCGCAAAAAAAAAAAAAAAAGCCCGCCCGCCCGCTTAATCCCGCGGTTTGGGATTGGGCGGGAAGACTCGGCTGAGGAAACACGGGATTGGGTGGATTGAAGAGTCAAACCGCTGCTGTGACTCAGATGAGGAGATGAATCTACATCACTTCACTTTACCTCAGCTGAAACTAGCGGACGGACTGTCACGGGGAAAAAAGGAGAGTTTTTCCTCTGAATACAGTTGGATTAATTGGAATTAATAGCAAATTTGGACAAACAGTTCGAGTGTTAAGTAACACTGTACTATTTAACAATGGCTTTTATGGTGAAACACGTAGTCGGAGGTCATCTGAAGAATCTGACAGGAGGTCTGACAGAAGAGAAACCTGAAGGGGAAAAATCTGAAGCTGCGGCTAAAGGAATGACACAAGAAGAGTTTGAACAGTACCAACAACAGCTAGAGGAGGAAAAGTAAGACGACAAACCTTGCTTCCTACCTGACATTAGCGTATATCTCGAAGGTTTGTGGATGTGGTGGTATTTTGAGGCTGTTTTTGTGTGTGTCTGAGGCGAGTGAGCGGGCAGCGCGCGTTTGGAGGAGCGCGCGCATTTTTCGCGCTTCGTTGGATATAAAGCGCGGGCTCGCAGCTGCTCATTTCGCTCAGGGAGATTCCTGCTCAGTCAGATATTAATAATAATCCACATTATTCACATCCACATGAATGTTTACATTTTCATTTGCGAGTAGTGATTCAGTCAAGTTGCTTCAGGGTAAACTCTGTTTATGTTCATGTAAATTGAGTATTCAAGAGTAGTCAGTCGATCATCTCTACATTCAAAGTTTACAAAACAGAACACGGTGGTGTATTTTAGACCATGTATTACATTAGTGCATCTGTTGAACAGATTCATTGCTGTGCGCTTAATTAAATCGACTCAATAAGGCTAACGCCTCAGGTAAAATGATTATAATTAGTATTTTACTCAAATTTCACTGTATCTTCAATCAAATCTCTCATTTAGAACAGATAAATAAGTCACATTGAACTGACCTCTCTGAAAACTGAGATTTCCAAATGAATCCAAAAAAAGCTATTCTAACCATAATATCGTGAGCATAATTGAGATTTTACTTATTTCTCTATAATCCCAAACAAATCTCCTGTTTAGTAGTGAGTCAAATTAAATATACTCTTTGAAAACACTATTTCAGATCTTACTAATGGGAAAAAAGCAAAATATAAGGTTATTATAATCATTAAATTTCTGACATATAATACTACAGTTTCACTCTATCCTCAACATCATATAAATAAATCCACTTATGTAAATATTTTTAGAAAAGAAACGGAGAATCTAATAATATGGCACTGGTTATCCTTCAAATCATGAGTTAACATAATTTATCATTTACCCCGGTTGCATTTCATCCCCAGTCAAATGTCCCCTATTCATAATAGATAAATAACTCAAATTCATCTGTCTTCCTTTAAAATATCCCTTGAGATTTTGAGTAAAACCAAACGAGGAAAACTAAATATGAGGCTATTATAACCACCATATACTGATCATGCACTGCAGCCAAACAAAAAGAAAAATCTGTTTGTTTCACACGCTTTGTCTTTAGATATGAGCTCATACAGGACTGACATGAACAGGTGGCTGAGTTGACGCCGTTTGCAAAACATGCCATATTTGGAAAATTGTG
>NC_079452.1:24479824-24482324 GCF_903798145.1 Danio aesculapii | reverse complement strand
GCTTATTTGTGGCCCAGATCTGACAATCAGGAGCACATCGCCCTAGCCAATATTCCATTCAGTATGTGGTCCAGATGTAAGTGTCTGGTGTGGGTCGGATCTGGGCCAGAATAAAAGCAAACTGTGGCCCATTATTCCATGCGGTATGTGGGCCGGATGCAAGTGTCTGGTGTGGGCCAGATTTGAGCCACTTGAATTTTGGCTGATATGTGGTATTGCTTTGACCTATTTGTGGCCCGATCTGACAATCAAGAGCGGACCGCCCTAGAGCCATCATTCCATTCAGTATGTGGTCCAGATGTAAGTGTCTGGTGTGGGCCAAATCTGGGCCAGAATAAAAGCAAACTGTGGCCCAGAATAGGGTCAGTTCTGGTTCATTTGGTTGAATTCTGGCTGATATGTTGTATTGCTTTGGCTTATTTGTGGCCCAGATCTGACAATCAGGAGCGGACCGCCCTAGAGCCATCATTCCATTCAGTATGTGGTCCAGATGTAAGTGTCTGGTGTGGGTCGAATCTGGGCCAGAATAAAAGCAAACTGTGGCCCAGAATAGGTTCAGTTCTGGTTCATTTGGTTGAATTCTGTCTGATATGTGGTATTGCTTTGGCTTATTTGTGGCCCAGATCTGACAATCAGGAGCACATCGCCCTAGAGCCATTATTCCATTCAGTATGTGGTCCAGATGTAAGTGTCTGGTGTGGGTCGGATCTGGGCCAGAATAAAAGCAAACTGTGGCCCATTATTCCATGCGGTATGTGGGCCGGATGCAAGTGTCTGGTGTGGGCCAGATTTGAGCCACTTGAATTTTGGCTGATATGTGGTATTGCTTTGACCTATTTGTGGCCCGATCTGACAATCAAGAGCGGACCACCCTAGAGCCATCATTCCATTCAGTATGTGGTCCAGATGTAAGTGTCTGGTGTGGGCCGAATCTGGGCCAGAATAAAAGCAAACTGTGGCCGAGAATAGGGTCAGTTCTGGTTCATTTGGTTGAATTCTGGCTGATATGTTGTATTGCTTTGGCTTATTTGTGGCCCAGATCTGACAATCAGGAGCACATCGCCCTAGAGCCATCATTCCATTCAGTATGTGGTCCAGATGTAAGTGTCTGGTGTGGGTCGGATCTGGGCCAGAATAAAAGCAAACTGTGGCCCATTATTCCATGCGGTATGTGGGCTGGATGTAAGTGTCTGGTGTGGGCCGGATTTGAGCCACATGAATTTTGGCTGATATGTGGTATTGCTTTGGCTTATTTGTGGCCCAGATCTGACAATCAAGAGCGGACCGCCCTAGAGCCATCATTCCATTCAGTATGTGGTCCAGATGTAAGTATCAGGTGTGGGCCGAATCTGGGCCAGAATAAAAGCAAACTGTGGCCCAGAATAGGGTCAGTTCTGGTTCATTTGGTTGAATTCTGGCTGATATGTGGTATTGCTTTGGCTTAATTGTGGCCCAGATCTGACAAACAGGAGTGGACAGCCCAACTGCCATCATTCCATGCGGTATGTGGGCCGGATGTAAGTGTCAGGTGTGGGCCGGATTTGACCCACATGAATTTTGCTAGCTGGTAACCTAACAGCCTACTTCTAATCTAATGAGGATTAGTTGGCATGTAGATGCAATGTAACTTAAATTCAACAAACGGACCATCAAAATAAAGAGTGGCCCAAAAAAGTATCTCTGATTTGTTCTGCCAGGTGTTTATATTAAATAATGCACGCAATGCCTGTTAAATATCTGTAAATACTGAAGAAATATGTATAATAAACATTAGCAGGCTTGACACAATGTTAGATTCAGCCTTAGCGTTTATTATTATTATTTAAAGCAGTAACTCATAATGGAATTAGCTCAACTATAGTAAAGGTTAAGTCAAGGAAATCTGGAACTAGTCTACTTTAATTGTTTCAGTTTAATTAATGTTTCTATGTTGATTATTTCCAGTGCACGTTTTCCCCCCTCTTTAATCTTTGAAGGTGTTTATTGTATAAGATCTGATGCTGCATTAATCCTTGAGGACGACTTTAGAGGATCTCTCCCTGTGAATGCATCTGTTTTAGCTCCTGCAGTACGAGGAGGAGCTGAAGCTGCGTTCAGCGGTGACGTCTGCTCCCATCATTATTCAAATTAGCATCTAAAAACCTCCTAAAATTAGTCCTGAGACAGCAGTCACACTCGCACACTTAACACTGCAGTTTACACCAGACATCTGACAATATGCAGACGCTTGAGTGTGTGTGAGCGAGAGCGAGAGAGAGAGTTGGTGTGTCTGTGTGTATTTGTGTTTATGAGCGCGCATGTTTTTCTGTGGGAGTGTGTGCATTTAAGTGTGTGTGAGTGTGTTTTTGTGTGTGTGTGTGAGAGAGAGAGAGAGAGAGTGTGAGAAAGAGAGAGTGTTGGTGTGTCTGTGTGTATTTGTGTTTATGAGCGCGCATGTTTGTCTGTGTGTGTGTGTATATATATATTTGTGAGTGTGTTTGTGTGCATTTAAGTGTGTGTG
>NC_079452.1:24424824-24474824 GCF_903798145.1 Danio aesculapii | reverse complement strand
TGGTTTGAATCAAACTTCGCTCATCAACACATACATAACACGTGCATATACACCGATACATTACTCTCATATACACCTATACTATTGAATGTTCAAAACATGTATGAAACTTATGCATATACATATAAACTTGATGCATGAATACACCCGCATACACACGCACATACATATAAACTCGATACTTGCATAAACACCCAGATTAACACACACACGTACAACTCGATCCTTGCATATACTCCTTGCATATAAACCTTAATTAACACTCACATACACATAAACTCGCTGCATGCTGGCGTATAGCACTCACGCAAACTTACAAAATAAAATTCACAAACATATTTATCAGGAATCTGGTTATTGCAAAGCTGATGAAATAGAACGAATGTGATTAATAGAGGTATTAAATCTGTTAAATAATGAAAATGTGTTATATAAAATATTAGTCTATATAAATAGACTATAAAATATATAGGAAATATTTTATGTTAAGCATTTTTAATTGAATTGGGTAATTATACACAAATATAAATAGACAGATAGAATCCTTAAAGGACGTTCAAGATGAAGAGCAACCAGAACTATGAATATACTCAACCAACTCTTTTCTACTGCAAATATTAATGTAGCCTATACTCTTTAAAAAAATATTTATTATTATAATTATTATTCTTTTTTTTACATTTGTATGACGTGGATGTCATTATTGTAAGATTTTGGGATTATAGTGATTGTTAAATATTCAGCATATACAAAAAAAAACACAAACAATCTCTCTCTCTCTCTCTCTCTCTCTCTCTCTCTATATATATATATATATATATATATATATATATATATATATATATATATATATATATATATATATATATACATAAAAATGAGCTGAGTCTGAGAGTTTTATTTATTTGATAGTTTATTTCACATTTCTTGTTTGGTCTGTACCATATATATGATCACATTGCACAGCCCTATAATGAGTTATTATCTAACCTCTAATAAAATGCATGATGATGTTAGTGCTTGATCTACTATATGAAATGTATACAGATGAGATGTTTACTTGAATGAAAACAGGATAAGGAGTATGCTGGAAAAGAAACATCACCGTGCACCAAACCCTGAAGTGATTTCTGCTCTTTCTGTCATTTTGAGAACAACCTGACAGCAAACACACAAAATCACTGAGTGTTTCTGATTGTCTGCTTTTCTGACTGCTTATGTAACCACAGGGTTGTTTTTTTGCATACTGTGATTTCTTGCAACACACTTCACTGAAGCATGTTTTATACTAAGCAGTGCTCAAAGATGCATTCGCTGAGTGTTATATGCAAGTATAAATTGTATAAAAAAGCACCTGCCAGATTGTGAATGCTCCTAAAGCAGGCTTTGGTTTCTTTATGCAGTTTATGATTTCCCTCAGTTTTCCAAAAACTGCACAACACAAAAAAGATGCAAAAAAGGCATCACAAATACATCATACATATGCTTAAAATGCATGAAAACAGTACTGAGAATGTTGAGGTGTTTAATGTCATTTAATAAAATGCATTAAAATGCTCAAAACTGCAAAACAAATGCATAAAAGCAGCAAAAAAAAAGCTAAATAAGGGAAGTTTCATAAACTAGTTTCGAGAGGAACACGTGATATGATCAACTTCAGCTGATCCTCATCACTAATCAATAGCTAGCCTATCGGAGCACTCCAAAACTACTATATATATTCTAGCTAAACTTCATTCCCTATCTCTGTTTTCGGAACCCCCCCTCCCAACCCCCCCCTATCCTTTCCTTATCCCTACTCCTCTTTGATCGGGCAACACGGTGGCTCAGTGGTTAGCACTGTTGCCTCGCAGCAAGAGGGCCACAGCTTCAAGGCCCATTCGAACCAGTTGGCACTTCCTACGCGGAGTTTGCATGTTCTCCCTGTGTTTGCGTGGGTTTTCTCCGGGTCCTCCGGTTTCCTCCCACAGTTCAAAAACATGTATATAAGTGAATCAGAATACAGTCACAAGCACCCAGCGTATACATGCCTCACCAACCAGTATCACCCATTAGCCAGAAGCAGGGGGACATTCAAGAAACACCTGATCTTGTGTCCCTCCTAATGCTCATTAACCAGGCGGGAACCTTGGGCTCATCTATCTCCGAGCTCAGGGTTCTCTCCCGGGACAGCATGCCAAACCTGCTATTATAGTTGAGCATTATCTAAGTGTGAACTCTTGAAATGTATTTAAAACTGCTAAAAGGTCTGCCATTCCACAACTGTATAGAAGTGTTCATGCTGAAAGTGCATAAGCTAAATACATGTAAAAATGACATATTATGATTTATTACAAAGATATGATTAATAAATGCATCATTAATGTTCCTAAAACAGCTTCATTTCCTTTAAGCAGTTTTTTTTTTCTGTATTTCAAAAACTGCATAAAACAAAAAATGCTTTAAAAATGCATAATGCATGTGCATAAAATAGCTCTGAGAAAGTAGTATTATACAGCGGATGCCCTTCCAGCTGCAACCCATTACTGGAAAACACACACACGCATTCACTCACACTCATAAACTACGGCCAATTCAGTCATTCATTTATTCATTTTCCTTTGGCTTAGTCCCTTATTTATCAGAAGTTGCAACAGTGGAATGAACCGCCAACTATTCCAGCATATGATTTACACAGTGGATGCCCTTCCAGTGGAACCCAGTACTGGGAAACACCAATACACATTCATACACTCTGACCAATTTAGTTGATCAATTCCCCTATAGCGAATGTGTTTGGACTGTGTGGGAAACCGGAGCACCCGGAGGAAACCCACACCAACACGGGGAGAACATGCAAACTTCACACACAAGATATGATTAATAAATGCATTGTTAATGTTCCTAAAACAGCTTCATTTCATTTATGCCAAATGTTTTTATCAGTTTTGCATAACGACGCAGTAGCACAGTAGGTAGTGCTGTCGCCTCACAGCAAGAAGGTCGCTGGTTCGAGCCTCGGCTGGGTCAGTTGGCATTTCTGTATAGAGTTTGCATGTTCTCCCTGGGTTTCCTCTGGGTGCTCCGGATTCCCCCACAGTCCAAACACATGCGCTAGGTGAATTCGGGTAGGCTAAATTGTTTGTAGTGTATGAGAGTGAGTGTGTATGGGTGTTTCCCAGAGATGGGTTGCGGCTGGAAGGGCATCTGCTGTGTAAAACATGTGCTGGATGAGTTGGCGGTTCATTCCGCTGTGGCGGCCCCTGATTAATAAAGGGATTAAGCCGAAAAGAAAATGAATGACTGTATGAAAAAATAACATGGAATGGCAGACATAACTCCACATCACAGCTGCTTTTATGCATTTTTAAATGTATTCATTTAGCTTTTTTGGTGTTTTTATTCATGTTTGTGTATTTTAATACATTCTTTGGAATAACAATTATTTTCATAGCTATTTTTATGCAATTTTAAACATACACTCACCGGCCACTTTATTAGGTACACCTGTCCAACTGCTCGTTAACGCACATTTCTAATCAGCCAGTCACATGGCAGCAGCTCAATACATTTATGCATGTAGACATGGTCAAGACGATCTGCTGCAGGTCAAAGCGAGCATCAGAATGGGGAAGAAAGGGGATTTAAGAGACTTTGAACGTGGCATGGTTGTTGCTGCCAGACGGGCTGCTCTGAGTATTTCAGAAACTGCTGATCTACTGGGATTTTCACTCACAACCATCTCTAGGGTTTACAGAGAATGGTCCGACAAAGAGGAAATCTCCAGTGAGCGGCAGTTCTGTGGGCGCAAATGCCTTGTTGATGCCAGAGGTCAGAGGAGAATGGCCAGACTGGTTCCAGCTGATAGAAAGGCAACAGTAACTCAAATAAGCACTCGTTACAACCGAGGTCTGCAGAAGAGCATCTCTGAACACACAACACGTCCAACCTTGAGGCGGATGGGCTACAGCAGCAGAAGACCACACCGGGTGCCGCTCCTGTCAGCTAAGAACAGGAAACTGAGGCTACAATTCACACAGGCTCACCAAAACTGGACAATAGAAGATTGGAGAAACGTTGCCTGGTCTGATGAGTCTCCATTTCTGCTGACACATTCGGATGCTCGGCTCAGAATTTGGCATCAACAACATGAAAGCATGGATCCATCCTGCCTTGTATCAGCGGTTCAGGCTGCTGGTGGTGGTGTAATGGTGTGGGGGAGATTTTCTTTGGGTCCATTAGTACCAATTAAGCATGGTGTCAACGCCACAGCCTACCTGAGTATTGTTCTGACCATGTCCATCCCTTTATGAGCACAGTGTCTCCATCTTCTGATGGCTACTTCCAGCAGGATAACGCACCATGTCATAAAGCACCAATCATCTCAGACTGGTTTCTTGAACATGACAATGAGTTCACTGTACTCAAATGGCCTCCACAGTCACCAGAGCTCAATCCAATAGAGAACCTTTGGGATGTGGTGGAACTGGAGATTGGCATCATGGATGTGCAGCCGACAAATCTGCAGCAACTGTGTGATGCTATCATGTCAATATGGAGCAAAATCTCTGAGGAATATTTCCAGTAGCTTGTTAAATCTCTGCCACCAAGGATTAAGGCAGTTCTGAAGGCAAAAGGGGTCCAACACGGTACTAGTAAGGTGTACCTAATAAAGTGGCCGGTGAGTGTGTGTGTATTATGTATTTGTAATGTCTGTTTTGTGGTAAAGTTTTTAGAATACTGAGGGGAAAAAACAAACTACATGAAGAAAATGAAGCCTGCTTTAGGAGCAATCTTGCCCAATCTTGATTTACATTTGCATGTACTCAATTAGAGAATGTATTTGTGTGCATTATTTGATTTGAAACATATTTCAGGGTTTTAGTTTAAGTTTTAGTCCTAACTTTTGTGTTGGATTACTGAAATATCCGTGTTCTGTGCTCCAGAATGAGGTGGACGATACTCAGATCCAGGCGGCGCGAGACGATGTGGAGCTGCCCACCGAACTGGCCAAAATGATCGCACAGGACAACCAGGAGGAGGAGCAGAAGCAATCGGTGCTGGGTCAACTGACCAACATCCAGAACGTGGATATGGGTCATCTGAAAGACAAAGCCCAGGCCACGCTGGAGGACCTGAAGAACTCTGCTGAGAAGTGCTGCGTCATGTGATCTGGCCACGCCCACTTCACTCTCTGATTATCTCTGTATATCTCCCCCACACACATACACACACACATATACACATATGCATACAAACATGCACATACATAATTACACACACATACATACACAAACACACACAAAGACACAAAGAAAAGCACACACACAGTGACAAACGTCCATGCTCATGTACCCAGTGTGACGTGTTTCATGATGCTGATATTGTTCTAGGAGTTTTAGTGTCATGTCATCAACATAACCTGTTCAGGTCGCATTTCACCTCAGAAAGTGATGATTTGCATAAAAATATTAAACTTCGGGTTGAAATATGATGTGTTTTTGGAGATTCACCAATAGGACTGCAGCGATAAAATGATTGAGCTTTGTTTTTAACAGCAGAGGGCGCTCTAGACTAGTATTTAAGAACAGACGGTGATCTAGGCTAGATTTGGAGAACAGTACTCTAGACTAGCTTTTTGCTGCAGACAACACTCTAAGCTAGCTGTTGTTTAACACCAAACAGCGTTCTTGGCCAGTTTTTAATGCCAGAAGGCCCTCTAGACTAGTATTTAACACTAGATGGCACTCTAAGCTATTGTTTAACAGCAGACAGGCTATTTAAGTACACCAGATGGCGCTAAGGGCTAGTATTTAACACTAGATTTCGCTCTAGACTAATATTTAACACTAGATGGCACTCTAAGCTTGTGTTTAACAGCAGACAGGCTATTTATTTCACCAGATGGCGCTCTAGACTAATATTTAACACTAGATGGCACTCTAAGCTTGTGTTTAACAGCAGACAGGCTATTTATTTCACCAGATGGCGCTCTAGACTAGTATTTAACACTAAATGGCGCTCTAAGTTAGTGTTTAACAGCAGACAGGCCAGTTCATTATACTAGATGGTGCTCTAGACTACTATTTACCACTAGATGGCACTCTAAGCTAGTGTTAAACAGCACACAGTCTATTTAATTGCACCAGATGGCGCTATAGGCTAGTATTTAACACTAGATGACACTCTAAGCCAGTGTTTCCCAACCCTGTTCCTGGAGGCACACCAACAGTACATATTTTGAATGTCTCCCTTATCTGACCCATTAACTTCAGGTTTTGGAGTCTCTTCTAATCTTCTGATGAGTTGATTCTGGTGTGTTTGATTAGGGAGAGGTTGAAAATGTGTACCGTTGGTGTGCCTTCAGGAACAGGGTTGGGAAACACTGCTCTAAGCTATTGTTTAACAGCAGGCAGTGCTCTAAACTAGTGTTTAACACTAGATGGCACTCTAATCTAGTTTTTAACAACAGATGGCATTCTAGGCTAGATTTTGACGGCAGCTGGAACACTGAGCTAGCTGTTGTTTAACACCAAACAGCGTTCTTGACCAGTTTTTAATGCCAGAAGGCCCTCTAGACTAGTTTATAACACTAGATGGCACTCTAAGCTATTGTTTAACAACAGACTGGCTATTTTATTTCACCAGATGGCGCTCTAGACTAATATTTAACACTAGATGGCACTCTAAGCTAGTGTTTAACAGCAGACAGGCTATTTAATTACACCAGATGGCGCTCTAGACTAATATTTAACACTAGATGGCACTCTAAGCTAGTGTTTAACAACAGACTGGCTGTTTATTACACCAGATGGCACTCTAGACTAATATTTAACACTAGATGGCACTCTAAGCTAGTGTTTAACAACAGACTGGCTGTTTATTACACCAGATGGCACTCTAGACTAATATTTAACACTAGATGGCACTCTAAGCTAGGGTTTAACAGCAGACAGGCTATTTATTACACCAGATGGCGCTCTAGACTAGAATTTAACACTAGATGGCACTCTAATCTAGTACTTAACAACAGGCGGCACTATAGGCTAGTTTTTAATGGTAGATGGCACACTAGGCTAGACTTTTTATGGCAGATGAAGCTCTAGGCTAGTTTTAACACTAGATGCCCTGCTGAAAAATCCATCTTAAACCAGCCTAGGCTGGTTGGTTTCCAGCCATTTCCAGCCTGGTCGTAGCTGGTCAGGCTGGAAAATGACTAGCTAAAACCTTCTAAAACCAGCTTGACCAGCCTGGTTTAAGCTGGTTTTGGCTGGGCTCCAACCTGGCTTGGCTAGTCAAGCTGGTTTAGCTGGTCATCTCCCAGCCTGACCAGCTAGGACCAGGCTGGAAATGGCTGGAAACCAGCCTGGAAATGGCCAAACCCCCTCTAAAACCAGGCTGGTCGACCAGCTAAAACCAGCCAACCAGCCTAGGCTGGTTTAAGCTGGTTTTTTCAGTAGGGTGGTGCTCTAGGCAAGTATTTAACAGCAGATCTAGGCTAGCTAGGTTTTAATTGCAGATGGTGGCGCTCTAGGCTTAGTTTTAACACTAGATGGTGCTCTAGGCTAGTGTTTAATGGCAGAAACGGTCCTAACTTTATTAATGATTGTTTTAAGTTTAAGTGGTATGGAACTAGAGACATCCAGCGCCACCTGTTGGTAAAAACCAAGCTCGGATTTATCGCCCACCGCCCTATTCACCACATAAACCACGGTTTCCCACAGCTTCAGTGTTACGGGCTCATATTGTGTCTGTATGAAGGGCTCGTGGGAGCAGGAATGGAGCTCGAACACACACATCGTCCACCTTGACCTTTGACCCCTGACGTCATTCTCACCTTTGACCTTTCATTGAGTGGTGCCGTTTCGTGCAGGTGGTTTGGTGTCGTCGTGATGCAGATGTCCACCCTTTACTTTCTGGTTATTCCTCATAGTAATGCTCTACTATTGATAGTTTTCACGTGATGTCACAACATTATGGAAACGCCCCCTGCTGGACAAAACAATAATGTCTCCTGCTGAAAGCCTAGGCTGAAAAATTTCTCTTTTTTAGCCCAAAAGAATGGATAAGTATTACGCAATAAGATCTAGCATTACTAACCGAAGTATAAATAACACTTATACGGTCTATAACGCCATCAATAATGACTGAATCTCTGAGGAATACCCACAAGATAAATGTAAACATGGCGGAACTGTAGCTCTGACAGGGACATGAAGGTTTCCAATGACTGAAAACAGCAGAATATGGATCACAAGGTAGAGCTTGTGATCATATCTGTGTTTAATTATGTTGATATGTGATAGAAGGGTGGTACGGTGGCTCAGTGGCCTCACAGCTAGAAGGTCGCTGCTTCGAGTCCTGGCAGGGCTCTGTGTGGAGTTTGCATGCTCTCCCTGTATTGGTGTGGGTTTCCTCCGGGTGCTAGTTGGCCATGGTGTATGAGTGTGTGTGAATGTGAGTGTGTATGGGGGTTTCCCAGTACTGGGTTGCAGCTGGAAGGGCATCTGCTGCATGAAACATATGCTGGAATATTTGGCAGTTCATTCCGCTTTGGCGACCTCTGAAATAGAGACTAAGCTGAAAGAAAATGAATGAATGAAATGTGATAGAAATATTCAGTGTTGACAGATGGACATGAGTAGTTTGTGCTGCGTTTCTTTGAAGATCCCAGTGTAGCCGCCATTACGGCTCAATGTTTTTTTTTGCCCGCCAGCCTCCGCACAGGTCACATGACTGAAAACTATCAATTGTATAAGCAGGTCTGAATGATCTGATTTTATTTTTGTGTTTTGTCTGTCGATTGAAGCCATGCTGAGGTTTCGAATGGAGACGTAATATTAATAAGCTGCTTCCATCTTGTGATGTTTGCGAAAAATAAAGCAATATAAACATCTCTGATCTACACGACAGAGCTGAGAGCCAACTCATGTGAAGAAAAACCAAGTTTTCTTTAACCACTATTATTTATTTATTTATTTATTCGATTTTTAATATGACCTTTTTTTGTTGTTGTTTATTTTACTTATGCCCTCAATAGTTGTGTCCACTCTGGATTGCATAAGTAACGTAATTACCAATGTAATGCATTTATGTAATTATTCTTCTGACCTTGCTGGTTTTTGACTGTTGAAACTGTAATAAATATATTTGTACAAATATTTTTAGGCTTGTGATGTCATTTCAGCCGTGCGTATGAAAGCATATCGATTGCGAATGTCCTGTTAAAGTTTAATATTCTTCATTCACTACATTCTTCATAAAATTTTCGTGCGAAATGAAAATGATCATTAAAAAAATGTTTTTTAAGATTTTATTTTTGGCCTTTATTAAGTGAATTGGACAGTATTTCAGACAGAAAGTAAAGTGGTAGAGAGAGTGGGGGTAGGGATGGGAAATGTCCTCAAGCCAGGAATCAAACTCGGGATGCCCTGAAGTGCTACTGCACCAAATGTCAGCGCGCTAACCACTAGGATATTGCACCGAGCAAATTGTTGCAATTTACTTAAAATATAATAGAGTCTATTATTTATTTACTTTATTATAATTTACATTTGGCATTTCCACAGTTTATAACACTAGATGGCGCTCTAGACTAGTATTTAACACTAGATGGCACTCTAAGCTAGTGTTTAACAGCAGACAGGCTATTTATAACACCAGATGGCGCTCTAGACTAGTATTTAACACCAGATGGCGCTCTAGACTAGTATTTAACACTAGATGGCACTCTAAGCTAGTGTTTATCAGCAGACAGGCTATTTGTTACACCAGATGGCGCTCTAGACTAATATTTAACACTAGATGGCACTCTAAGCTAGTGTTAAACAGCAGACAGGCTAGTTTATTACACCAGATGGCGCTCTAGACTAGTATTTAACACTAGATGGCACTCTAAGCTAGTGTTTAACAGCAGACAGGCTATTTATAACACCAGATGGCGCTCTAGACTAGTATTTAACACCAGATGGCGCTCTAGACTAGTATTTAACACTAGATGGCACTCTAAGCTAGTGTTTATCAGCAGACAGGCTATTTGTTACACCAGATGGCGCTCTAGACTAATATTTAACACTAGATGGCACTCTAAGCTAGTGTTAAACAGCAGACAGGCTAGTTTATTACACCAGATGGCGCTCTAGACTAGTATTTAACACTAGATGGCACTCTAAGCTAGTGTTAAACAGCAGACAGGCTATTTATTTCACCAGATGGTGCTCTAGACTAGTATTTAACACTAGATGGCACTCTAAGCTAGTGTTTAACAGCAGACAGGCTATTTATTACACCAGATGGCGCTCTAGACTAGTATTTAACACTAGATGGCACTCTAAGCTATTGTTTAACAACAGACTGGCTAGTTTATTACACCAGATGGCGCTCTAGACTAATATTTAACACTAGATGGCACTCTAAGCTAGTGTTTAACAGCAGACAGGCTATTTATTTCACCAGATGGCGCTCTAGACTAGTATTTAACACTAGATGGCACTCTAAGCTAGTGTTAAACAGCAGACAGGCTAGTTTATTACACCAGATGGCGCTCTAGACTAGTATTTAACACTAGATGGCACTCTAAGCTAGTGTTAAACAGCAGACAGGCTATTTATTTCACCAGATGGTGCTCTAGACTAGTATTTAACACTAGATGGCACTCTAAGCTAGTGTTTAACAGCAGACAGGCTATTTATTACACCAGATGGTGCTCTAGACTAGTATTTAACACTAGATGGCACTCTAAGCTAGTGTTTAACAGCAGACAGGCTATTTATTACACTACATGGCACTCTAGACTAGAATTTAACACTAAATGGCACTCTAATCTAGTACTTAACAACAGACGGCACTCTAGACTAATTTTTAACACTAGATGGCACACTAGGCTAGACTTTTTATGGCAGATGAAGCTCTAGGCTAGTTTTAACAGTAGATGCCCTGCTGAAAAATCCATCTTAAACCAGCCTATGCTGGTTGGCTGGTTTTAGCTGGTTGACCAGCCTCTTTTTAGAGCCGACTAAATTGTTGCAATTTACTTAAATTATATTAGAGTCTATTATTTATTTACTTTATTATCATTTACATTTGGCATTTCCACAGTTTTCAAATGTAAATAATGCACTAATTTAAATGCTGGGTGACACGGTGGCTCAGTGGTTAGAACGGTGGCTAAATAATAATACAATAATACACACATTAAATTTGATTTGTGTAGCATACTCTCAAAAATGGGAGTAAATGATTGTTTAAAGGTTTTTTGTCCTAAAATATCTTAAAATTGTGTTTTAAACTTGCTATTTTGGTACTTTTTTTGTTAAATATTTAGCTTGAGTTTGCTACAAACATCCCACAATGTAATTATACAATGCAATCCTACTTTTCCTAACCCTGACTCTAAATGCGTTCAGGATTTTTTGTTTTAGGCTTACGTTAAACTGATCGTTTGCATCCAGTTCTGCTTGTACGTTACACATGTCAAATTGAATTTATTAATTCTTTTATTTCATTTTTCAACATTACACATGTATAGAATTTACATTTCAAATGACATATATTGATATAATGATATATATTTTAATTACAATTTTCATTATGCAACCAAGAGGTGACACGGTGGCTTAGCGGTGTCGCATTGTGGCCTCACAGTAAGAAGGTCGCTGGTTTGAGTCCCGGCTTGGTCAGTTGGCGTTTCTGTGTGGAGTTTGCATGTTCTCCCCATGTTGCTGTGGGTTTCCTCCGGGTGCTCCGGTTTCCCCTACAGTCCAAACACATGCGCTATAGGGGAACTGATCAACTAAATTGGCTGTAGTGTATGAGAGTGTGTGTGTGAATGATTGTGTATGGGTGTTTCCCAGTGCTGGGTTGCAGCTGGAAGGGTATCCGCTGCGTAAGACATTAAAACATATGCCAGAATAGTTGGTGGTTCATTCCACTGTGGCAATCCCTGATAAATAAGGGATTAAGCCTAAGGAAAATGAATGAATGAATGAATTTTGCAACCAAACTTTGCACGTCATGGAGAATGCTAATTTTAATATAGAAATACATTGCCATTTTACATTGCATTGACCTTTTGCATATTACATTTCCAAATGAATTTAGCCACGGATAGCATACATCCATATGTATTATGTGCTTTGACACCATCAACAAAAAGCACTAAAGAAATAAAGATGCATTGAAGGTTTCCACAGCGCTGCAGTGCAGTGTTGGACCATCAGGGGGAGACATTGGACAAATGGAGACATTGAACACGAGCAACAGAAAAAAACACACACACACACTGTGATCTTTCATGGTGTCATGTAGGTGGGTACAGTAGTTGACAAACAACCTTTCTGCTAACAAACATCAAGGTTAGGCAAACATCTTTACTTTTACTTTCCGTAATAATGTGTATTCGTGGTGGTGAATTGCATTATGGGATGTTGATCTCTGCTCTGTCCACTTCTGATGTTGTAAATTCAACTCTACAGTTTAACAAAGTGACTTTTATTGACGTTTTAGTCCTTTTTAGAGATGCAAAGAGGAGCTGACCACGATGACAGGGTTCGAGTCTGACAATGAACGATTCCAGAAGGCAGGTAAAACAAAAACTTTTTAAAAAAAGGCAAAAAATAAAATAAAGAAGTAAATAACAGGGTGAGAATGTGGTAAGATCTGAAAACGTGGTAGAAATCAGGTGGCCGTGAAGGCTTCTCTTTTTCTGGATTGCTTTTGAAAACAATGTCAGCTGGGTTTAGGGAAGGGAGGGGGTGGGTGGGGGTTTCGGTTGATTGGTCAGCCAGTTGACAGCGCCCTCTGGTGGATTTACACAAGAAGAGCAGGCCAGTATGACATTCACGAGAGAAATTTGAGATCTGAAAAAGCGTACACAGCGGCCTCTGGTGGATTTGCGAATACAAAAACTGCAAAACCTCCTGGGACGTATTTCGCTCTCTCCAGAAATGTATATAAAGATGTGTATCAATAATGAGTCGGGATTGAAATTATTTATTTATGAACTAATTTCGAGAAGATCTCATGATTATGATTGATCACAGCTGGTCCTGCATCAGCTTAACATATTGAGCCAATCAGATGAATACTAAGTCACTATAAATAACCCACTTCAGTCATCTTCGTCTTGAAGAATCCCCCCTTCCACCCCTACTCCTCCCCTGCTTCTGATAGGGCGGCACGGCGGCTCAGTAGTTAGCACCAGAGGCGTCACTAGACCCCTGGGGCACGTGCCCCAGTAAAAATTGTCACTGCCCCACTAAATACTTTGAGATATGATTTCATTTACATGCAAGTGTACGTTATGTACGTTATATAAGACGTTATTCTCTATGTGCAACCAAACTAACGCTGGTGAAAGCAGTGTAGTTTAATCAAAAAGCAAACTGAGCATGTGCTCCTGCTTGACGCGCTGCTCTGCTCCAGGTCCAGGTGTGAACATGCACGCTGAAAAAATAGCCGCGCCGCTCATGCGTTGTGAAACCGGTGTAACAGTCTTTTATGCGGAGGTGTCGGCACGCAGTGAGTTCTGCAAGTCGACAAAACAAAGTTTAAATAATGTAATGGTGATCTTATTGAGACCAAGCATGGCTTTTTTTTGGTATGAAGCAGAAAGGAGGGATGAAGTCAGGTAGGGAAGACCTAATAAACCTAATTCTCGGCCATGAGTCGAGTCTAAGACAACACACAACTGATAATTCTATAACACATGTTTTTTTTAAATTGTCTATAGAATTTAATTCTGATAAAATTAATATTCATGAAAAAGATTTCTTAAATGATCTTAGCATCACTCCAGTTGTGTCTTTAGATTGTTTTCCAGTTACATTTAGGATTAATTTCTGGTATTTATTTAGAATAATAATGGTATAATAAAAATAATTAAGTTTTAATTTTAAGTTTAAAATTAAGTTTTTTTATTTACATGTATATAAATCAACCCAGGCTCATTCTGAAAACGTAGTCCCGAGGACGTTTCTGGAGACCGCGGATTATGTAGCCGGAGGTACGTATGGCTGCATTTCATTTTTTAAGCGAACGCTGCGGGGCGGTGTGACGCCGTCCCTTTTAGCGCTCGCCGGCTGACCGCTTACCTTTGTGTGGAGGGCTTTCCCGCCGCAACCAGTCCGGTTAGCTCGTCCTGTACGTCGGCGGACTCAATACACAGAGAGAAGCTGACCACAACAAGCGGGTTTGAGCCTGGGGAAGAGCGGTTCCAGAAATCAGGTAAGACTAAAACAGAATCCAAGAAATAAAGTGGAGGTTCAAAACAGGGTGAGAGTGTGGTGAAATCCGAAAACGTGGTAAAAGATAAGTAAAATAAAAAATCAGACGAGGGCTTTTCTTTTTCGGGACGGCTTTTGTAAATCGTTGGTTGGGTTTAGGGTGGGCGGGTCAATCGGTAAAATCGGTTGGGTTCAGGGAAGGAGGAGGGTGGGTCGGCCGGTCGATTGGCCAGTCGCCCAGTCAATCATTCAGCCAGTCGGTCAGACAGACGTTCGTTCGACAGCGGCCTCTGCTGGGTTCACACGAGAACAGCGCGGGCGCAAACGGCACTCGCGGGAGACGTCCGAGAAGCCAAAAAGCGCACACAGCGGCCTCTCACGGATTCGCGAAAACCAAAAACTGCAAAAATACGCACCTCCCGGGACGTATTTGGCGGTCTCCAGAAACGTCCTCGGGACTACGTTTTCAGAATGAGCCTGGATTGATATATATATAATTTTTTTTTTTTTTTTTTTTTTTTTTATTAATTAATAAAAAAATTTTGGAGGGGGAGCTGTGCCCCAGTAGAGCTGTATGTCTAGCAACGCCCCTGGTTAGCACTGTCACCTCACAGCAAGAACGTCACTGGTTTGAGCCCTTACTGGACCAGTCGGAGTTTGGAGTTTGTGTGGAGTTTGCATGTTCTCCTCGTGCTCACGTTTCCTCCCACCGTCTAAAGACATACATTATAAGTGAATTGACTAATTCAAAGTGGCATCATGAGACAAACTCTTAGCCAGCTGTATCTCAGCTATTCCTAACACCAGTGGTGGATTTAGGCATGGGCAATACGGGTGATCGCCCAGGGCGGCATCTTGTTAGGGGCGGCATAGAGACAGACAACACCACCACCCCAACTCCAACCCCGCCACCCCTCTTCACTTTCGTCCGTGACACCATCCCGACTGCACTTCACTTGAGGGTGGCATGAGCACCGTGAGGGCGGCACGGTCGTCACTTGCCGAGAGGGCAGTTCTGCTCCTGCCTAACACGTTCACAAGCAAGAGAGTTCCCGATATCTATCTGAGCTCAAACTCCTATCTCACCCTTCAAATGGGAGGGAGCCCCGGGCTCGAGGATCTTCTGAGCTCAGGGCTTTCTCCCAGGACAGCATGCCAAACAAGCTTCATAATCAATCCTCAGCAGAGTGTGAACTCCTGAAAAGTCTCTTTGTTCAACAGTAGAGTTGAATTTTCAATATCAGAAGTGGACAGAGCAGAGATCAACATCCCATAATGCACTTCACCACCGCAAATAAACACAGAAACTGTTCACTAACAGATATTTTCTAGAGTGTCTCTGTGTTTGGTCACACACTCCTGCCGTTGCTGGTGTCTCTACGAAGTGTTCCCAGCCCAGTCAGAGCGGTTTCCCTCTGAATGGTGGAGAATGGGGATGTGGAGTGCGCAGTGAAAGAGCGCAGCAGTAAAATATATTGTTGTGGAAAGTCTGTCCATTGACGGGCCTCTGGGATCCTGCATGGCCAGCCGGACACAAAGAGGGTGAAACGGTCCAGAAAACACTTTTGTGGCCCTTTTCTGTTCCAGCAGCGCGCAAATAAAGAGGGCCCGAGAGTGACGGGGGCCCGGGAGAGACGGGGGCCCGGGAGAGACGGGGGCCTGGGAGAGAGACGGGGGCCGGGGAGAGACGGGGGCCGGGGGGAGACGGGGGCCCGGGAGAGACGGGGCCCGGGAGAGATGGGGGCCGGGGACGCAGGCTTATACTGAAGAGAAACAGATTTGTTTTTCTGCGCTTTAAGTTGAAGAGCTGGTTTGTAGGTGTGAGTGTGTGTGTGTGTGTGTGTTCGCACGCTCATCACTGATGTTTTTTATTGGTCTGCTCTCTCTCTCTCTCTCTGTGACAGGCATTAATGTATTGTGCCGCTAGAAGGACACAGTCAGTTTTCTTCCCTAGTAAATACTGCAGTTGTGTTGTATTGTCTGACTCAGTGAATTGTGGGTAAATGCTCTGTAGTTTGGGGTGGGATGTTTCTCTGATGTGCTGATAGTTTGTGCAGCGGGTGAGGAAGCGTCTCCACCTCTGCCTGTGCACAGTGTGGGCAGACGCGGCTTTCTCTGGGTTGCCAGTTCTGTCTGTATTGTCCCATGTCTACAGTCAGACCGTGAGCACTCAGCCTGTATTTGGTCATTGTTGTTCTTAATTTACTGTCCTTTACTACATAATCTCTGTTAAGGTCTAAATAACATTGAAGTTTACTTTGTTTTCCTGCTGCTTTATTCCAGTAAATCAGAGACCCTTCTTTTCCTGCATTTATCATCTGATTGGGCTTAATTCTGTGGATGTAGTCATATTGGTTGTGTTGGTTTGTGTTTCCAGCTTCTGGACCATCTGAATCAGGGGACTTTGGTTTTTGAGGGCTTTAAAGTGATAAGAGTTGGGGTCGCTCATTTTTATGTGTTTCCAGAATGTGACAGCTCGATTCTCAATGAGCAAGAGTAAAGGATACTGGCCTAATTCTGCTCTGCATGCATTGTTAGATGTGTTCCTCTGTACCCTTATGCCGAGTTCAGACTGCATGATTTTAGCCCTGATTTTGACTCGCAGACAAGTTTTATTATAATTATTTTTTTTCTGGGTTTTATTTGATAGGACAGTGTAAAGTATTGACAGGGAAGCGTGTGGAGCAGAGAGAGGGGAAGGATCAGCACAGGACCACGAGGCAGGAACCAAACTCAGGCCACCGTGAGCACCGGAGTGCATGTGTCGACGCACTAACCACTACACCACTGGCGCCGACAGCCAACAGGTTTTGAGAAATCGCAGTCAAAGGCCTGAAATCGCAGGTAAATCGGTGATCATTCACATGAGTACCAATCACACAGTGTGAACTATCAAAGACGCCATCTGGGAGAGTCGCCGAGACCCGTCAGATGTTTGGCATGCTAAATAAACGGAGCTGTCCTATTTAAAAGTCATGCAGTGTAAAAACAATCTGTCGCCGATCCATCTTGCAGTGTAAACAAAGCAGTGGCGAAACGCTAGCCCAGATAGTCATGCAGTGTGAACACGTCTGTGACACCACTACTTTAAAAATCATCAGCATGAAGGCTTTCAGTTAGATATCCCACTTATCAAACTCATGATCAGGCCCACACGGAACCTGCAGATTTTTAGCCCATCATTGAGTCTATTGATTTACTTGTGTAAATGTGTGTACATTTATATTTATTCAGTTCATAAATGAATTTTACTAATATTATTGTGATACACTGTAAGAAATAAATCAGTAAAATTTACAGTAAAATAACGGCAGCTGTGGTTCCCGGTATTTCACAAAAATACAGTACAAATCATAAAAGTAAGTCCTCGTTTATACAGTAAACTACCGTATTTCATTAATTTATAGAGGTAATATGTCTGTATTTTGAATTACCAACATCTACACATCTTTTGTTACACAGATAGACACGTTAACACAGCCAAACGCAGGTAATGATGAGTTACATAATGAACCAAACAACTTTTCCCTCAAGCAGAGAAGCGTATCAGAAGGTGCTCAGTGTCATTCACACAGCTCTAAACACCAGTATGGTGACACGCATGAAATTAAAGTCGTTTATCAGCATTAGATCTAACATAAATCTCTAATGTACACGACTGATGAGGAAACAACTAAAGAGATCAACCCAGGCTCATTCTGAGAACGTAGTCCCGGGGACGTTTCTGGAGACCGCGAAATACGTAGCCGGGGGTACGTACGGCTGCATTTCATTTTTTTTAAGCGAACGCTGCGGGGCGGTATGACGCCATTCCCTTCAGCGTTTGCCGGCCAGTCAGCCGGCCGCTCGCCTCCGTGTGGAGGGCTTTCCCGCTGCAACCAGTTTGTCCGGTTAGCTCTTTGTGTACTCTGGCGGACTCGAGGCGCAAAGAGGGGCTGACCACCACGACGACCAGGTTCGAGTCCGGGGAAGAGCGGTTCCAGAAATCAGGTAAGAAAACAAAAACAAAATCCAAAAAATGAAGCGAACAAGTTCTTTACAGGGTGAGAATGTGGTCAAAATCCGAAAACGTGGTAAAAATCAGACGAGGGCTTTTCTTTTTCTGGACGGCTTTTGTGAATCGTCGTTGGTTGGGTTTAGGGACGGAGGAGGGTGGGTCAGCCGATTGACCGGTCGCACGGTCAATCATTCCGTCATCCAGGCAGACAGAGGGAAGGTCGTTCGACAGCGGCCTCTAGCGGGTTTACGCGAGAACGACGTGGGAAAAAGCGCGCACAGCGGCCTCTCGCGGACTCGCGAAAACAAAAACTGCAAAAATACGTACCTCCCGGGACATATTTCTCGGTCTCCAGAAACGTCCCCGGGACTACGTTCTCAGAATGAGCCTGGGTTGAAAAAGATCCATAATAATGTCAATGAAAAGCATAAAAAGTGATGTGCCATGCAGGGAATTATTACGGTTATTCGCCGTATATATTAAGGAAACACACTGTTAACCAGGTTACGGATTTTTACTGTTGCATTTTTACAGGTTTTTACCGTTAAAATCACAGCCATGTTTACAGTGTGTAATAATAGTAATATTCAAATGTTCATATGATTTATGTACACTGAAAACAATTATTCAAAGATGATTGCTTGGATTTACTCAATTTTTTTACGTTACGTGGTTGTAAACAATTTATTTGGGCTGAATTTAAACAAACAAATTAAGTTGAACATTATTAAATTTAATGTGTTTGTTTAAATTCAACACAAATAAATAGTTTGCAACAGTTTTGCAACCCTTATTTCAGTGCACAATACAGTTTATTTTCTGTCTTTATAGAGATATTATAAGACTTGCTTTGTTTACCAAATAAGTGGATCTCATTGGATTTGCATTGTAAACATTAAACAAAAGTTAAAAAGGGATTATTTGTTGATTTCATATGTTAAGTTTTTAGTTACGACACTCCTAAAATCATTCCACATACATCTGCAGATTCTGTCCGGTTCTGCTCATGACTGAGGAGAGGACCCCACACTTCAGTCCTGTCCAGCATTATCGGTTCAGTCTCTGACTGGAAAATCTTGAGCCAGATTCGAACTGGAATTTCTATTTGTGTTGATTTTTTAATAGCCTATAAGGCCCTTCTTGCTTTCTCTTTCAGTTCATTCACAGCCAAATGTAGTCTTCCATTAGCACTTATTTTCAAGCGCTTCAATTTTTGTCATACCAAGGGTGAAGCTGTGTTTCCCAGACATCAGGGTTTTTTCTGGAGTATTAGGGGTTTTGGTTTTCTTTGGGTTAACGCTGAGGGCTCAGGTCTGACAGAAGCTGTGCAGCATATCCAGCCCTCTTCTGTTGGCGCCAGCAGCACCAGATCGCCTCACAGCAAGAAGGTCGCTGGTTCGAACTTCGGCTGGGTCAGTTGGCATTCCTGTGTGGAGTTTGGTGTTGGTGTGGGTTTCCTCCGGGTGCTCCGGTTTCCCCCACAGTCCAAACACATGCGCTATAGGGGAATTGATCAACTAAATTGACTAGTGTATGAGTGTGAATGAGAGTGTATGGGTGTTTTCCAGTGATGGGTTGCAGCTGGAAGGGCATCCACTGCGTAAATATGCTTGATAAGTTGGCGATTCATTCTGCTGTGGTGACCCCGGATTAATAAAGGGACTAAGCCGAAAAGGAAATGAATGAATGAGTTGAAGAGGGTCGGTGACAGTGGACAGTCCGCTCTCACACCCCGGCCCTGATCTCTCTCTCTCTCTTTGACACTCTCTCTCTGTCACACACACACACTTTCTTTCTAATCAGTCTAGAGATCAGTCGGTCAGTTTCTTTCTCTTACACACAGATACACTCTCTCTATCATACACACAAACTTTCACACACTCTTACAGACACACATACACTCTCTCTTTCTCTTTCACACACCCCCCGTAACACACACACACTCTCTCTCTCTCTCTCTGGAGTTGTAATGTAACGCAGAGCGACACACAGTTAGACCACACACAGCTCTCCGCTTCATCACACACACACACACACACACACACACACACACACACGCACACACACACACACACACATTTGATTTCCCCCGTACAGCAGGAGAGTTCCTCCAGAGCCGCAGCAGCTCCTCCACAAGCCCGCGTCTACAGCCAATAAAACAGCAGAATCAGCACGAGGATCGCAGGAGGGACTTTCAGAGGAGGGTCTGTGTGTGTCCGTGTGTGTGTGTGTGTGTGTGTGTGTGTGTGAGCGGCCGAGCGTGAAACAGAGAGCCAGAGAAACAAAGACAAGCAGGACAACCAGCAGAAAACACAGTCAAAAACACAGCAAACCCTGCAGGACCCTCTCAGCGCAGCTCCACAACTCCAGCGCTCTGCGTCGACACCGGAGAGCAGCAGATCTGCGCAGATAGCTTTGTTTTGTCTCTCTCTCTCTCCTGAAAGCTCTTCGTTGTGCACTAAATGCGCGTCTGTTTCGGCTGAAATCGATCCTCGGGCTCTACGCAATGCAACCGCGTTCGTTTCCCACGCGTTCGGCTCGGTTGTGCGCGCGCGTTTTCCGCTATTTATGTCGCTCCACCTGAAGGAGTGCACATGCAGACATGGAGAGCATCCTCGCGTTTTTCATTTCGTTCCTCATGACGCTGGACGCACAGTTGGTTTGCTGGGAGGCGCTGATCAGATGCCATGAGGAGCGCGACTGCGAGCTCGCCTATAATCAATATCTGACTGCGTGCGATGGGAATATCCGCGGAAGCAGAAACCAGTGTCCGAGCCACTGCATCAGCGCGCTCATCCGCCTCAACCAGACCTCCAGCGGGACGCATTTGGAGAGCTGCGACTGCGGGATTGATGTGGAGTGCTTGCGGGCTAAACGCGCCATCGAACCGTGCATGCCGCGCACGCATCCCGGTGATGCCGACGGAATGGGATGCACCGAAGCGCGCCAGCGGTGCGAGGAAGAACCAAGGTGTCAGGCGTCGCTAAACGCGTATTTATCCCGCTGCGGACAGCTGTTTAACGGGAGAAAGTGTTCGTCCCGGTGCAAATCAACCATAGAGGAGCTGCTGTTCATGCCTAATGGAGTCCTGCTGAACCAGTGCGTGTGCGACGGGCTGGAGAGGCCGTTCTGCGAGGTGGTCAAACAAAACATGGCTAAACTGTGCGCCATAGGAGACCACAGCATCTCCATTGAGCATGATGGAACAGATGATTTATATGAGGATGAGGATTATGAGGGGAAACCCGACGGTGAGGTGACTGACTCTGACGCGGTGTCCATTTCAAGTGTGCTTACTTTCCCTCCACAGGTTGCTTTGCTCTGCATTGCATTCGCTCTGGCTGGATTTTAGGGACTTTTAGAGGGATATTTCGACTGGAAACCCAAAATGTGTCATCATTTACTCGTTCAAGTGGATCTAAATGTAAAGTTCTGTTTTCTGTTGGACTTAAAAGTAGATATTCAGAGGAATGTTTGCCGTTGGCATCTATTGTAGGAACAATGCAACACTATTGAAGCTTTAAGCTTCAGGATTCTCCAGCATGCCTTCATTAGAGATCAAATGAAGAAAGAAACACGTAAAGGTTTTGGGGATTAGTTAATCATGACAGAATTTTTAAAGCGAGCCATTGTGTGAAAGCTGGAATACACTATGATATTTAAAATCTTCACAGCTTTTAACATTGTTTTCATTTATTGGAGAACGTCATTATTAGGTTTAAAATAATAGAGGAGAGCGGGGCACAAAGCAACACTTATTGGTTTTGGCCCAAATAATGAACAAAGTAATGGAGTTAGACAAACCAGATATTTTTTTACCAACAACACACAAGCCTCTCCTACAAATGAGCACTGGTTGTATGATCACCGGACCCATGGTTTCTGTGCAGTACTACCAAAAGTGCCAGGAGTAAAAATGTTAATATTTACCCCACCTGCGGGGCAAGTTTTAACAGACAGAGGGTTTGTTAACATGCTTAAAAAGGCAGATTTCACACAGTTCATTTAAATCCTCTTTACTATAAATAGAAGCTATATTTCCTCAGTACTTAGCTCTATTTATTGTTTATTTATTTATTTATCTATTGGATAAACACATTTGCATTATTATTCATTAATATTTAATGCATTTATTTGCATTATTAGCATTAAAACTATTTTTTTTCTATTGAATAATATTTGATATTAAAATCTCTTAACGTTACACTCACAATTAAAAAATATTGTGTTAGTTTAGCCGGTGCACTGAAAAAAGTGTTCCATGCAAAACTGTTGCAAACAATTTATTTGTGTTGAATTTAAACAAACAAATGAAAGTGAGCAATGTTCAACTTAATTTGTTTGTTTAAATTCAACACAAATAAATTGTTTGCAACCACATAACATAAAAAAATTGAGTAAATCCAAGGAATCATCTTTGAATAATTTTTTTCAGTGTGTCCAGCAGTGTGTGGCTTATTTGTAACACCCTGTTACAACTAACCCTGCTGTGTCCTGTTTTCTTCAAAACTGGCTCACCGTCACTGTGTGTTTTACATCTTCCATCTTTTAGCCTAGAGGACGGTGATCACAGCAATATACGATTTCACTTACATACTTTCACAGATTAAAAAAAATATATATATCGACTAAATACTTCTATGCTGCAAAATGGTTTCTCCTGTGTTTCTCATCCAAATTTCGCCTAACTTTTTCAATATTTGTCAGGAAGACGTCTGCCCACACTGGTGAAAACCTTGGAAGCATGTCATGGTTAATCCTGAGCAAATACCTTAAAACTCCGTGTTGAATTAGACCCCTCGTTACTTTGTGCCCCGCGCTCCCCTATATATATTTCTACATTTTAAACTCCTTTCAAGGGATAGTTCACCTGGGAATGAACATTCTGTCATCATTGACTCTCTCTAAATGTGAATTTCTGATATCCTGAAGAATGTCAGCCGTTGACTTCTATTGTATGAACATTGAAAAATACTATTGAAGTCAATGGCTGTTTATTTCCTCAGCATTCTCCAGTGTGTCTTCATTAGTGTTTAAATGAAGACAGAAACTCAACAAGTGGATGATGAGTACATAAACGTTGACAGAATGTATACTGAGTGAAAACAGGGCTGGAATACACTACACGATATTTAAAATCATCCCAAAACGATTAATTGGAGAACATCATTATTTGGTTTAAATTCATGCCTTGAAATCTGGAATCAAAATCAAGCATCCATTGGAGCAAACAACACATAATTACCAACATAGCAACAAGCTAAAATATTTCAATAACATACAAACCCTTAAAAAAATATCCAGTTACAGTTTTTCTCACTTAATTTGGGAAATATTTTTAAAAGTATTTCCCAAATGATGTTTAACAGAGCAAGGAAATTTTCACAGTATGTCTGATAATATTTTTTCCTCTAGAGAAAGTCTGATTTGTTTTATTTCGGCTAGAATAAAAGCAGTTTTAAATTGTTTAAACACCATTTTAAGGTCATTATTATTAGCCCCTTTAAGCTATATTATTTTCGATAGTCTACAGAACAAACCATCATTAACCTAATTACCCTAGTTAAACCTTTAAATGTCACTTTAAGCTGTATAGAAGTGTCTTGAAGAATATCTAGTCTAATATTATTTACTGTCATCATGACAAAGAGAAAATAAATCAGTTATAAGAGATGAGTTATTAACACTATTATGATTAGAAATGTGTTGAAGAAATCTGCTCTCCCTTAAACAGAAATTGGGGGAAAAATAAACTGGGGGGCTAATAATTCTGACCTCAACTGTACATAAATGAATAGCTGATCAGAAATAATATCCCTAAAAGACAATATTAGGACAATTTTAGGTGGAGGACCAGTAATTAAATGACTTCCCCTTCATCTTCAATAACTTGTCTGATGGTGTTTACTAATGAGGGGGCAGGATCAATCCTGTCACTCACATGAGGTCCACCAATAGCAAGCCACAACCATTTGACCATCCATGTCCCCGTTTATTCTCCAGTTATCATGCTAACTTCGAAACCAGCTTACAAATATGAATGTTTACAAATTCACACGCAACAAACTCTGTAATCAATGTGCTAGAAACACTGAAAAACATCTAATTTAATGCTTAATGGAAAATATACACATCTGAGTAGGTGTCCATCATACGCTACACGTGAAACAAGTACTATAGTAAATAATAGAAAAGGCTATAGTGCTTTTAAACTGTACTGTAGTAACATATTGTACTGTATATATTATGGTATTTACAACTCTTTGTTAATGAATGCTCCAGCATACTGTAGTATTAACTATAGTGAACTGATAACTGTAGTAAATACTGTAGTATCTTCAGTTTTTACTACAGTAAACTGTGGTTTATTGTATATAATATGCCCTAAAGTTGTAGAAAACTACAGTATTGGCTCATTTGTTTAAATTATTGTAGTTGCAGTATTACCATAACAACTGTAGAAACACCACAACATATCAATTACTTTGTTGTGTTACCATAACAACGTTAGAACTACCGCAGCTGATTAATTGCTATAATTGTTACTATAGCAACTGTAGACTCACCACAACATAATTACTATAGTTGTTGTGTTGCCATAGCAACTATAGAACTGCCACAGCAGATATATTTCTATAGTTGTTGTGTGACCATAGCAACAATGAAATCACAACAACGGATCAATTACTATTGATGTGTTACCATAGCAACTACAGAATCGCCACAACAAATAAATTACTGTAGTTGCTGTGTTATCATAGCAACTCAAGAATCACCACAACATAATAATTAGAGTTGTGTTACCATAGCAACTACAGCATCGCTACAACAGATCAATTACTGTAGTTGCTGTGTTATCATAGCAACTGTAGAATCACCACAACAGATCAATTACTATAGTTGTGTTACCATAGCAACTGTAGAATCACCACAACAGATCTTTACTATGGAATGGTTCAAAAACACTGTAAAATTTACTATGAATTACTCTAGTATTCTTGTATGTATGATGGAAATATTATCTGTCTAGAAGTGTAGTGTATTCCACACCTCTGGAGTCCCGGCACAGCTGAGTTTGTCCAGGTTTAAAAGCTCTTTTTTTTTTAGCTCTTTCAGATGTTTGAGACTCTTTCTCTTGAAGTGTGTCTTTAGTGAGACTGGAGACCCAAACAGTGGACGTGCGTGGAGGGTTTGCTCAGCTCTTACCTCCAGCGGACTCTCATTGTCCTCAAATCTTCAAATATTTGCAGTGCGCCACACATAAAGGAGCCTGTTTTGGGATCAAGTGCTTCATTTAAGTGAAGAGACCCTTCAAAGCTGTCAAGTGGCCTCTTTTTCTCTCACACTTCAGTTTTATTGGAGTGTTCCTGTTGGATATTTGACCGTTTGGTCACCATGCAGCCTTCACATCAGACTCTGAAAATGTTCTTGTATGCTGGAAATCAACACCAAGTGCCTGAACAGATGTACTGAGGTTACGCTTGAGGTTTGTGTCTCCATACAAGCTGATATTTGTTTGCAACTTTATCTGTGTGCATATAATGAATGATTACTGGTGTTACATAAGACTAGACCACAAGCACACTCCACACAAGCATCTGTATGGAAATGCAATGCTTTCTCACTGGTGCAACACTAGGCATGGGACGATAACCGTTCTCAAGGTACACCGCGGTTTGGAAAAGTCAAGGTTTTAAAACCGTCAAAATGTTCTTCTTTACCGTTCCTAAGGTATGTGCACAATTTTTTGTTTACGTTTTTTTTTTTTTTGGGGGGGGGGGGTTTGTTTTGTTTTTTAGGACAGCAGTATCTCCAGCAGAAAAGATATCCTAAGATGCTGTTTTAAATTGTAAAGAAATCTGTTTTAGAAACAAATGAAGCCAGCAGAAGTCAATGATTTCGTTTATAATATTTTAAATGTTTCTCAAAATACAATATATTGTGTTCAAATGAGGAAAAAAGCTTTTATTTTTTTACCCAGACATTTAAAAACACTATTTTAGAGCAGTAATCATAATACCGGGATACTTTTATCCAAGGTTATTACACCGTCTAAATCTTATATCAGCCCATGCCTATGCAACATACAGCGCTAAACCAGACACTAGCTGGGTTTCCATGCCATTTTGAAATATCACATTAGAAACCAATGACGTAAACGCTCAGTTTTTAATAAAAATATCTACATTTGAAAATTGAAATTAGCTTGAAGTGGTTTTGGACTACTGCAATAAAGAGTTAATGCTAATAATGGGAGATGGAAACACTGACATAGCGAACATTACACCTACATGACTCTGTTATGCGTGCCTTGTTTACTGTTGGTTGCTAGGTTACCAATACTACAGCCAGCCACTCTAACAACGTTGGAAACGAAGCTAATTTGCATTTCAGATTTTATTGTTTTTGCAAAACTTACAAAGATTTGCTTCAGATTAGAATGGAAACCCAGCTAGTGATGTCAATCTTCTGTTTACAGTTTTTATTGCAGTTTTAGTTTTAGCATTTTCTGTTGGAGTGTGGAGTGTGTTTCTGATTTCTCAAAGGTTATTTTTCAAGTTTTACAGACTTTGTACAGACAAAAGAATTTATTTATGCATTTTGGAATTATTAAGAAAATAAAGGTCATGATGGTTTATCATCTGAGTGTTTATTTATAAATCCTATGGTCACAATTTCCTAACAATGTGTGAGTAGATAAGTAAAAAATATATGTTTTACTCTCAGTCACACTACAATGAATGCTGTGGATAAATAGTGCATTGTGTATAAATATCTTTATATACACTCACCGGCCACTTTATTAGGTACACCTTTCTAGTACCGGGTTGGACCTCTTTTGCCTTCAGAACTGCCTTAATCCTTCATGTCAGAGATTCAACAAGCTACTGGAAATATTCCTCAGAGATTTTGCTCCATATTGACATGATAGCATCACACAGTTGCTGCAGATTTGTCGGCTGCACATCCATGATGCCAATCTCCAGTTCCACCACATCCCAAAGGTGCTCTATTGGATTGAGCTCTGGTGACTGTGGAGGCCATTTGAGTACAGTGAACTCATCGTCATGTTCAAGAAACCAGTCTGAGATGATTGGCGCTTTATGACATGGTGCGTTATCCTGCTGGAAGTAGCCATCAGAAGATGGAGACACTGTGCTCATAAAGGGATGGACATGGTCAGCAACAATACTCAGGTAGGCTGTGGCGTTGACACCATGCTCAATTGGTACTAAATGGTCCAGTTTTGGTGAGCCTGTGTGAATTGTAGCCTCAGTTTCCTGTTCTTAGCTGACAGGAGCGGCACCCGGTGTGGTCTTCTGCTGTTGTAGCCCATCCGCCTCAAGGTTGGACGTGTTGTGTGTTCAGAGATGCTCTTCTGCAGATCTCGGTTGTAACGAGTGCTTATTTGAGTTACTGTCGCCTTTCTATCAGCTGGAACCAGTCTGGCCATTCTCCTCTGACCTCTGGCATCAACAAGGCATTTGCGCCCACAGAACTGCCGCTCACTGGATATTTCCTCTTTGTCGGACCATTCTCTGTAAACCCTAGAGATGGTTGTGCATGAAAATCCCAGTAGATCAGCAGTTTCTGAAATACTCAGAGCAGCTGGCAGCAACAACCATGCCACATTCAAAGTCACTTAAATCCCCTTTCTTCCCCATTCTGATGCTCGCTTTGAACTGCAGCAGATCCTCTTGACCATGTCTACATGCTTAAATGCATTGAGCTGCTGCCATGTGACTGGCTAATTAGAAATTTGTGTTAACGAGCAGTTGGACAGGTATACCTAATAAAGTGGCCGGTGAGTATATATATATATATAAAACTGCGTTTTCTCTCTGCTGATTAGATTTTTTAATTTTCCAAAATCTCCTGTAAAAACCATTAATTGTCAACAAAATTAAGTATTTTTGAACATCTGGCTGTTAATGTCTGTTTTGGAAATGTATGCAAATTAGTGCATATTTAAATACACAATTGCTAATTTGCATACTTCAGTATTATATTTTAAAAAGTCATTTTCACCTGTAGATTTGAATATTGCATTCCTCCAGATTCCTCACACTGCCTCACATTCATCTATTTCTCAATGCTAAGCTGTAATGTTTGCACTCTTTATTCAGTGTGGTTTAATTGGAAACGTCTGCATGCTGTAAAGTGTGTGCAAAACCTTAACACAGATGCCGGAGGGTCTCAAGTCATGCACAGAGCTGGGTAAGTAAAGGATTATACTGTATATAATCTGGATTATGTAATAAGATGCCACAAAAATAAGGTAGTTGTAATTAAACTACCCTGTGAGCGCAATAAGCTGACTCACTAGCTTAGGACTCTAGAGTTCTTTTGTACTCAACACAAAAGCGTCAGTGAATAAAAGTCTTAAATCAAAAGTTCTTCGTTTGACTTTTTAATTGTAAGTCTTAAAGCATAAACTTGGGATATTTACTTTTCTTACAAATTAACTTTGCAGTCTGCATAGGTCAAAAGACTGTGTTGCTCATAAGTCCAGTGGCTTCAGACTGATTCGCGGTCAATCAAATTACGTCATGCTACATCACTAGTGAACTGCTTACATTACAGTTTCCTTTGCAACACAAACCTTTTCTCAGATTTTACTAAATAATTTCCATAGATATGGCTTCAACATACCTTAAAAATACTCAATCAGATTACAGTTACTTTTTATGTATAACATATTATTTATATGACAGCAGCAAGTAATTATCCAAATTTTTCTCTTTTTCTAATTTACTTCATCATAATAATCATGTGAGTTATATACATTAGACTCCTTTTATTTGAGAGTATATCTTTGCATTTTAAAATAAAGCTGTTCAAAAAGCTGAAAAATAATTTTTCACTCTATTTTTCTTTCTACTTTAACATATGTGACATCAAAAAATGTTTGCACAAAAGTAATCTAAATGTAATCCAACAGTAGTGAGATTACATTTCGATAAATAAAATATAAAACATTTTCTTATGCAAATTGTATTCAGTGACTTTCAATTCACACGATATAGCAGAAAAGTACTCTAAATGTAATCCAAAAGTAGTCAGATTACCATAAAGGTGTAAAATTTAAAGATATTATCTCTTATTATTTTCTTTCTGTTCCAATATATAATACGTGACACCATCCAATAAGATTTAGCACGAAAGTAATCTAAATGTAATCCAAAAATATTCAGATTACATTACCATGAATATGCAATTACGACTACACATTTTGTCATGTAACTGACAATTCATAAGATATGAAATGTGAAATGTAATCTAAATGTAATCCAAAAGTAGTCACATTACATTGTGACATCAAATAAGATTTTGCAAAAAATAACCTAAATGTAATCGAAAAGGAGTCAGATTACATTACCAATATATATGTAATCTGACTACACATTTTATCATGTAACCAGTAATGTCCAACTCATAAGAGACAGCAGAAATGTAATCTAAATGTAATCCAAAAGTAGTCAGATTACATTATCATAAATATTTGAAATTATTAAAATATATCTTTGTCTTTTTTAATTTCTGTCTACTTCAATATATAGGTAACATCAAATAAGTTAGCACAAAATGAATCTTGATGTAATCCAGAAATTGTTAGATTACATTAACCATAAATATGTCATTCTGACCACACATTTTTTATGTGACTATTAACTTCCAGTTTATAAGAGAGAGCAGAAATGTAATCTAATTGTAATCCAAAAGTGGTCAGATTACATTATGTGACATCAAATAAGAATTAGCAGAAAAGTAATCTAAATGAAATCCAAAAGTAGTCAGATTACATTATGTGACATCAAATAAGAATTAGCAGAAAAGTAATCTAAATGAAATCCAAAAGTAGTCAGATGACATTACCCCAAATTTGTAATTCTGACTAAACATGTTGTCTTGTAATCAGTAATTATTAACTTCCAGTTCATCAAGGTTACAAGAAATGTAATCTATGTAATCCAAAAGTAGTCAGATTACCATAAATGTATGAAATTAAAGATATTTTGTCTTTTTATTTTCTTCCTTTTCCAATCAATAATACATGACAGCATTAAACAAGCATTGGCACGAAAGTAATCTACATGTAATTCAAAAGTAGTCAGCTTACATTACCATAAATATGTAATTCTGACTACACATTTTATCATGTAACTTACAATTCATAAGAGAACAGAAATGTAATCTAAATGTAATCCAAAAGTAGTCATATTACATTATGTAACATCAAATAAGATTTAGCAAAAAGTAATCTAAAAGTAATCCAAAATTACTCAGATTACATTACCATAAATATGTAATTCTGTCTACACCTTTTGTCATGTAACCGTAACGTCCAATTCATGAGAGATAGCAGAAAAGTAATCTAAATGTAATCCAAAAGTAGTGAGATTACATTATCATAAATATGTGAAATTAATTGTATAATAACAAAGATAAATATATCCTTGTCTTTTTTTAATTTCTGTCCACTTCAACATATATATAACATCAAGTTAGCACAAAATATATCTAAATGTAATCCAAAAGTAGTCAGATTACATTATCATAAATATGTAATTCTGACTGCACATTTTTTCATGTATTCAGTAACTTCCAGTTCATAAGAGATAACAGAAAAGTAATCTAAATGTAATCCAAAAGTAGTCAGATTACATTACCGTAAATATGTAATTCTGACTACGCATTTTGTGATGTAATCAGTAACTATTACCTTCCAGTGTATAGGAGACAGCAGAAAAGTAATCTAAATGTAATCCAAAAGTAGTCAGATTACCATAAATGTGTGAAATTACAGATATTTTGTCTTATTATTTTCTCTTTTTTTCATTATTAAATACGTGACAGCATCAAATCAGAGTGTGCACAAAAGTAATCTAAATGTAATCCAAAAGCAGAGATGGGAGGTAATGACGTACAAATAGATGTTTCTTGTATCAGTATTTCACTATTAATTTTTCTGATAACATTTTACAGCTTCTACTCCTTACATTTTTAACCCATGGTTGTTACTTTCGTTTTAATGTGTGTTTGGGGGCGCGATCTATGTTATTTCTTGCCATTGCGCAGTTTGAACGCCTTTTTGATCCAATCAATCAATGTTGTTGTGATTGCGCGCATGCGTGCTGCAGTGCGCGGCTTTATCAAACAAGGCGATCACGCTGTTCGCTGTTCACACACCGAGTGTCGGCTAGTTTTTGGAGCTCACTCACACGATGAGAAAGGCGAAGATTACTACGCAGATGAGACAGAGAGGCTCGGCGATGTAATCATGACTGATGCTGCCCTGTTTACACGGTAATAAGACACATTTTGCTTGATCGGGTCTCAATATAAGCAATATCTGGACTTAGCGCACAACATGACATGAGCTCAATCAGTTTAGCTGATGCAGTGTATATCGCCAAGCTGATTGTGCAACAGCTCTATGTCTACTGGAGCTGTCAGTATGGTTAAACACTGTAGTATTTACTTTAAATTACTATAGTATATAGTGTCTGACAGCTAAAATAGATCTGGCAGCAGATATCACAGCCTCTCTTCACCTTTGCACGTTTGTGTTCACATTTATAATGATTTATTTAGGATCTGCGTTTCACATTCTAATTCCAATGCCTCAATATTAAATAGTTAAAATGACTTTAATGAAATGAAATATTATGAAGAATAAAATATGATGTGTTCTTTGGAAGAGTGTACTTGCATTGTGATGATATTATATTATCATTCTGGCATTATTCTGTATAATGAGTGGCATAAAAATGACAGTAATATCGATTATCCGCAATATATATTGGTGCAATATATCACACAGCAAAAACAGACATCATGACAGGTTACAGACACATTCCAGTTCAGAAATATGCCATGCAAATGCTTGAGTTTAGAGCCTTTTGTCCACTTCTGATCAGACTGCACAGGCTTTCTCTGGTCTTTCAATCTAATACTGCGATTAAAATGAGCTTTTGCGTAAAGATTTGTACATTTATTCCTAAAACAATCAAATACTTTAGAAAAACTTCATGCATTGAGAATTATTTCTATTTTCTAATACAGAATGTGTGCTGTTTTACAGTGTTTTACAAACAGGCCTATACTGTTGTCTTCATTTAATGTTCTTAAATATTTTACAACATCAGAAGTAACTATACTGAGCGATTCATGAGTTCTAATGCAAAAGATCCAGAGTTTGTCAGATGAAAAATGATCATGCACATGTTTTAGAGGTTGTAATCACGCCTGTGTGATGATTTATGCATAGAATAAATATATTAACAGAATAAATGTTTAACCAGTAGATAAAATATCCACAATACTCTAAAAACAACACTGAAATCACAGGATTGCATGAGCGCTGCTCTTGGAAGAGAGTAAAGCAGCTTTGGCTTAATGCAAAAACTATTTAAAATAGTCAAATACGTTAAAAAAAAAGAAATGCATACAGTATTGCACAGAATTAAAAATCTAATAAGACATTAATTATTTATAAAGGTAAACAGACCTGGAATCATCTTTTAGACGGTGTGAACATGAATGGCATCTGTTGATTTTGATTTAACAGCTGGAAAACTACATGCAGAACGCTGAGAGTTTGCGTCAGGATGATGATGCCTGGATAACTTTGAGGGCAATTTTGGGCAGTATTGCGCTGTGTGATGCAGCTTGGCTACTTTTATAAAATTGGCAGCAAAAAAAACTTACATGACTTGAAATGCAAGTTGAAAGCACGGTGGCTCAGTGGTTAGCACTGTGGCCTCACAGCAAGAATGTCACTGTTTCGAGTCCTGGCTGGGTCAGTTGGTGTTTCTGTGTGGAGTTTGCATGTTCTCCCTGTGTTGGCGTGGGTTTCCTCTGGGTGCTCCAGTTTCCCCCACAGTCCAAACACATGCGCTATAGGGGAATTGATCAACTAAATTGGCTGTAGTGTATGAGTGTGTGTGTGAGAATGAGTGTGTATGGGTGTTTCCCAGTACTGGGTTGCAGCTGGAAGGGCATCCACTGTGTAAAACATATGCTGTAATAGTTGGCAGTTCATTCCGCTGTGATGACCCTTGATAAATAAAGTCAGTAAGCTGAATGAAATGTAAGTTCTTTTCTATAAACATATTAGGATGTGAGGTCTAGTTACCTGCCTATTCTCACTCTCTATCCTTCAGTTTAGTGCCAGATTTATCAGGGGTTGCCACTGTGGAATGAACCGTCAGTTCCTCTGGCATATGCTTTATGCAGCGAATGCCCTTTCAGCCGCAACCCAGAACTGGGAAACACCCATACACTCTCTTATTAACACACACGGGCAGTTTTGTTTACCTGTTCACCTATACCACATGTCTTTGGACTGGAGGAAACTGGATTGTTGCCCATCTAGTGAAACTCAACATGTAGTAGTAATGGACACTTTTTATTTAAGTACATTTTTGAGGCTGTACGTCTTTACCATGACAAACGTGTGGTCGGAACTTTTACCAGAGTTCTTTAAAACATTAGTATCTGTAATCTACTTGAGGAAACGATGCGTGTACTTTTGCCATCTCTCTCCAAAAGTAGTGTATTTTGTAACTGATTACAATGCATAAGCAAACCACCCAGTTGTGCTCATCGATTTCTGGGTTTCTTTACATAAAAAAACAAAACAAAACAAATTAAAATAAGCCTCTCTTTCATCCCTGGTGAACCATCCAGGAACAAAATCAAAGTAATTATTAACTGTCTTTATCATTTTACTGATTTTAAAGTTGTTGTTTTTTAAACAGGGGTGTTGCTAGACATAAAGCTCTACTGCCCCCCCCCCCCCCCTCCCTCAAAAAAAATAAAATAAATAAATAAATATGTATATCATTCCTTCATTCATTTTCGGCTTAGTCCCTTTATTAATCTGGGGTCGCCACAGCGGAATGAACCGCCAACTTATCCAGCATATGTTTTACGCAGCGGATGCCCTTCCAGCTGTAACCCATCTCTGGGAAACATCCATACATACTCACTCACACTCATACACTACGGACTATTTAGCCTTCTCAATTCACTTTTACCGCATGTCTTTGGACTGTGGGGGAAACTGGAGCACTCGGAGGAAACCCACGCGAACGCAGGGAGAAATCATTTTTTAAATCATTTGACAGCCCTAATATATATATATATATATATATATATATATATATATATATATATATATATATATATATATATATATATATATATATATATATATATATATATATATATAAAATGTATAATAGTAGTATAATATAAAATATTAATATATGTTATTATACAATTATTATTCTAAATAAATAACAGAAATAATCCTAAATGTAACTGGAAGACAATCTAAAGACACAACTGAAGTGATGCTAAGATCATTTAAGAAATCTTTTGCATGAATATTAATTTTATTAGAATGAAATTCTATAGACAATTTAATAGAATCCAAAAAAAGATGTGTTATAGAATTATCTTGTCTTACACCCGACACATGGCAGAGAATTGTTTATTAAGTCTTACCTCCCTGACTCGTCATTCCTCCTTTTTACTTTAATCTATCAGTTGGCATGCTTAGTAAGATCACCGTCATATTATTTAAACTTTGGCTTTGGTTTCACAACACATGAGCGGCGCGAGAGCAGCAAGTACGTTTTTTGTCGTGCATGTAAACAACCGGGACTCACCGGGAGAAGAGCAGCGCGTCAGGGTCCAGCAGGAGCAGTGTGTGAGGCGTGCAGGTGGTTGCACACATGCGGAGATGCATCAGTTTGCTTTTTGATTTAACTACATTGCTTTCATCAGTGTTGGTTTGGTTGCACATAGAAGATAACTTCTTTATTCTGGGGTTACCACTCTTAATAAATACACTTTTCATGTGAAGTAAATCGTTTCTCAAAGCATTTACTGAGGCACTGGGGATTTTTACTTGGCATTTGCCCCAGTAAATTGGGTCTAGTGATGCCCCTGGTGCTAACTAAATATGTGACATCAAATAAGAGTTAGCACAAGTAATTAAATGTAATCCACTAGTAATCAGACTACACATTTTGTCATATAATCAGTAACTTCCAATTCATAAGAATTAGCACAAAAGTAATCTAAATGTAATCCAAAACTAGTCAGATTACATTACCATGAATTTGTAATCCGACTACTCATTTTGTCATACAATCAGTAGCTTACAATTCATAAGAGATAGCAGAAAAGTAATCTAAATGTAATCCAAAAGTAGCCAGACTACATAACCATACAATAAAATGAATCAAATATATTTAGTCGTCTTATTTTGTTTTTAATTCAATATATGTGACATCAAATAAATGCACAAAAATATTCTAAATGTAATCTAAAAGTAGTCAGATTACATTACCATGAATATGTAATCTGACTACACATTTTGTCATATAACTAGCAATTTATAATTTATAAGAGATAGCAGAAATGTAATCTAAATGTAATCCAAAAGTAGTGAGATTAAATTACCATATGAAATAATTCAAACAAATTTAGTCTTCTTATTTTGTTCCTTATTCAATATGTGATATCAAACAGAAATTTGCACATAAGTAATCTAAATGTAATCCAAAAGTAGTCAGATTACATTATCATATGTAATCTTACTACACAATTTTCAGGTAACTAGTAACCTACAATTCATAAAAGATAGCAGAAAAGTAATCTAAATGTAATCAAAAAGTAGTCCAATTACATTACCATGAATATCTAATCTGACTACTAATTTTTACATACAAGTAGTGATTTATAATTAAGAGACAGCAGAAAAGTAATCTAAATGTAATCCAAAAATTTGCATAAATATGTAATCTGACTACTCATTTTGTCATATAATCAGTAACTTTCAATTCATAAGAGATAGCACTAAAGTAATCTAAATGTTATCCAAAAGTAGTCAGATTACATTATCATGAATGTATGAAATGAATTAAATATATTTAGTCTTCTTATTTTCTTTCTAAATTATTATATGTTGCATCAAATAACAATTAGCAAAGTAATCTAAATGTAATCCAAAAGTAGTCAGATTACATTACCATAAATATGTAAAGTAAAACTGTAACTGATTACAATTCATAAGTAAAAACCACCCAGCTCTGCTCATTGGTTTCTGAGTTTCTTTACAAAAAAAAACCTAAAACAAAACAAGCCTCTCTTTCGTCCCTGGTGAACCGTCCGGGAACAAAATCAAAATAAACAAAGGCTGCTGGAGGGGGAGGATATAGTGACACTGCTGGGCCTCGTTCCTCATTTATCTGCTTTCAGGACTGACCCAGATTTCAACCCCCACCTCACATGCACTGCAGAGCCAGCATTGTGTCCTGTGGGTACAATGACCCATTCATGACGCGCACGGAGGATTAACGGTGGATCTGATGTTGAGTTGGCATGACTTTTCTGAGCCTGAGATCCAAGATGGAGCTGGCAGAACATTTGAGAACAGAAAGGACTACAACAACAGTGCCGTTGTGCGTTTCCAAACGGATCAGTGGTGAAATTAGATGCTATCAAATCTAGAGAACATGCATTCATCTGAATGACCTTTGTATACTGGAGCGCTGAGGTTAAGAGCTGCTTCATTACACACCTTCGTTTAGTGCTGAAAAATCATACCTAAGAACTATTGCTTGTCAAATAATGCCGTGCAAGTAAAGTATCTGTTGTAAACACTACTCAAAGTGTGAGTAAAAAGGTTGCCCTACTTAAAGTCCTCAAGAGTAATAAGGTGGAAATTGTACATTTAAAACATAGCAGTTTGTGTGAAAACGTAACATTCTGTAGTGCATTTAGTGTACTATAAGATCAGCACAACAGATTGCATAATATAGTACTTGTGTTACCGTAGCAACTATAGAATTACCACAACAGATCAATTACCTTAGTTGTTGTTACCATAGCAACTATAGAATCACCAAAACAGATTCATTACTGTTGTTGTGTTACCATAGCAACTGTAGAATCACCACAACAGATCAACTACCTTAATTGTTGTTACCATAGCAACTCTGTAGTGCATTACCATAACATTCTGTAGTGCATTTAGTGTACTATAAAATCAGACAACAGATTGCATAATATAGTACTTGTGTTACCATAGCAACTATAGAATTACCCAAACAGATCAATTACCTTAGTTGTTGTTACCATAGCAACTATAGAATCACCACAACAGTTTCATTACCTTAGTTGTTGTTACCATAGCAACTATAGAATCACGAAAACAGATTCATTGCTGTTGTGTTACCATAGCAACTATAGAATCACCACAACAGTTTCATTACCTTAGTTGTTGTTACCATAGCAACTATAGAATCACCACAACAGTTTCATTACCTTAGTTGTTGTTACCATAGCAACTATAGAATCACGAAAACAGATTCATTGCTGTTGTGTTACCATAGCAACTATAGAATCACCACAACAGATCAATTACCTTAGTTGTGTTACCATAGCAACTATAGAATAACCACAGCAGATGAATTACTTTAGTTGTGTTACCATAGCAACTCTAGAATCACCACAACAGATTCATTACTTTACTTGTTGTGTTACCATAGCAACTATAGAATAACCACAACAGATCAATTACCTTAGTTGTGTTACCATAGCAACTATAGAATAACCACAGCAGATGAATTACTTTAGTTGTGTTACCATAGCAACTCTAGAATCACCACAACAGATTCATTACTTTACTTGTTGTGTTACCATAGCAACTATAGAATAACCACAACAGATCAATTACCTTAGTTGTGTTACCATAGCAACTATAGAATAACCACAGCAGATGAATTACTTTAGTTGTGTTACCATAGCAACTCTAGAATCACCACAACAGATTCATTACTTTACTTGTTGTGTTACCATAGCAACTATAGAATAACCACAACAGATCAATTACTTTAGTTGTGTTACCATAGCAACTCTAGAATCACCACAACAGATTCAGTACCTTAGTTGTTGTGTTACCATAGCAACTATAGAGTCACCACAGCAGCTCAATTATGTAATTGTTGTTACCATAGCAACTAAAGAATAACCCTAGCAGATCAATTACTTTAGTTGTTGTGTTACCATAGCAACTATAGAATCACCACAACAGATTCATTACTGTTGTTATTGTGTTACCATAGCAACTGTAGAATCACCACAGCAGATTAATTCAAGCACTTCACTACTGAATGGTTCACAAACACACACGCTATCATACTATAGATTACTATAGTATTTGTTCATGTTTGGTAGTCATAGGCTTAGCAAGCGATAGCCAATCACATCCCCCATATTCACATGCTTTGTTTTGGAGAGTCGCAGTAATATTGCAGTTATATACACAATTGTTCATATCAGGTTTGCATCTATCTAGGGTTATATCTGACAGTGGATAATCAGTTTAAATGATAAAGGCCTTTAGTAGTGTTAATAAGACAGAAGTGAAGTGTCAGCGGTGTGTTTTGTTGTCGTGCCGGAGTGAATATATGATGGTTTCTGCAGGCTGATTTATTCCAGAGAGGAAAGAGGAATGCGGGAGGGAGGAATTATATTACCATAGGAATGCGGAGAGGAAACGACACTTTACAGCCAACAAAAATTCATAAAGCAACAAAATATTCAGGCAGAGAGACAGAAATCCAGACCAGTGCTTTCATTGAGATCAGACAGAGAATAAATAATCTCACAATCATCATCAGAGCTGGTTACAAACACACACACACACACACACACTACAGTCAGAGGCAGAAAGTGGATGCTGAAATCTCCCTTTTTAACAGAGTGTTCAAGTATAGACTCAAGTGTGTGTGAAGTGTGTGTGAACCCAGAGTAAACGCTGAGAAAGCCACACCTCTGTCATGCTGGGTTTGCGGTAAACCCATGTGTGTGTGTGTGTTTTACAGCATGAATCTGCTTCTTTCAGGTCTGTTTCAGATTTAACAGTGCAGTTTGACAGGATCCAATCAGATGCTGAAATCTCTGGCCATGTGACGCGCTGCTTCCGTTGCCATAGTGAGAACCCGTGGCTCACTGTAAACAACATGCTGAAAGAGAAAGAGTGACATCAGAGACTGTATCTGTGAGGATAAACAGGTTTCTGTCAGCTTTTTTGAACATTTATTTAATAATTAAAAACGTGTATATTTATTCAATTATTATTAATTTGTAAATATTATAATTTAATTAATTTAAAAGTATCTATTTTTATATTGCTTACAATCAATTATCGAAATATATAGCTTAAAGGGGCTAATAATATTGACCTTAAAATGGCTTTTAAAAAATTAAAAACTGCTTTTGTTCTAGCCAAGATAAAACAAATCAGACTTTCTCCAGAAGAAAAAATATTATCAGACACACTGTGAACATTTCCTTGCTCTGTTAAACATCATTTGGGTAATATTTATAAAAGAAAAATAAATTCAAAGGGGTCTAATAATTCTGACTTCAACTGTATGTATGTGTGTATGTGTATATATATGTATCTGTATATATATTAGGGGTGTCGAAATTAATTGTTTCTTTGGTGCACCGCGATGCAGACGCGGACAAGTCTGTATCGGTTCAGTAATAATCATAACTGGTTACTATGTACTGACGTAATTTATCTCCTATGCGCTATAGCTGACTATGGCGAGGGAGGTGAGCAGCTGAGTGCGAGTATTTACAACACTCCAACTACTTAAAAACACAGAAACTGCACAATTTGACTGCATGTGTGTTCGCTGGATCAGTCTTTCACTGACACTTACAGCAGAAGACTCTATTTCACTGCCATTGAGAGAATGAAAGTGAACTCCATCTCTCTCTCTCTCTCTCTCTCTCTCTCTCTCTCTCTCTCTCTCTCTCTCTCTCTCTCTCTCTCTCTCTCACTCACTGTGGCCCATTTGACCTGCTGGTGTGACTTTTCCTCTCCTTTCGGCTGTTTTACAGCGATACTTCTGGATCCAGAAACGAGCGCGTGCCTGCAGAGTTTTCTCCACCGTGTCTATCATGAATGAGCTGTGATCTAGCGAGGGGTCATTCTTGAACGATTCGTTCATTTTGAACGAATCTTTTGTATGACTCGAGAGCGACGAGTCCTTTCAGAGTGATTCGTTCATTTGCGCAAAATTGTGCAGGGAGAGCAGAAGATTAGTTCCTTTCTCGAGTCTTCTATCAGGTTTAAGTTGTTCGTTCATCGCGTGAAAGACATTTGATTCGTTCATTTCTCGAGTCTTCGGATTTGATTCATCTCTCTACATGCTGCCACGTGATGAACGAACGACTCAAAAACCAGAAGACTGGAGAGGGGAACGAATCATGGCTCCTTTCGGCTCCAACTGTGTGCATTGTTTAAGCTTAACTTGTATGTGTCTGTGTGATGTGAATGAACCACTCAAAGTTGAAGACCTGTCAAAAGAGGAGAGCTGATAATCATAGACAAAACACCAGGTGAACAATAAATGATGCATTTCTGTCTTATAGTGTTCTAGTTATGACTTGTTTGTAGTGTGCTCAGCGTCTTTAATAATATTTTGGCAAATTGAACGAAAAGAACGAAGTGACTCTAAAAAAGATTCGTTCATCTTAATGAACAAGACTCAACGGTCCGAGTCAGTAAAATGACCTGAACTTCCCATCACTACTGTGATCGCCGCTTCAGCTTATCAGTGTCACTCATCTGTGAAGAGTGCAGCGCGCAAGAGCCAACCGCAGCCCTTTCTGTTGGCGTGTGACCAATCAAAGGGGTGTAAGAGAACTTGGTAGACAAGGATCAGAAAGCAAGCGGGATATTTATATTTGTTTATATTATTTGCTATAAATGCTGGTGTTGTTTAAAGGTACAGTTTATATATCTGACTGTATTAAAAGACAAAATTGTATTACAAATAGTATATAAATATACATTTTTAATACAAGAATTGCTGCAGTGAAGAAAATATAAAGCTGTGTATGGAAAGCATCGTCAATGCTCCGCGATTCACCGAGATATCCAATTGAACCGAATCGATAGCATGATAATCGTAACCGACCCGAACCGTGAGACCAGTGTAGGTTCATATATGTGTATGTATGTTTGTGTATGTATGTTTAAGTTTTTATTTATTGTTACATTTGAACTCTTCAGACCGGTTTACATGAGCAGTTTTCCTCCCTAGACGAGATTTCCAATAGGGTATAAGCGGAAGGACTTTTAATTTGTCAGTAATCTGGGTCAAGTGCTTCCGGTGATCTGTATGCCATTACAAAATCGGCGCGTTTAAGGTCTGTTTTCTTTATAAATCAGCGATCTCCACTGGCTGAGTGATATCTGATATAAAGTGGGTCTCAGATTGTACAAGAAGCACTGCATTAAATGACATTTCCCCCACCATGTCTTTATAATATGAGCATTTATTTTACCCCAGTATATTCAATAGAGCTTCTGCGCTAGCCTGCTGATGCTGATGGGCGAGTGTGTGTAAACCGCTTTTCATCTGGTTTTACACTTGAGCAACTAAATGAATGCCAAAGTCTGATTAACTGATTGTATTTTAATTACATTACAACATCGATGCTGTAAAAGGAAGCGTATAACATGGAAGAAAGTCACATTAACCGTTCACCGGAAGTTTATCAGTATGGCAAACACTCTAGCTCCGCATATACCCTATTGCAATAAATCAGGGAATGCAGTATTATGGTGTGAATGTGATCTATACGTACAGGATCTGACAGATTCAGCAGCAGCGTCTTTCTTCAGCGACTCATCCGTCTGAGTTTCCCGCATCTGCAAACACACACACACACACACACACGCCTGAGCTTCAGGAGATCTGCGCTCACTAAACAGCGGACACTGAACACACACACGTTACCTTGATCAGCTCCTTCAGGTATTCAGCTCGACTCATCAGACTCTTGATCTGCAGGAGAAACAGCAGAAGCAGCTTCAGTCTGACACACTGTTAATAATAGCTGTAACCGGGTGCGTCTCAATCAGCACCCATGTTCACTAGTTAGTGCACTGATCAGGGCGTCAGCCATTCATTCATTTTCCTTCTGCCTAGATTTCAGGGGTTTCCACTGTGGAATGAACCACCAACTATTCCAGCATATGTTTTACACAACGGATGCCCTTCCAGCTGCAACCCAGTACTGGGAAACACCCATACACACTCATACACTACGGCCAATTTAGTTGATCAATTCCCCTATAGCACATGTGTTTGGATTGTGGGGGAAACCGGAGCACCCGGAGGAAACCCACCCCAACACGGAGAGAACATGCAAACTCCACACAGAAACACCAACTGATCCAGCCGGGACTTGAACTAGTGACCTTCTTGCTGTAAGGCCACAGAGCTAACCACTGAGCCACCGTGCTGCCTTTCAGTGATGTCTTAATCGCAAAATTCTTCCAATGCACTGGAACGTTATTGCCCTGAAAAGTCGATATACATCAATACACACTACTGTATATATGTCCCCCTAACGGAGTACATATGAATCACGTGACCCAAATCAGTGATCAACAGCAAACTTCACACATTGTCCCTATTGTTCCCACCAGGGAAAACCAGCAACACTCAAGAATGCATGACTATCTGCTGTCATGGCTTAGCAATCAATAAATATGATTATAATGGAAGTCAATGGAGCAAAAACAGCACCAACATAATGAAAGGGGAGTCAATAATTTGAACAGTACACAAGGGATAAATAGGAAAATTATACAAACTCCTTAGTCATTTCATTGAGATGCTAATGGTCTAATCTGACTCAATGATCTATGCTAAGCTAAGCTAATAGTGCTCCTGCTAGACCTGGAGATCAGCTGAGTCCTGTAATTAATCTGGGGTCGCCACAGCGGAATGAACCGCCAATTTATCCAGCATATGTTTTATGCAGCGGATGCCCTTCCAGCTGCAACCCATCACTGGGAAACACATACACTCTCATTCACACTCATACACTACGGCCAGTTTAGTTGATCAATTCCCTTATAGTGCATGTGTTTGGACAGTGGGGAGCACCCGGAGGAAACCCACGCCAACACAGGGAGAACATGCAAACTCCACACAGAAACACACACTGACCGAGCCAAGGCTCGAACCAGCGACCTTCTTGCTGTGAGTTGATCATGCTACCGTGACGCCTGAATGAATTGTGAAATGGTAAAACTCTACTGTAACTTTATGAGAGCGGTGTCCCACAGTACGTGCAGTGTTCCTTTAAGAAGCTGAGACTCAGCAGGGCCGTGTGAGACTGGAATGTGTTTTCTGTGCAGAAATGAAGTGTGTGTGTGTGTGATGTGTGTGAGCGGCGTCATGTGACAGCGATTCATGAGCTCATAATGCTGTGTGTCAGAGAGACGAATGGAGAGACTCCAGAATAAACACACACTCGAGAACACTGCGTCTCACACTCACCTCACTGTGCAGCAGCTCTCTGCGCCGGCCCTGAGCTTCAGCTGGGGGAGAAACACACACACTTATTACTGATGAGGTCACCAACACACACACACACACACACACACACATCACTGACCGACATGCAACAACACTCACAGACACACAAACACACACACGCGTCTGATGATGTCACCAACAGATAAACGCACACACCAGTGATTGACACACAACAACTCACAAACACACAGACCACTGACACACCACTAACAGACACAACAGCAGTGCTGGTGTTGTAGGTGGTTGCTAGGGTGTTGCTAAGTTTTTTTTGAAAGGGGTTTAACACATTGCCATGTGGTTGCTATGAATTTGTCTGTAGGTTTTAATTAAGCTATATGTGGTTGCCATGGTTTTCTGAATGGTGATTGTACACGTTGCTATGCAGTTTCCATGGTTTTCTAAGTAGGTTTTAATATTTTGCTATGTGGTTGCCATGGTTTTCTCAATGCATTGCTGTGCAGTTGTCATGGTTTTCGGAGTAAGTTGTCACATGTTGGGGTGTCATGGTTCTCCTAATGGGGTTTTAAACAAGTTGCTATTCATTTCCCATGGTAGATAAGTAGGTTTTAGCTTGTTGCTAAGCAGTTGCTAGGGTGTTATTCTGTCTCTTCTTTTTACTGATAAGGTTTTAATACATTGCCAATTTGTTGCCATGGATTCCTGAGTAAGTTTTAACCTGTTGCAATGCGGTTGCCATGGTTTCCTGAGTAAGTTTTAACATGTTGCAATGTGGTTGCCATGGTTTACTGATAAGGTTTTAATACATTGCCAATTTGTTGCCATGGATTCCTGAGTAAGTTTTAACCTGTTGCAATGCGGTTGCCATGGTTTCCTGAGTAAGTTTTAACATGTTGCAATGCGGTTGCCATGGTTTCCTGAGTAAGTTTTAACATGTTGCAATGCGGTTGCCATGGTTTCCTGAGTAAGTTTTAACATGTTGCAATGCGGTTGCCATGGTTTCCTGAGTAAGTTGCAATGTAAGTTGCAATGTGGTTGCCATGCGGTTGCCATGTTGCAATGCGGTTGCCATGGTTTCCTGAGTAAGTTTTAACATGTTGCAATGCGGTTGCCATGGTTTCCTGAGTAAGTTGCAATGTAAGTTGCAATGTGGTTGCCATGGTTTCCTGAGTAAGTTTTAACATGTTACAATGCAGTTGCCATGGTTTCCTGAGTAAGTTTTAACATGTTGCAATGTGGTTGCCATGGTTTCCTGAGTAAGTTTTAACATGTTACAATGCAGTTGCCATGGTTTCCTGAGTAAGTTTTAACATGTTGGAATGCGGTTGCCATGGTTTCCTGAGTAAGTTTTAACATGTTGCAATGCAGTTGCCATGGTTTCCTGAGTAAGTTTTAACATGTTGCAATGTGGTTGCCATGGTTTCCTGAGTAAGTTTTAACATGTTACAATGCAGTTGCCATGGTTTCCTGAGTAAGTTTTAACATGTTGGAATGCGGTTGCCATGGTTTCCTGAGTAAGTTTTAACATGTTACAATGCAGTTGCCATGGTTTCCTGAGTAAGTTTTAACATGTTGGAATGCGGTTGCCATGGTTTCCTGAGTAAGTTTTAACATGTTGCAATGCAGTTGCCATGGTTTCCTGAGTAAGTTTTAACATGTTGCAATGTGGTTGCCATGGTTTCCTGAGTAAGTTTTAACATGTTACAATGCAGTTGCCATGGTTTCCTGAGTAAGTTTTAACATGTTGGAATGCGGTTGCCATGGTTTCCTGAGTAAGTTTTAACATGTTACAATGCGGTTGCCATGGTTTCCTGAGTAAGTTTTAACATGTTGGAATGCGGTTGCCATGGTTTCCTGAGTAAGTTTTAACATGTTGCAATGCAGTTGCCATGGTTTCCTGAGTAAGTTTTAACATGTTGCAATGTGGTTGCCATGGTTTCCTGAGTAAGTTTTAACATGTTACAATGCAGTTGCCATGGTTTCCTGAGTAAGTTTTAACATGTTGGAATGCGGTTGCCATGGTTTCCTGAGTAAGTTTTAACATGTTGCAATGCAGTTGCCATGGTTTCCTGAGTAAGTTTTAACATGTTGCAATGTGGTTGCCATGGTTTCCTGAGTAAGTTTTAACATGTTACAATGCAGTTGCCATGGTTTCCTGAGTAAGTTTTAACATGTTGGAATGCGGTTGCCATGGTTTCCTGAGTAAGTTTTAACATGTTACAATGCAGTTGCCATGGTTTCCTGAGTAAGTTTTAACATGTTGGAATGCGGTTGCCATGGTTTCCTGAGTAAGTTTTAACATGTTGCAATGTGGTTGCCATGGTTTCCTGAATGTTTTTTTAACACCTTTCTATTCTGTTGCCATGGTTTCTGAGTTAGTTAACATTTTTTAACGCGATTGCCATGGTTTTCTGATTTCAACACATTGCTAAGCGGTTGCCATGGTGTTCTATTATGTTATTGCTATTCAGTTCCTATGGTACAGTGGACAAGGAGGTTTTAGCTTGTTGCTATGCAGTTGCTAAGGTGTTATCTAGTGTAACTTGTTTTATGGCATTTCGTAACTAGTATGCTATGTATGAAAAATACAGTAGAGCATTACAGTATTTCTTAACGACGTCTGCGCTAACCGTTTTAACCAACAGCGCCACACACTGAGCCCTAAAGCGGCCCGCGGCTGTGTTTTGATTAGCCCGGCGCTGGCATTAGCGCAGTAACAGATCAACAGCAGCCAACAGAAACGTCAGTGAAACAGGACTCCAGCAGTTCTGGCTGCGGCTGCAGAAGCGAGGGGTGGTCCGGGCTGAGAGAGGGGCTCGGGGCGGTGGACTCAAGCCTTCAGTGCTTTAAGAGATAACAGTTTTCATTTGTTGCAGTATTTAATAACACTGAGAAATGAAGAGAGCTGCTCTCGATGAGATCCAGATGTACCACACACGCTGACCTGGCACACACTCATCGCCACATCTGGATGCATGACTTCCCTCCGCTGATGAGATTATTATGAAGAAACAGACTCCTGGCGCTTTCTGCAGAAATGTCACCGTGTTTCCATCGACCTGCTCTATGTGCAGTTTGGAATAGCCAAATTTAAAAAAATAGCTTAATTCTAATGCCAAGATGATCATAAATATTGAAAATGTGCATTAATAATGTATTTGCATAACGTTGCTATGGTTTTCTAGGTTGTAACTAAGTTTATGCTATATGCGGCCGCCATTTTAAAACACGAATATGTAAGCGACGAGGAGCGCATTCGTAGACCGCACTGATTGGCCATAGTATTGACCACTGCTCAACAGAAATGATTGGCCGTGAAGGTCATCAGTTTATGGAATAAAATCAGCTGTCATAAATATTTCGTGCGCAAATAAAATTCACGCATCTGTAATTATAAAAACGTAAAGGAAAACGGAGCGTACTCGTAATTTCACGAGGGTACAATTCCAAAATCTGCGATTAGAACAGACACAGATACGACATTTTCTTTGTCTGTTTGTATACGACTGATGAATTTACGATGGGTGTACTTTACAAACATGAAATACAGCTTCACCACGGACACGACGACCTGATTACGAGTTTGAATTAACAGCGTCACTTCACTGTCAAAATGACATCACCGCTGTCACAGGCATTAATAAACAAGCGAGAGTCATCGATCACAACGACGCGCCTGCTGGGCACTCGAGGTCCCACACACCGTCTCAGGTAAGATTTTCGTTATTCCCTATTTGAGAAATGTCCGTCATGAGCTGTAATAAAGGTTGAGACTTATTTAGGGTCCATTTTCTCTGAGTTTCTCTGACATTTTACAGAATCAAATTTAAGAACGGGCCGAGGATAGTGAACATTATGTAAGTTAACATTACAGGCAGCGAGCGCAGAGTTTCTCAGTGAATCCCTTAACGGTGTTTAGCTATAACATGACATCTGTTGATTACGTCACCTTGTTTACGATTTTATAATTACAGATGCGTGAATTTTATTTACGCACGAAATATTATTATATTATATTATTTTATTACATATCAGTTCACCACTCTTCATCGAGTGCAAACACAGATACACAGACACTGGAGCATTTTAAAGCCACAAAGATCAGTCGAGTCATCAGCAGATCACAGCCAATCACAGTCATTTCTGTTGAGCATTGGTGAATATTATGGCAAATCAGCGCTGTATAATAATACGCTCAACAGCGCTTAAATGTTAACGGGAAATTGACGGGGGTTTTTTTATAAATTTCCGTACCAACAGTCAGTATCGTGACCAGTCTAATATAGTGAAAGAATCAGTTCATTAACTTGAGTTTGATAAATGGCATCTAAAACGTGTTTGGGAAAGAAATCGTTAGCTAACTAGTACCATTTCCCTTAACGGAGCTGAAAATGATATCCCTTTTTATTTTCAGATATCCGCTCAGAACGGACCTTCAGGTCTCTCAGTAGGCGGAGAAATTGTACATTTGTGTCACTTTCTCTTCGCTGATAAGATATACAGCCAGGTACACAACGCTCCTGTGTGACTCAGGTGATACTTCCGGGTTTCTTCCCACCGCAGCCTCGATTACGCTTTTAAAATGGCGGCCGCATGACATCAGTCTGTTTTACACCTTTTGCCAAACAGTTGCTAGGGTAATGTAGATGATTAAGAAGCTGTTGCTAAGTCGTTGTTATGATGTTCTAGCTTGTAATTATTTGCTATTATTTTACATGTTTATAGGCAGTTGCTAGGGTATGAACTGTTTTGAGACCGTTGCTAAGTGGTTGTTATGATGTTCTAGGTTGCAACTGTTAGCTAGTGTTTTACACCTGTTGCTAAGCAGTTGCTAGGGTAATGTAGAGGATTAAGAAACTGTTGCTAAGTGGTTATGCTGTTCTATCTTGTAACTATTTACTATTATTTTACATGTTTCTAAGCAGTTGCTAGGGTGTGGATTGTTTCAAGGCTGTTGCCAAGTGGTTCTGATGTTCTGGGTTGTAACTTTGCTATTGATTTACAATAGTTGCTAAGCAGTTGCTAGGGTATTATGGACTATTTCAACACTGTTGCTAAGTGATTGCTAACTGTTTGCTGTTGTTTTACACTTGTTGCTAAGCAACTGTTGGGGTAACATAGACAATTTCAAGGCTGTTGCTAAGCAGTGGCTATGGTATTATGGCCAATTTAATTGCTGTTGCTAAGTGGTTGTCTTGAAATTCTAGGACGTAACTAACTGCTATTGTTTTACACCTGTTGCTAAGCAGTTGCTAGCATATTGTGGGTGAATTGAAGACTGTTGCTAAGTGGTTACTACGATGTTCTAGGTTGAAACTGTTTGCTATTGTTTTACACCTGTTGCTAAGCAGTTCCTAGGGTAAAGTAGCATATTGTGGGTGATTTCAAGACTGTTGCTAAGTGGTTACTATGATGTTCTTGGTTGAAACTGTTTGCTAGTGTTTTACACCTGTTGCTAAGCAGTTGCTAGGGTATTAAGGGTTGTTCAAAGCTATTGCTAAGTGGTTGTTATGATGTTTTAGGTTGTAATTAACTGTTTGCTATTGTTTTTCACCTTTTGCCAGACAGTTGCTAGGGTAATGTAGAGGATTAAGAAGCTGTTGCTAAGTGGTTGTTATGATGTTCTAGGTTGAAACTGTTTGCTAGTGTTTTACACCTGTTGCTAAGCAGTTGCTAGGGTATTATGGGTTGTTTCAAGGCTATTGCTAAGTGGTTGTTATGATGTTTTAGGTTGTAACTAACTGTTTGCTAGTGTTTTCCACCTGTTGCTAAGCAGTTGCTAGGGTATTACGGACTATTTCAACACTGTTGCGAAGTAGTTGTTTTGTTCTAAGTTGTAACTAACTGTTTGCTATTGTTTTACACTTGTTGCTAAGCAACTGTTAGGGTGATTTCAAGGCTGTTGCTAAGCAGTTGCTATGGAATTATGGCCAATTTAATTGCTGTTGCTAAGTGGTTATGATGTTCTAGGTTGGAACTGTTTGCTAGTGTTTTACACCCGTTGCTAAGCAGTTGCTAGGGTATTATGGTATGTTTTGAGACTGTTGCTAAGTGGTTGTTATGATGTTCTAGGTTTAATCGGTTTACTAGTGTTTTACACCTGTAGCTAAGCAGTTGCTAGGCTATTATGGATTGTTCAAGGCTATTGCCAAGTAATTGTTATGATGTTTTAGGTTGTAACTAAGTGTTTGCTATTGTTTTTCACCTGTTGCTAAGCAGTTGCTAAGATACTATGTATGATTTTAATGCTGTTGCTAAATGGTTAATAGGTTATTCTGGATTGTTGCCATTTTACCTGCTAGCGCGAGCAGCATTTCACCCAGACTCTGCTGGTATAAATCAAGCGTGTCGTAGTCCTCCGCGCCGCTCTCCTCCTGCAGACAGATCCCAACAAAACTACATCACCCA
>NC_079452.1:24413732-24424724 GCF_903798145.1 Danio aesculapii | reverse complement strand
GTGAGTATACACACATACAACACACACACACACATACAATGAGTATATACACACACACACAAAGTATATGCACACATATACACATGCACACAGACACACACACGCATTCTCATCATATACACACACGTTCATTACAGCAGTGTCCAGAACTGCTGCCCCATCTAGGGGCGGCTGAGAGAATGCAGGCTGGATATCTGTAAATGAAGCCCTGTGCAGTGTAGAGATGCTGACTCTCACCTCCCACCGGTTTCTCACTGCGGATCTTCTCCTCCAGTTCAGTGAAGGAGCGGGACGCAAACGGAGCCCGTCCAAATAACGCTTCTGCCCTCAAACACACACACACACACACACACACAGCGTCAGGAATAAGGAAGGCTTTTAAAATGTAGTTTGTGTGTGTGTGTGTGTGTGCGCGTGTGTGTGTGTGTGTGTACCATATAGAATGACACCGACGGACCACAGATCGACTCGAGCGTCGTAGTGTTTTCTGCACACGATCTCTGGAGCCATGTAGAGCGGAGAGCCTCTGAGCGCATGCTGCTCATCCCACGGGCTCATGTACTGCGCAAAACCAAAGTCTACACACACACACACACGTTTACTAGTTATTTTTCGCATTTATTTAATTACAGACATGTGTTTGTGTGATAAAGATATTATTTTCAGTGTGTGTGTGTGTGTGTCTGTGTATATGTTTGTGTGTGTGTGAGAGTTTGTTTAAGTGTGTCCTGTGTATTTGATGTGTGTGTGTGTGTGAGTTTAAGTGTGTATGTGTGTGAGTTTGAGTGTGTGTTTGTGTATTTGTGTGTGAGTTTAAGTGTGTATTTGCATGTGTGTGTGTGAGAGTTTAAGTGTGTATTTGTGTATCTGTGTATGTTTGTGTGTGTGTGTGTCAGTGTGAGACTGTCTTGCATGTTTCTCTGTACAGTGTGTTTGTGTGTGCGTGTGTGTGTAAGAGATTTTGTGTGTGAGTTTAAGTGTGTATTTGTGTGTGTGTGTATTTGTGTGTGTGTGTGAGTTTAAGTGTGTTTGTGTGTATGTGTTTTTTTAAGTGTGTATTCGTGTGTGTGTGTTTGTGTATTTGTGTGTGTGTGTGTGAGAGAGTTTAAGTGTGTATGTGTGTGTGTTTGTGTGTGTGTTTAAGTGTGTGTTTGTGTATTTGTATGTGTGTTTTTAAGTGTGTATTTGTGTGTGTGTGTGTGTGTATTTGTGTATATGTGTGTGTGTTTGTGTGTGTGTGTGAGTTTAAGTGTGTATTCGTGTGTGTGTGTGTTTGTGTATTTGTGGGTGTGTGTGTGTGTGAGAGAGTTTAAGTGTGTATGTTTAAGTGTGTGTTTGTGTATTTGTATGTGTGTTTTTAAGTGTGTATTTGTGTGTGTGTTTGTGTATTTGTGGGTGTGTGTGTGTGTGTGTGTGAGTGCATGTGTATGTGTGTGTGTTTGTATGTGAGTGTTAAAGTCTGTGTTTGTATGTGTGTTTTTGTATGTGTGAGAGAGTGTCGGTGTGTGTATGTGAGTGGATGTTTGTATGTGTGTGTATTTGTGTGTGTTTGTTTGTTTGTTTGTGTACGCGCACATGCTTGGGTGTGAGTGTTTAAATGTATGTATGTGTGTATATATATATATATATATATATATATATATATATATATATGTGTGTGTGTGCGTGTGTGTGTGTGTGTGTGAGAGAGTGTGAGACTGTCTTGCATGTTTCTCTGTACAGTGTGTTTGTATGCATGAGTGTCTAAGTGTGTGTGTGGGTGTGTGTTTGTATGTGAATGTTGTTAAGTGCGTGATGTGTGTATGTGTGAATGTGATTGTGAGAGTATCTTGCATGTTTCTCTGTACATCAGTGTGTTTGTGTTGGGTGTGTGTTTGTAGGATTGTGTGTGTGTGTGTGTGTGTGTGTGTGTTTCACCTGCTAGTTTCAGCATGTTTCCGCTCAGCAGAATGTTCTGAGGTTTGAGGTCCAGATGAGAGATGTTCTTCTCATGGAGAAACTGAAGAGCACACGCTGACACATATACACACACACAAAGTTTCATCTCATCAGCATCAGTGTGCATGTTATTTCATCTTTGTGTGTGTGTGTATTTGTATGTGTATGTATGTGTATGTTGTACCGATCTGCTGCAGGCAGCGGCGAGCGACTCTCTCTGGGAGGATCCTGCGGCTGCGGATGAAGCGTGACAGATCTCCTCCTGAACACCACTCCAGAATCAGATAGATGTTCTCGCTGTCCCACTGACAGACAAGACAAGTGAGTGTGCTATTCTGAGCTGAAACTTCACACACTAGAGCAGTGTTTCTCAACCACGTTCCTGGAGGCTCACCAGCACTGCATGTTTTAGACACCCATCACAGCTCTCTCAGCCTCTGCTAATGAGCTGATGATCTGAATGAGGCATGTTTGGTTGAGGAGAAATGGAAAAAGTGCAGTGCTGGTGCTCCTCCAGGAACATGGTTGAGAAACACTACTCTAGAGACAATAGGGATGCATTTTAGATCTTGTAAAAAGGAGCATAATAGGTCTCTTTACTGATAACTGTGTATATTAATAAGTTATTTGTAGAGTGTATGTGATGCCAACAGCAAAGCCCTCATATTTGATGCAGGTGAAACTAAAGATGTGCATCACCAGAGTGTGTTTTAATATCTTGGCTTGAGTTCACCTGGAAGTCTTTGAGCTGCACTATATGAGGATGTCGGACCGTCTTGAGGATCTCGATCTCCGTCAGCAGATTCTCCATCGAGCTTTTATTCAGACTCTTCTTGCTGACCACCTTCACGGCCACCGCCTCCCTGCTGTCAGTCTGAGCCAATCAATAATCAATCAATACAGGAAGACAATGTCCAAACCATAAAGCTGCGAAATTAGTGCGAAGTTTGAGCTTGCGAAATTCTGTCATGCGGCGCTGTGAAAAGGGGCGGGATTAAACAAGATAATTAGACATTAAAAAGGCGAGCGATTGGTCCATGTTCTAAACTCCTATTCAGAGAGGTCATGCTTTGATCATCGATTGGTCTCACGCAGTCAAGTGATGAGATTTCGCAGGTCAGAGTTTACCAAGCTTGAACTTTGCACCGCAGCGAACAGCGAAAGTTGACGCACGAATGGAAGTCTATGGGGAGAAAAGCCACAAACAAGTGGATCTAGATGGATTTGCATTGTAAACATTAAATAAACGTTAAAAAAAACGATTATTTTTCATTTCAGTTTTAAGTTACGATACTCCCAATATAATTCTGCACAAATCCGCAGATTTTTTACAAAATTCACAGCGAAAATAACAAAAAATGTCCGCAGATTCCGTCTGGCCCTAAATATATCTCATAAAGTTGTATTAAACATGTTTATAATTAATTTCTGATTAGATGCTAATGTTAACTTACATTTCATTGGCTGTGTATTTGACTTTGCATAATGACAATACAGTTTAATCTCATCTAATTAACATGTCATGTGCTTCTGTATTAAATATATTGATCAATTATTTCATACAAGAAGACCAATCCAAACCATAACTATTAATCAGCCCATTAAACACACACGGAAGTGCCTGAAGATTAATTATATCTCATACAGTTGTATTAAATATGTTTTAATAATTAATATTATTTATACACTTGTTATTTACACTTCTTCTGATTATATGCTAATGTTAATTACATTTCATTGGCTGTGTATTTTACGTTGTACAATGACAATACAGTTTAATCTAATCCAGCATGTCATGTGCTCCTAAATTAAAGATATTAATCAATCAATTATAATCAATACACGAATATAATATCCAAATAATAACATCTAACTAGCCCTATTAGACAAGTACAGATGAGCCTAAAGATGAAATATAGCTCATAAAGTTGTATTAAATATTTTTTAAATAAAGGTATACTACTTATTCATTCATTTTCTTTTCAGCTTAGTCCCTTTATTAATCTGGGGTCGCCACAGCGGAATGAACCACCTATATTATTTATACACTTGTTATTTACACTTCTGATTAGACGCTAATGTTAATTACATTTCATTGTCTGTGTATTTTACTTTGCACAACAATACAGTTTAATCTAATCTAATCCAGCATGTCACGTGCTCCTAAATTAAAGATTCTAATCGATTAATCAATCAATTATTCAATACAAGAAGATAATATCCAAACAATACGTCTAATTAGGCCGCCAGACAAGCACAGATGAGCCTAAAGATGAACTATAGCTCATAAAGTTGTATCTATATTTGATAGAGTTATTGATACTGTTAATAAATCGATCAGTTAATCGATAATCACCTTTCTGAAAGCTTTATAAACAGTCGCGTATGTTCCGCTTCCCAGCTTCTCGGTGAGAATGAAGTCTTTGAGCTTCGGCGGAGCGAAACCCGCAGCCGCCATCCCTGAACCTGAATCAATCAATCAATAATCGATGATGATTTATGACAGCATAATGACGAGCGCGGCGCTTTCTCCTGTCTTCACATGAACCATTCACCCGTACGGTTTAACCTCTGACTGATCACTTTACAAGTAATAATCATAAAAGTTTTAATTCAGGCGAATTAATAATAATATATTCGTGTTTTCATCTGAAGCGCAGCGCTCTGTTTACTTCCGCGCACTGACGTCACTCACCGGGGACGTCACTCTGCGTGCGCGTGACACACTGACACCTGCCGTTCAGTTTAGAAGCTGCGAGTCTGCCACTATATTTAGATTCTAGCATTATTGACATGGTAAGAAAAGTATTCCTCATTACAAACAAACAGAAACGCAATTAATGATTGACTGAAGCTCTATGCTGAAATATCTGTGAATGTGAATGTCATTGTAAATGTTTTCTAGATTAATAAGACTGTTATATAGGGTTAAGAGACATGAATAGAGTGCAGCGCATTCTGTTCTCATGTTTCTGATGTTATAAATAAGTGTCATGTGACCGCTGGCCGGCAGGGGGCGTGTCAGGTTATAATAACAGAATAGAGCAGGTAGATTGGAACAGTGCTGGGAGTGAAAGTGGGCGGGGCGTTGTCTCTGGTTAGTTGGACACAATGCTCAGTGCTCAGCATATTTCAGGACACCCCTTACAAACCTCTCTTTTAAATTCATATTTTTAATAGGAAGCTCTGCATAATATTATATTAGTGCATATACATTAGATTAGCCAGTACTGAAGCCAAATCTGGAGCCTATCAAACAAAATAATTTACATTAACGCTCCAAAAAACTACTACAGCCAAATTTATATGTTATTTTAAAAACATATGTTTATAAACTATATAAATCTACATCTATATAAATTTTATGTTTATAAATTTATAGGTTTATAAAAATATTAAATGCAAATTTAAAAAAGAGGAAAAATCAAGAGAAGCAAAAAATATAAGAATTTAGTTAAAATTTGTAGGTTGTAATTGATTTTGCAATATTTATCTTGAATTTAATTGCTTTATCTTTAAATTTCTGAATATGTTTGGTGACTAAAATATTATTTTAATAAATATATCTGTTTAATAAATCTGTTTTGTTTAAAAGCACCAAAACACACTTAATATATTCACTGAGAATTCATTTTCAGAATGGGCTTTCAATTAAAGTTTATTGCTGTGATTATTTAGATGTATATTATTGTTTTGCTGCTTCATTTTTCATGCCATTCAGATATTTATTTGAGTTATTTTATGTATTTAACTATTTTAATTTGAATATTTTTATTATTTGCTGGGTGTATTTTTTATTTGTATTTTAGGTTTCTGTTGTTAATCCGCATAATTCATTCAAAATCCAAGATTCTGCATGCTAAATGATAAACGTTTATACTTACAATCTGTTCAACTAAAACCTGATAAGTAGTTTCTCATTATTAATCTTATTAAATAACACCTAAAAAACTAAAGTTATCTTATAATTATATATACAAGAGAGAGAAGATCTCATGAAAAATGGCGTTTGCAGCGTACATTAACTCTCATGCAAACCTCTTAGTAATACAACTTATTTTCTCATTTTTCCTAATTATTAGTTTTAGGGTTAGTATTAATGAAGGACCAGGAGCACCACTTAAAATAAAACAAAGAATCAAATTAGCAAATATATATATATATATATAAATTATTATTTCTACTTATTTTTATACATTGTTATAGTGTATATATATATATATATATATATATATATATAGAGAGAGAGAGAGAGAGAGAGAGAGAGAGAGAGAGAGAGAAATAGATAGATAGATAGATAGATAGATAGATAGATAGATACACATTTTAATTGGACAAATAAAAAGAAATATTTCAATGTGTTTATTGAATTTGTGTTTTAAAATGTAATTTTAATAATCAAACTATGCATTTAAAAATATTTAAAAAATGTATGAATAAATTGGGCGGCACGGTGGCGCAGTGGGTAGTGCTGCTGGGTCAGTTGGTGTTTCTTTGTGGAGTTTGCATGTTCTCCTCGTGTTGGTGTGGGTTTCCTCCGGGTGCTCCGGTTTCCTTCACAATCCAAACACATGCGGTACAGGGGTATTGGGTAAGCTAAATTGTCTATAGTGTGTGTGTGTGTGTGTGTGTGTGTGTGTGTGTGTGTGTGTGTGTGTGTGTGTGTGTGTGTGTGTGTGTGAGAATGAGTGTGTATGGGTGTTTCCCAGTACTGGGTTGCAGCTGGAGGGGCATCCGCTGTTTAAAACCAATACTGGATAAGTTGTCGGTTCATTCCGCTGTGGCGACCTCTAATTAATAAAGGGACTAAGCCGAAAAGAAAATGAATGAATATGTGAAATAGAACATTTAATCAACTCACTTAGAGTCATTAATAATAAGAAATGTGCTCCATTCCTGGGTAAATATGAGATTTTTCATGCTACTTAAATGTTTATCTGTCTTTTTAAAATGGTATTCTTCTTATTATTATTTTTTCTGTACTTATTTTATTTTGTCGGTTTTATCCTGTTATCTAATGTGAATATGGTGTAAAAGAACTTTTCTCTTTTACTGTGTTTTAAATTGTATTAAACATGTTCTTGGAATTAATAAAGAAGTGTGCGCGTGTACGTGTGTTTGGGCCTCACAGCGCCTCCTGCTGGACTGTACGGTCTTCAGCTCCGTGTTCTCCGGCGTTTCTGCTCTCTCTCTCTTTCTCCCGGTGCACCGGCGGCTCGGCTCAGGGGTCAGCTGTGATGATGATGGAGATGATGATGGCGGAGCGCATGGCTGCCCGGTTGTCCGCTCAGGAGCAGCAGATCGCGGCGCTGACTTTGGAGATCGGGCTGCTGCGGGACGGGCTCACCGGCGGCGGGTTCAGCGCTCTGGCAGGAGGGCCGAACCTGGAGGCGCTGCGGTCCGAGAACGAGAAGCTCCGGTACCGAATACTGCACCTGCGCCGCGGCCTGCTGGAGGAGCAGAGGAGCCCGGAAATCCAGAACCAGAAACAGGAGAGCCAGAAGCAGCAGAGCCAGAAGCAGCAGAGCCGGGCACAGGTGCGGCACTCCAGAACTACTGTAGTCCATTATAACCGGCAGGACAGAACCACAAAATGACAACACACCGTTTATTTACTGTATACTGTAGACATGCAGCTGCAGATATTATCTATCTATCTATCTATCTATCTATCTATCTATCTATCTATCTATCTATCTATCTATCTATCTATCTATCTATCTATCTATCTATCTATCTATCTATCTATCTCTATCTATCTATCCATTCGTCTCTTTTTTTATTGTTTTGCCTTCCAGGTAAAAAGTATGAATGTTTTGTTGAAATAAATAACATTAAAAACAGATTTTTGTTAATAAACCCTGTGTGCATTGTTTACAGTGTGTTTTTGTGTCTCCCAGAAGAGTTCAGGATGCAGAGCAGCAGATGATAATGTGCAAATCAGGAAGCAGGAGAAGCTGAAGTCTGCAGGAGAGGTACAGTAAATATGTATGGTGTATATATATGTACAGTGTAGAGGTGCAGTATATGGGTAGAATATAAATGTACACCACAGAATAGAGGAATTTATAGGGGTAGAGTATAGATGAACAGTATAGATGTACAGTATAGATTAACCATATTGACGTACAGTATATACACACAGTATAGATGTACAAGTACAGTATGTGTGTGTATATATGCATATCACAGCCAAACCACCTTGCAGCCCAAGAGTGGTTACTCATTGAAGCTAAGCATGGCTGAACCTGGTCAGGACCTGGATGGGAGACCACATGGGAAAACTAGGTCACTGTTGGCAGTGGTGTTAGTAAGGCCAGCAGGGGGCGCTCAACCTGCGGTCTGTGTGAGTTCTATTGCCCCAGTGTAGTGAAGGGGACACTATACTATTAGTGAGTACAATCTTTCGGATGGTACGTTAAACTGAGGTCCTGATCCTCTGTGCTCATTAATAATCCCATGGCACTTCTAGTAAAGAGTAGGGGTGTAATCCCGGTGTCCTGGCCAAATTCTCTCCATCGGCCCTTACCAATTATGGCCTCCCAATCATGCCCATCCACTAAATTGGCTCTATCACTGTCTCTCCACTCCCCCTATAGCTGGTGTGTGGTGAAGCACTGGCGCCTTTTGTCCTATGGCTGCCGGAGCATCATCCAAGTGGAACTGCACACTGGTGGTGGTGTGGAGAGACCTCCCTTATGATTGTGAAGCGCTCTGGGTGTATGGCCATACACAATACATGTACTATATAAATACACATTACATTAAATATATATGTACAGTTTAGACCAATAAAGGGGTACAGTACAGGGGGACATTATAGATGTTCAATATAGGGGGACAGTGTACATGTTCAGTATAGGAGACAGTATAGATGTTCAGTATAGGGGGACAGTATAGATGTTCAGTATAGGGGGACAGTATAGATGTTCAGTATAGGGGGACAGTATAGATGTTCAGTTTAGGGGGACAGTATAGATGTTCAGTATAGAGGGACAGTATAGATGTTCAGTATAGGGTGAGAGTATAGATGTTCAGTATAGGGGGACAGTATAGATATCCAGTATAGGGGGACAGTATACATGTTCAGTATAGGGGGACAGTATAGATATCCAGTATAGGGGGACAGTATACATGTTCAGTATAGGGGGACAGTATACATGTTCAGTATAGGGGGACAGTATAGATGTTCAGTATAGGGGGACAGTATACATGTTCAGTATAGGGGGACAGTATAGATGTTCAGTATAGGGGGAACAGTGTAGATGTTCAGTATAGGGGGACAGTATAGATGTTCAGTATAGGGGGACAGTATAGATGTTCAGTATAGGGGAACAGTAAAGATGCTCAGTATAGAGGGACAGTATATATGTTCAGTATAGGGGGACAGTATATATGTTCAGTATAGGGGGACAGTATAGATGTTCAGTATAGGGGGACAGTATAGATGTTCAGTATAGGGGGACAGTATAGATATCCAGTATAGGGGGACAGTATACGTGTTCAGTATAGGGGGACAGTATACGTGTTCATTATAGGGGAACAGTAAAGATGTTCAGTATAGGGGGACAGTAAAGATGTTCAGTATAGGGGGACAGTATATATGTTCAGTATAGGGGGACAGTATATATGTTCAGTATAGGGGGACAGTAAAGATGCTCAGTATAGGGGGACAGTAAAGATGTTCATTATAGGGGGACAGTATACATGTTCAGTATAGGGGTACAGTATAGCTGTACTGTATGTATAGATGTACATTATAGAGGTTACATTTCTGTGGAACAGCTCAAGTCATGGCCCTAGTTTCGTGTCTGCTCGTCTGAATCTGTACGAGCGGCTGAAGAAGGAGAGCGAGGCGCTGCTGGAGGAGCGGGCGGCCAGCGGGAGATCCATCACTGTTCAGATGCAGGACGGACAAACACTGAGCGCCACAGCCTGGGTCAGCAACCCGTACCAGCTGGCCTACAGCATCAGGTGAGCCCGCACAATACTGAACTGTGTGTGTGCGTGTGTGTCAACACAAAACTGAACCACGCTGGACTGTTTTGAGGCTTTTTTTTTGTCAGTTTCATCTGCACTCCGAGTGTGTGTGATGATCCTCTGTTTTGTGTGTGTGTGTGTGTGTGTGTGTTTCTGCAGTCCGGCTCTGGCTGAGAACAGTGTGATTGCACGTGTGAATGGAGAGCTGTGGGATCTGGAGCGGCCGCTGGAGGTAGACTGCAGTCTGGAGCTGCTGCGCTTCGACCATGAGGATGCTCAGAGTGTGAGTTATATTGTACACACATATACACACACACACAAACACACACACACACACACACACAGACTCACTCAGGTGTGTTGTCTCTCAGGTGTATTGGCACTCCAGTGCTCATGTTCTGGGTGAGGCGATGGAGAGTTTCTATGGCGGCTGCTTGTGTTACGGGCCGCCCATCGACAACGGCTTCTACTACGACATGTTCCTCGACGGACACAAGTGAGGCCAGTGTATGCGTGTGCATGTGTATGTGTTCAATCTGTGTGTGTTTGTGTGTGTGTGTGTGTGCGCCATTGACAATGTGCGCGTGTTCACTATATTCATTCATTCATTCATTCTCCTGCAGCTTAGTCTCTTTATTTATCGAAGGTCGCCACCGCGGAATGAACCACCAACTATTCCAGCATATGTTTTACACAGCAGATGGCCTTCCAGCTGCAACCCAGTACTGGGAAACACCCATACACTCTCATTTACACACACACACACTCATACACTACGGCCAATTTAGTTGATCAATTCCCCTATAGCGGATGTGTTTGGACTGTGGGGGAAACCGGAGCACCCGGAGGAAACCCACGCCAACATGGGGAGAACATGCAAACTCCACACAGAAACACACACTGACCTAGGCGGGACTCAAACCAGAGACCTTCTTACTGTGGTGCTAACCACTCCAACACCGTGCCGCCGTGTTCAAAATATATATATATATATATGTGTGTGTGTGTTCACTCTGTGTGTTTGTTTGTGTGTGTGCGCATGTATGGTCACTGTCTACCCATTGTGTGTTTCAG
>NC_079452.1:24343732-24408732 GCF_903798145.1 Danio aesculapii | reverse complement strand
TGTGTTGCGCATCAGTTAAGACGACGTTAGCACCTGTCAGCTTTAATTGTGGGGAAACTGGATCATTTGGAGCTTTTGTCAGCTAATTTGATCTTCTGGGTTTAAAATCATTATTGGGGCAGGATCAAAATCAGTGATGTAGCGCTGATCTGCCTGTCCAGGCCTGTTTCCCATTATTATTGTAATGTGTATTTATACTGTGAACATCACATTACAACAATGGCCATACACCCAAAGCGCTTCACCATCATGAGGGGGGGCTTTCATGATACATCAGTGTGCAGCTCTACTTGGATGATGCAACGGCAGCCACAGGACAACACCACCAGTGCTTCACCACACACCAGCTGTAGGCATACCTGTCAACACTGGGATGTGAAAATAAGGGATCTGCCCCCCCCCCCACTCCCCCCTCTTAAACACACACTTAAATAATCCCCAAATTACTAAATGTGTACTTCTTCTGGAGCTGTTTCATTGTAAACGGCATGGGTGTCACTACAGCCCCCCTATATTTCTACTCAGTCCCCCCTAAAACTTTTCCGATTAGCTCATGAACTGTAAACCAAATGATCTTCTCAGTCCCCTTTAAATTTTATATGAAGATGGCGGCAGATTTCGGCTCCTCCCTGACTTTCAGCAAACCACAGCCGTGCAGAGCGAGAGAACAAGGTGTGTGTTTATCCTTAAATTGTTATAATATCTGCTTATTAGCAGTTCTTTGTTTTGGATAAACTTGCATCACTTCAATGTCATATAGGAGCAATCGGCTTTCCAATCTACTGTTTCCTCAGTGCTCAGCTCATAATCCCAGCTGTTTCCTCCAGCGTAACTCTTAACCAACATGTTAGTATTTTTATTTCCAGATGAACTACCATTATGAAACACATTACAGTGCATGTGGTGTAATCTATACCACAGTCATGCACAGAAAGCATTAAACACAGTGACAGAAGCACTTAGTGGATGTGCTCAACTGTCTGAGTGTTGTCTTGTATTACAAATATTTCCTATTTTAATGTTATGATTCAGTTCGTGAAATATGTGAATTAGTTTATTAAATATATATATATATGCCATTTAATTAGAGAAATGGCAGTTTTATTTATTGAATACATGGAAACAAAAATTGTACTTCAGCATATAAAGTGGCTTTTACTACAGTAAACAAGTTTGTTGAGCCTATTTGGCTCCTTCAGAACTCAAATGACTATGCATGTCTATATAATACAGTGGAGTACTGCTAGTTTAGCATACAAGTCACCCTATTTGTCAAATATTTTTAATTGTATTACTATTAAATTATTACTTATAAATACATTAGGGATATATATATATATTTATATGTGTGTGTATATATATATATATATGTGTATATATTACTGCGCCACCGTGTCACCTGCTTAAACTACTATTTTTTATTAATAATAAAATGAATGCACATTTTTTGTTTTCTGGTGTGTGTAATTGTCACAATGCGTGCATAAATACACAGTGCAGTGTTACAGATATAGAGTGTGTGTGTGTGTGTGTGTGTTGTGTGCAGGATCAGGAGCTGTTCTTCTTCCATGATCTGAGTCCTGGAAGCTGCTTCTTTCTGCCGCGCGGAGCTTTCATTTACAACACACTGATGGACTTCATCAGGGTAACACACGTGAAGCGTGTGTGTGTGTGTGTGTGTGTGTGTGGCTCTGTGTGTATGTTTGAGTGAATTAGTCTGTGTGTGTGTGCGTGTGTGCGTGTGCGTGCGTGTGTGTGTGTGTGTGTGTGTTTGTGTGTGTGTGTGTGTGTGTATGTCTTTGAATTAGTCTCTGTGTGTGTGTGTGTGTGTGTGTGAGAGACTGAATTAGTCTCTGTAAGTGTGTGTATGTGTGTGAGTGAATTAGTGTGTGTGTGTCTGCAAGTGTGCATTTGTGTTTCTGCAGATGTGTGTCTGTTTGTGTGTGTATGTGTGATGTTCGTCAGTGTGTTTTTCTGCAGGTGTGTGTCTCTTTGTGCAATCACTGTGTGTGCATGTGTGTGCGCGTGTGTGTGCGCGTGTGTGTGTGTGTGTGTGTGTGTGTGTGTGTGTGTGTGTGTGTGTGTGAGAGCATGTTGGTGTTCACTGTGTTTGTGTGTCAGTGTGCAATCACTGCGTGCGTGCGTGTGTGTGTGTGTGTGTTTCCTTGTGTGTGTGTGTGTGTGTGAGCATGTTGGTGTTCACTGTGTTTGTGTGTCTGTGTGCAATCACTGTGTGTGCGTGTGCGTGTGTGTGTGTGTGTGTGTGTGTGTGTGTTGCAGGGTGAGTACAGCCAACGGGGCTTTCAGGAGGTGGCGACCCCGAACATCTACAACAGCCGCCTGTGGGAGACGTCAGGACACTGGCAGCTCTACACACACTCCATGTTCAGCTTCCCTGTGGAGCTCGACGTGTTCGCACTCAAGCCCATGAACTGCCCTGGACACTGGTGAACACACACACACACATGCCTAGCACACACAATCACACATTCTCACACTGAACACACTTAACACTCGCACAAACACACACACACACACACTCACATGCCTAGCACACACAATCACACATACACATTCTCACACTGAACACACACACACACACTCTCAAGCATTACATACAGGCATTTGTATTACATTCTGTGTGTGTGTGTGTGTGTGTGTGTGTGTGTGTGTGTGTGTGTGTGTGTGTGTGTGTGTGTGTGTGTGTGTGTCAGTCTGATGTTCGCCCACCGTCCGCGCTCTTGGCGTGAGCTCCCTCTGCGATTGGCTGATTTCGGAGTTCTGCACCGCAACGAACTTTCGGGAACGCTGACGGGTCTGACGAGGGTCCGACGCTTCCAGCAGGACGACGCACACATATTCTGCACTCTTGATCAGGTGCGCACACACACACACGCACGCACACACGCACACACACACACGCACACACACACACACAGATAGTCAGATACATACATACATACACACACAAATGCACATGCATGCACATACACACATACAGACACACACACATATACAAAGGCATACACACACGTCTACATACACACAAATATACATGCATACACGCATATATACACACACATACAATCACATACACATACGCACACACAAAGACACACATACATACACAGACAGACACAAAGACACCCACACACACACACAACACATGTATAGATACACTCACACAAACACAGACACACACACATGCACATATACACAGACATACATGCATACACACACACACACACACACACACAAAGACACACAGAAACGCACATGCATACACGCACACATACATACATACACATACGCACACACATACCCACACAGACACACATACATACACAGACAGACACAAACATACATACGCACACATATACACATACGCACACACAGACACACACATGTGCACACACACATGCACATATACACACACACACAGACACACACACATATACAGAAATACATACATACACACAGACACAAACACACATACAGACAGACACACACACACACACACATACATGCACGCACATGTCTACACACATACACACACAAACTAACTTACTCATGCATACACATATACACACACATACATACACACACACACACACATATACACACATACATACACAGACAGACACAAACATACATACACACACACACACACACACACACAAAGACACCCACATACACACACAACACATATATACATACACACACACACAAACACAGACACATACATACAGACATGCATACACACACATACATAGACACACATACAGACACACAGACATCGGACACGCACACACACAAATACACATACATACATATACACACAGACAACACATGTATACACACACCCACACACAGACACACAAATAATCACACACATGGATGCACACACACAAACAAATACATGCATACACATACAAACACACACAAAGATACACACATACATATACATACACACACAACACATGTATACAGACACACATACATACATACACACAAATACACACACATGGATACACACACAAACATATGCATGCATACACATACACACACAAAGACACACATACACACATGCACACACACGTATTCCTGCTTTTGTTTAGGATTCACCAGATTAAGCAGGCCATTCTCTGCTTGTTTTCCAGATCGGCTCTGAGATGAAGGGTTGTCTGGATTTTCTGCGCTCCGTCTACTCCGTCTTCGGCTTCTCCTTCCAGCTCCATCTGTCCACGCGGCCGCAGAAGTTTCTGGGGGACGAGGCGGTCTGGAATCAGGCTGAGAAGGTTCCGGAACAGCTCCCTCTGCTGGTGTTTTAGTGCAGCATTAACTCAACATCACAGCATTAACTCTGTGTGTTCTGTTAACAGCAACTGGAGAACAGCCTGAACGAGTTTGGAGAGCCGTGGAAACTCAATCCTGGAGACGGAGCTTTCTACGGACCCAAGGTCAGAACTGAACCCTCGTCTGCTCATAAAAAATAATCTGATATTTTAGATTTTAATCAGATATTTTTACTTTATTTTTATTTTATTTCGTTTTTAATCAGATATTTTTGTTGTATTTTTTATTTAATTAGTTTAATCAGATATTTTTATTAAATTTTTATTATTTATTTTTAATCATAAATTTTTATTTTATTTAGCTTTTAATCAGATATTTTTACTTAATTTTTATTGTTTATTTTTTAATCTGCAAATTTAATTTATTTTTATTTTATTTTTGTATTATTTAGTTTTTAATCAGATACTTTGTTTATTTTTATTATTTAGTTTTTAATCAGAATTTTTTTGTTTATTTTTATTTTATTTTATTTTAAATCAGATATTTTTGTTGAATTTTTTTATTTTATTTAGTTTAATCAGATATTTTTATTAATTTTTATTATTTAGTTTTTATTCATAAATTTAGATTTTTTTTGTTTTTAATCAGATATTTTTATTTTATTTTATTTTGTTTTTAATCATAAATTTTTATTTTTTTAGTTCTTAATCAGATATTTTTATTGTATTTTTTATTTTATTTCGTTTTTAATCAGATATTTTATTTATTTTAATTATTTATTTTTTATCAGATATTTTTATTTATTTTTTATTTTATTATTTAGTTTTTAATCAGATATTTTTATTTATTTTTTATTTTATTATTCTGTTTTTAATCAGATATTTTTATTTATTTTTATTGTTTATTTTTTAATCAGATATTTTTATTTATTTTTTATTTTATTATTTAGTTTTTAATCAGATATTTTTATTTATTTTTTATTTTATTATTTAGTTTTTTATCAGATATTTTTATTTATTTTTTATTTTATTATTCTGTTTTTAATCAGATATTTTTATTTATTTTTATTGTTTATTTTTTAATCAGATATTTTTATTTATTTTTATTGTTTATTTTTTAATCAGATATTTTTATTTTTTATTATTTAGTTTTTAATCAGATATTTTTATTTTTATTTTTTATTATTTATTTTTTAATCAGATATTTTTATTTATTTTTTATTATTTAGTAAAGTCGAGCTGCAGGTATGAGGAGGTTTGCTGAAGGTGCAGCTGTAGTGCAGTGAGGGGTTTGTGTCCTTAATAAACTCTGACAGCTCGTGTTCATTGAACAGTAAGAATGAATCATATATCCATATATAACAGTCCATTAAAGTGACGTTGCATCTACAGTTTGGGCTCAAGCGTGCTTCACACTCACACTACAAGCGCCAAAGCCCAACCACACCACACTCTGGCACACCTCTTCCAACCGGGCCAGGGCTGGCCACCTGGACCCAATTCAGAGCACTCACACTTGTCAAACCAACCAGGAAATGCGCCCGGGCAAGGTTCGGATAGCCTAGTGTGAGTACACCCTAGGTTAATTAGGCAAATTAGGGTAATTGGGCAAGTCATTGTATAACAGTGGTTTGTTCTGGAGACAATCCAAAACATTCATTTTCTTTTCGGCTCAGTCCCTTTATTAATCAGGGGTCGCCACAGCGGAATGAACCGCCAACTATTCCAGCATATGTTTTACACAGCAGATGCTCTTTCAGCCACAACCCAACACTTGGAAACACCCATACACACTTATTCACACACACACTCAAACACACACAAACTCTACACAGAAAGGCCAACTGACCCAGCCGAGACTTGAACCAGCAACCTTCCTGCTGTGAGACGATCGTGCTACCCTCTGCGCCACCATGACGCCTGCTTAAACTATTATTTTTTATTAATAATAAAATAAATGCACATTTTTTGTTTTCTGATGTGTGTAATTGTCACAATGCGTGCATAAATACACAATGCAGTGTTACCAGTGCGACACCACTGAGCCACCATGTTGCCAAATATGAACCATATAATTTTATACATTGACAAAATTTGTAAAGTACTCATCTAAAAAAATGTATTTGTGCTACTCTGCCGTTTACTGTTTTCTACATTTACACAACTATGACAGTGTTTCCTGTGTAGAACACGAACAGAATTTTGAGTGTGTGTTCTGTGCTGTGTGTTGATGTTTGTTGTCTGAACTCTTGTGTTGTAGATCGACATCAATATTAAAGACGCGATCGGCCGCTATCACCAGTGCGCCACCATTCAGCTGGACTTCCAGCTGCCCATACGATTCAATCTGACATATGTGGGGTGAGTTCAGATTGGTTTTGACTCGGTGTGAATGCTCTCTCCACTTTAGTCTGACGTATGTGGGAGAAGTTCAGTTGATACTGTATAGGATTAAGACAGTGTGAACGCTTGCTTTGCTTTGATCTGACACATGTGGAGTGAATTCAGTTCAAACTAGGATTCAGTGTGAACACTCACGCACCTTCAATCTGACGTAAGTGGAGTGAATTCAGTTCAGATTATAAAGGATATAGACAGTGTAAACACTTGCTTTGGCTTCAATTTGACATATGTGAGGTGAATTCAGTTCTGTTTATAGAGGATAAAGAGTGAATACTCACTCTGGCTTTAATCAGACATAAGTGAACTGATTTCAGATCAGGATTCGGTGTGAAGGCTCACTCTGCTTCAGGCTGACATGTGGAGTAAATTAACTTGTTTATAAAGGGTATGGACAGTGTAAACACTTGCTCTGCATTCATTTTATATATGTGGAGAGAATTCAATTCTGTTTAGAAAGGATATAGACATTGTGAACGCTTTCTCTGCTTCAGTCTGACATATGTGGAGTGAATTCAGTTCAGTTTATAAAGAGTATAGACAGTTTGAATGCTTGCTTCACTTCAATCTGATGTATGTGGAGTGAATTTATTCAGTTTATTAAGGATATAGACAGTGTGAACACTTGCTCCAGCTTCAATCTGACATATATGGAGTGAATTCAATTCAGACCAGGACTCAGTGTGAATGCTCACTCTGCTTCAGTCTGACATGTGTGGAGTGAAGGTAGTTCAGTTTAGACAGAATATAAACTGTGTGAATGCTCTTTCTGCTTCAATCTGACTTATGTGGAGTGAATGTAGTTCAGTTTAGACAGAATATAGACTGTGTGAATGCTCTTTCGCTTTACTCTGACTTATGTGGAGTGAATTCAGTTCAGACCAGGACTCAGTGTGAATGCTCACTCTGCTTCAATCTGACTTATGTGGAGTGAATTCAGTTCAGTTTAGACAGAATATAGACTGTGTGAATGCTCTTTCTGCTTCAATCTGACTTATGTGGAGTGAATTCAGATCAGGACTCCGTGTGAATGCTCACTCTGCTTCAATCTGATGTATGAGTGAATTCAGATCAGATCATGACAAAGTGTAAACAATCACTCCACTTCTGAATGTTCCTCTAACTGTCTTCATTACTGCAGGAAGGACGGGGATGACCGGGACCGACCGGTGATCATCCACCGCGCCATCTTGGGCTCCGTGGAGAGAATGATTGCTATCCTCACTGAGAACTACGCCGGAAAGTGGTGAGTTACCCTGAACTACACTCACACACACCTGATATAACAGTTACACAGTATGATAACCGACTAAACAACTTCAACTGTGTGTGTGTGTGTGTGTTTGCTCAGGCCACTCTGGCTCTCTCCACGTCAGATGATGTTAGTTCCAGTTAACCCGTCTCTTGAAGAATACGCCAAACAGGTACATCATCAACATAATCATTGGCATTAGTGCAGGAAAATAAGCAAATAAGCAAGTATGAACAAACACAGAATAAACTCAAAGTGAAATATTTAGGTCGGCGCCAATGGTGTAGTGGTTAGTGTGTCGACACATGCACTCCGGTACTCATGGCGACCTGAGTTCGATTCCCACCTCGTGGTCCTATGCCAAACCTTCCCCTCTCTCTGCTCCCCATGCTTTCCTGTCAATAATCTCTACTGTCCTATACATTAAAGGGGAAAACCCCAAAAAATAATTATAAAATATATATATATATATATATATATATATATATATATATATATATATATATAAAAATGTTGGAACCCTGTAACCATTGACTTCCATAGTATTTGTTTTTCCTACTATGGAAGTCAATGGTTACCGGTTTTCAGCGTTCTTCAAAATATCTTATCTTGTGTTTAACTTCAGAAAAGACACTCATACAGGTTTGAAACCCACTAAGGAAGGGTAAATAGTTTGTAAATTCTCTTTTTTATTTGAACCATAGCTTTAATATAATTCAAGATGCTTTAACCTGAGAATGAAATGACTGAATAACTATGAAAGTCAATGGTTACCGGGTTTCAGCATTCCTCAAAATATCTTACTTTGTGTTTAACTTCAGAAAAGACACTCCTAAAGGGTTAACACCACTTGAATCAGAATCAGAAAGAGCTTTATTGCCAGGTATGTTCACACATACGAGGAATTAGTTTTGGTGACAGAGCTTCTACAGTGCAACAGAATTACAGAGACAGGACAAAAAACAGATAATAAATATATTTTAAAAACTAGAAGTAAGTAGTGAGTGCAAATATACAGATTGACAAGTGTATGTACATGTTTATTACTATATACAACGTTATATGTGCAGCTGTTATGTGCAAATTGGCATGTAAAGTGTGTTGTTAAATAAGTGTATGTGTGTATAAAAGTGTATAGCAGTAGTGATGTTGGTTCCACAATTATTATCATCAAGTGTTCATGAGATGGATTGCCTGAGGGAAGAAACTGTTTCTGTGTCGGGCTGTTCTGGTGCGCAGGGCTCTGTAGCGTCGACCAGAAGGTAACAGTTTAAAGAGGCAGTGTGCTGGGTGTGAGGGGTCCAGAGTGATTTTGGCAGCCCTTCTGCTCGCTCTGGATAAGTACAGTTCTTGGGGAGTAGGAAGGGTTGTACCAGTGATTCGCTCAGTAGAAGGAGAGTAAATAGTGATTGAATTCTCATTTTTGGGTGAACTGATGCTTTAACGTACTTAACAGTATTCAAGAGCCCTAACTTGAGATGTGAAATGACTGAAAAATGCTGATTTGTGCACTTTAGGTGCTGAAGATCTTCTCTGTGGTTCTGCTTTTAGGTCTGCAAGCAGTTTGTTGAAGCTGGTTTTATGGCTGACGCTGATTTGGATTCTGGTTGCCTTCTGAACAAGAAGATTCGTAACGCGCAGCTGGCGCAATATAACTTCATCCTGGGTAAGAGCTGCAGTGTTTCCCTCCATTATGACCATGCAATTTCATGCCAATTTGCTGCCCTAGGCAAGATTTTACCTGGCACCCCGTGCCTTGCTGCTCATTCCAACAATAATCAAACTTTTTATTTTACCCACACACTGATGACACATAACATAAGCACAAATCATAATTACAACATGATGAATATCATTGCGCAGTGGGAAGCACAATCGCCTCACAGCAAGAAGGTTGCTGGTTTGAGTCCCGGCTGAGCCAGTAGGCATTTCGGCGTGGGTTTCCTCCGGGTGCGCTATAGGGGAATTGATCAACTAAATTGTCTGTAGTGTATGTGTGTGAATGACTGTGTATGAGTGTTTCCCAGTACTGGGTAGACCATCCGCTGCGTAAAACATATGCTGGAATAGTTGGCGGTTCATTGCACTGTGGCAACCCCTGATTAATAAAGGGTACTAAGCCGAAGGAAAATGAATGAATGAATGAATATCATTGCAGAATAAAACTGTATAGATGCTGTAAATACACCAAGGTAACATTTGTTATCATACACTGTATAATATTAGCATACAATAGGCCAGTGGTTCCCAGGGGGTCGCAGGACAATGAGGGGGTGTCGCTTGGTGATTTCCAAAAATCAATTTCATTTTATTAAACTATTAGAATAACTATATTTTTTCCATAACCTACAGAAGAAAAACGTGGGTAACAGTTACTTTAATAAATCAACATGCTAATTAAAGGATTATTGAACCTTTGGATTTTATTTGCGACTCCTGGGGAGATTACGTTATATTAAAGACACTGCAATAGCGTCAGATGCCGCAGATTGATTTTATGGCAGCATGTTCAAATTTCTGACACCTTTACTGCACTCACATACATTAAAAAATAAATACAGGCCACGACTGAACATGGAGGATGATCTCCAAATGGTGTTCTCCAAAATTAAACTATGAAATAGACCACAGGTGTCAAATCCAGTTCCTGGAGGGCCGCAGCTCTGCACAGTTTAGTTCTAACCCTGCTTCAACACACCTGTAGGTTTCAAACAAGCCCGAAGCACTCAATTAGTTTGATCAGGTGTGTTTAATTAGGGTTAAAGCTAAACTGTGCAGAGCTGCGGCCCTCCAGGAACTGGATTTGACACCTGTGAAATAGACTTTGGCCTATTGTGTGCGCTGTTGTCTGCAGGGTTTATATATTTACAACCACCTCAGAGGATATCGGGGGTCGTGAGTCACTGGCATTGTTATTTTTGGGGTCGTGAGCTGAAAAGTTTGGGAACCCCTGTAATAAGCTGCTGATCCATTTCTTCAAGTGTTTTCCAGTAGGTGGCAGCAAAGTTCTACTGATAAAGTCCTTTTAAAGTCGCCACAGCGGAATGAACCGCCAACTTTTCCAGCATGTGTTTTTTTTTACACAGCGGATGCCCTTCCAGCTGCAAACCATCACTGGGAAACACCCATACACCCCACACCAACACTGGGAGAACATGCAAACTCCACACAGAAACACCAACTGACCTAGCCGAGGCTCGAACCAGCAACCTTCTTGCTGTGAGGCGATCGGACTACCCACTGCGCCACAGTGTCGCCCTATTTAAGATTATCACCACAAATTGAAGTCAAAACAAACACTTTTTAGATGTATTTTTACCTTAAATGTTGTGATTTTAATAAACACTGTTACATGCAAACACCACTGAATTAGCTAATTCAAATTAAAAACACAGTGTCTCAGTGGTTAGCACTGTGGCCTCACAGTAATAAGGTTGCTGGTTCGAGTCCCGGCTGGGTCAGTTGGTGTTTCTGTGTGGAGTTTGCATGTTCTCTCCGTGTTGGTGTGGGTTTCCTCCGGGTGCTCCGATTTCCCACACAGTCCAAAGACATGTGCTATAGGGGAATTGATCAACTAAATTGTCTATAGTGTTTGATTGTGTGTGAATGAGTGTGTATGGGTGTTTCCCAGTACTGGGTTACAGCTGGAAGGTCATCCGCTGCGTAAAACATATGCGACCCCTGATGAATAAAGGGACGAAAGCCAAAGGAAAATGAATGAATGAAATTAAAAACACCATGAATTGCCAAATCTACACAACTTTAGTCAAATTTATTACAATATTAAAATGTAAAGACTTTTAAATGTGACAAGAATATAATAAATAGTGGAACAATGTGTTTTTGCTCATATTTTTTGTGTTTTGATATAATATTACAATAATTTTCATATGTTTATATATCAATATTTTTGGTAATATTTATTTTAATCTTGTTAATGTAAAGCACTTTGAATTACCATTGTGTATGAAATGAGCTATATAATGCCTTGCCTAATACTGTAATTCTATTCATGTTTATTTATATAGCGCTTTTCACAATGTAGATTGTCAAAGCAGCTTAACAGTTCTAGTGAAGTCCAGATTTCAGAGTTGAAGTTCAGTTTAGTTCAGTTCAGTGTGGTTTAAGTTTCACTGCTGAAAGTCCAAACACTGAGGAGCAAATCCATCGAATCCCAGCTCCACAAGTCCCGATCCAAGCAAGCCAGTGGCTTTAAATATACATTTGTAGTGTTGAAGTAGTGTAAGTCATTTAAAAAATATTTGTAAAATAATATTTTAAAGTTTTTATAGCATTTGCCTATTCCACTCATGCCTATCCCTGTGGATCTGATGTGCTTATGATGGTTGTGTGTGTGTGTGTGTGTGTGTGTGTGTGTGTGTGTGTGTGTGTGTGTGTGTGTGTGTGTGTGTGTGTGTGTGTGTGTGTCAGTGGTGGGAGAAAAGGAGCGTCTCAGCAACAGTGTGAACGTGCGCACCAGAGACAACAAAGTTCACGGAGAGCTGCCGGTTCTGGAGGTGATGGAGAGATTAATGCTGCTCAGACGCTCACAGTGCAGGAACGCAGAAGATGACTTCTGATGGAGATGAAGATGAGGAAGAATATTATGATGATAAAGATGAAGAATGAGGATGAAGATCTAAGGAGAAGTAAAGCCGCGTTGAATGATTTGGAGGATGTTGAATTGGCTGTCTCTTTCGTGTTAGGGATTAGAATATATCCAGGAGGTTGTTATCTCAGAATAAAGCACAACAGGTTTATCAGCAGCCTGAAGAAAAATTATTCTGTGAAAACAACTCTCCTGGGTGTACTTTATCCTGCTTATTACACAAAACATGGTTCTGTGCCATAATAGCAGATTAATTCTTCAATTAAACGCAACGCTGACAGAAACAGCTGATGGAGTATACACTAACCTGTGCATTATTCAGACACTAGATGGAGACAAACAGACTAAAACAGCTGATGGAGTATACACTAACCTGTGCATTATTCAGACACTAGATGGAGACAAACAGACTAAAACAGCTGATGGAGTATACACTAACCTGTGCATTATTCAGACACTAGATGGAGACAAACAGACTAAAACAGCTGATGGAGTATACACTAACCTGCACATTATTCAGACACTAGATGGAGACAAACAGTCAAAAACACAAAGCTGACAGAAACAGCGGATGGAGTATACACTAACCTGCGCATTATTCAGACACTAGATGGCGCCAGATACATATGATTATGGATGTCAGCATATGGATGTGTATGTACATTCACTAACAGTCAAGATGATTCTCAGTTCCTGCATGAGTCTGTATTATTCAGAGGTTGTTATCTGTAATGTCGTAACTGACCAATCAGAACCCAGTATTCCAGACAGCCGTGTAATAAGACGTGTTAAAGTGTGTCTAAGTGTGGAAAAATGGAAATAAAGTCTGTGAAGGAATAACTAAGTGTGTCTTTTGCATATTTACAATTGTTAGCCATCCTGTGAAATTAACTATTTTTTAAAAATGTTTCCCTAGTCATTTAAAAAAAAAATCATAGGCTAATCATTTTAATAGCTAGTTTCTATTTAGTGATATCTTTTATCTTTGTCATGATGACTACAGTACATCATATTTTAATTGATATTTTGCAAGATGCCAGTATTCAGCTTAAAGTGACATTTAAACGCTTAACTGGGTTAATTAGGGAAGTTATTGGACTACATTTACAGTTCTATAGTAGCATGTAGTTGTTGTGTTATTGCCACAACTGATTAATAGGGTATATGCCGAGTTTCCCATACTGATAAACTTCCGGTGACCTGTTATTGTGAGTTTTTTCCATTTTATATGCTTCCTTTTACAGCATCGATGTTGTAATGTAATTAAAATACAATCAGTTAAACAGACTTTGGCATTCATTTAGTTGCTCAAGCGAAATACGAGACAAAAAGCCGTTTACTCGCACGAGCCCGTCAGAATTGACAGGCTAGCGCAGAAGCTCCATTGAATATACTGAGGTAAAATAAATGCTCATATTATAAAGACATGGCGGGGAAAATGTTATTTAATGCAGTGCTTCTTGTACAATCTGAGACCCACTTTATATCGGATATCACTCAGCCAGTGGAAATCGCGGATTTTTAAAGAAAACAGACCTTAAACGTGCCGATTTTGCAACTGCATCCAGTTCACCTGAAGCGGTTAAGCCAGAGGCAAAAGGCAAATTAAAAGTCCTATTAGCATGCTTCGGTATATACTCTATACATGAATACTTTAAAGGGACTTTGCTACAGTATGGTTAAAATGCTACAGTACAGTTTTTTAATATGCAGATTGTGATCAACAAACGCGCATTCAGTGTGTTTCTCAACCACAGAAATAAGAAATCGCAAGAAACACGAGTCTAAACCACAGAAAATACTCCTCATTACAAAATAAAATGAAAATTGCTTAATAAATATGTTGTTTTTATTGATTAATAATTTAATACATTGTGCAGTATCAGAATTGGTGTCTAAAAAGCTTTGTACGTTTAATTTAAACAATAGTTTAAGCTCGCATTTGCGCAGAGCTGTGCTGTCCGTGACTTTTATTTTCAGCCCTAAGACTTTTACGTAGGGGGAAGTGAGGCTCGGTCAAGCAGCGGAAGCAGTGTTCGTGATGACGGCGAACGGACAGAAATGGGTTCTAGATCGCGGACGGAACAAAATGAGCTCGTATTTAATGCTGGTTCTGCTGCTGCTCGACATTTACTCATCGTGTGTGGATGGTACGTGTGTTTTTGTGGCTCTAGTCAGTGTGTGTTCTGATCTGTTGCAGTGTGTGTGTTGTTGTTGTTCTCGGTTTGAGTTCAGTGTAAACTGGTTAAATCATGATATAATGTCAATAATATAATGAATAATAGTAGATGTGTCTATGATAATCATATATTTAAAAACCAGGACGTGTCCTGCTATGGTGTTTTTGTGAATGAATGTATTTACAGTACACGGAGGCCTTAACCAAATTATTAATGAGTATTATTTATATTTATTTGTATTATTTATGATCAATTCCAAGGAAATGTCAGCCTTTCCATGAAAAATATAAAGTTTTCTGCAAAATAGCGAAACCCTCTTTTGTATAGGCTTGAATTGTACAGGACTGATAGATACACAAACATGTCTCTTTATATTTGATTTATCAAAGTCACACAATGCCAATTTCACATCTGTCACATCCATAACGAAGCTTCATTCATTCATTCATTCATTCATTCATTTTCGGCTTAGTCCCTTTATTAGTCTGAGGTCGCCACAGCGGAAAGAACCACCTACATATCCAGCATATGTTTTACACAGCGGATGCCCTTCCAATCAGCAGTCTTCTTGCTGTGAGGCGATCTTGCTTCCCACTGCGCCACCGTGACACCCAATTGATGAAGCTTTACCCTCATAAATGCAAAAATGTCAAATAAAATAACATCAATCATGTTTGTATTATAGTAAGCCAACTTTCAGAATCAGAAAGAGCTTTAATGCCAGGTATGTTCACACATACGAGGAATTTATTTTGGTGACAGAGCTTCTACAGTGAACAGAATTACAGAGAGAGGACAAAAAACAGATCATAAATATATTTAAAAATACAAGTTGGTAGTGAATGCAAATATACAAATTGACAGGTGTCAATTACTACTTACTTGTATTTTTTAAAAATATATTTGTATAATGTAGACTGTATGTTGTAGACTGTAAACTCACATCCGTAACACACGTCTATTTTCCTCATTTAAAATCTAAAAATACCTACAGATTGATATTTTTCTGATCCGATATCTCTGTGCTTGGATGTTTTGGAAAATATAATCAGATGTTCCAATATATTGTTAAAGTATAGTTTCTATGTACGTTTATGCATTGAGTTTTACTGCAAACGTCACATCTGTAACGCTGGAAATGCTCTTATATTTTATTTCAGTAAAAGGGAAGCAGCATGTGATCAGCTCAGGATAGAAAATAACATATTATTGTCAATATTACATATTACTTACATTAAAAGATAAAGAATTGTTGTTATATTGTCGTCAAAATCACATGTACTTTGTGGTTCCAATAATAAATATTATTCAAATTAATTACATATAATGCTAAAAAATACTGTTTATGATATTATTATGTGCTGTAAACAAGCTTATAATAAATTATTATAATATTTTTAATGAAATTACACCACTAAAGCATTCAGTTTATTTTATTGAATTATTCATAGAGACTAAGACTCTATTATTATATTATTTTACATTTAATTATTCTGTTACTGTACCTGAATACTCTTAGACCTTTTCAGAAAACAATAAAACACTGATTATTTCATTTACTGTATATCTCTTTTTTATTGCATTTATTAATGCTTGTAGGTTGTTTATTATATTGCACTGCCCTACAGAATCATCCTAATTCAATCTAAAATTATATAATTCTTTCCAAATAGAGATATTCAAGTCATCTGGTGAAGTTGTACTCCTATCGCAATATATAATCGCAAATTAACACAATATTAGACATTTCCGATATCATGCAGCCCTAATCTGCATTATATAAAATGTATTGCATGATTTAGACTTTGTTTTCTGAATGAAATATGCTTTCATTTTTAGATGTTTGTCATAAATAATGTTGCTCTCTCTGCAGGGTATCTGAGCTCTCCTCATGTGGGTCAGGATCCTCCATATTTAGCCCAGCAGAAGTCAGTGATGAGCAGCCCGGTGGCTCTGACCGCATCCTCAGGTCACAATCAATACTGCACTTCACCACACACATACAGTCTGAACTATTCCCCAATTAAAAACAGAGAGACGCTGTTGTGTTGCTGCATGTGTTCAGTGTGTTTATTCAGGACAGCGTAGTATAAAGTGTGTGTTGTGTTTGTGTTCAGCTTCTCCAGTGGTCACTGATAATTACGTGTCCAAGTGTCCGAGCGGAGACCTGTGCTCCAAACTACCCGCCGACTGCATCATCTGTGCTCTTCACCACAACTGCAGCTACGGCCGGCCGCACAACTACACCTGCAGACCCCGAGCCGGAGTTCACTGCGTGGTGAGACGGCGTTTTCTGTCTTTATTTACCTGCTCAACAATGGTGCACTACAGAGCTAGATTAGTCTCAACGATAATTCATGCAGAAAACACAACGTACACACATGCATCGCCAGATTCACATGCATTATGTACACTCACTGGCCACTTTATTAGGTACACCTTACTAGTACCGGGTTGGACCTCCTTTTGCCTTCAGAACTGCCTTAATGCTTCATGTCAGAGATTCAACAAGCTACTGGAAATATTCCACAGAGATTTTGCTCCATATTGACATGATAGCATCACACAGTTGCTGCAGATTTGTCGGCTGCACATCCATGATGCCGATCTGCAGCTCCACCACATACCAAACGTGCTCTATTGGATTGAGCTCTGGTGACTGTGGAGGCCATTTGAGTACAGTGAACTCATTGTCATGTTCAAGAAACCAGTCTGAGATGATTGGAGCTTTATGACATGGTGCGTTATCCTGCTGGAAGTAGCCATCAGAAGATGGAGACACTGTGCTCATAAAGGGATGGACATGGTCAGCAACAATACTCAGGTAGGCTGTGGCGTTGACACGATGCTCAATTGGTACTAATGGACCCAAAGTGTGCCAAGAAAATCTCCCCCACACCATTATACCACCACCAGCAGCCTGAACCGCTGATACAAGGCAGGATGGATCCATGCTTTCATGTTGTTGAGGCCAAATTCTGAGCCGAGCATCCGAATGTGTCAGCAGAAATGGAGACTCATCAGACCAGGCAACGTTTCTCCAATCTTCTATTGTCCAGTTTTGGTGAGCCTGTGTGAATTGTAGCCTCAGCTTCCTGTTCTTAGCTGACAGGAGCGGCACCCGGTGTGGTCTTCTGCTGCTGTAGCCCATCCGCCTCAAGGTTGGACGTGTTGTGTGTTCAGAGATGCTCTTCTGCAGACCTCGGTTGTAACGAGTGCTTATTTGAGTTACTGTTGCCTTTCTATCAGCTGGAACCAGTCTGGCCATTCTCCTCTGACCTCTGGCATCAACAAGGCATTTGGGCCCACAGAACTGCCGCTCACTGGATATTTCCTCTTTGTCGGACCATTCTCTGCTAACCCTAGAGATGGTTGTGCGTGAAAATCCCAGTAGATCAGCAGTTTCTGAAATACTCAGAGCAGCCCGTCTGGCAGCAACAACCATGCCACGTTCAGCGTCACTTAAATCCCCTTTCTTCCCCATTCTGATGCTCGCTTTGAACTGCAGCAGATCGTCTTGACCATGTCTACATGCCTAAATGCACATGCCATGTGATTGGCTGATTAGAATTTTGTGTTAACGAACAGTTGGACAGGTGTACCTAATAAAGTGGCCAGTGAGTGTGTATGTATATATATATATATATATATATATATATATATATATATATATATATATATATATATATTGTTTGTATGTATTTCCAAATCTACTACAAAAGCAGATCATGAACAGTAATAGCTAATAAATGAACTTATTCAGCGTGTAAGTAAATGGATAGAAATTTGATAGGAACAGTATAATAATAATACTAAAAATAAATGGTAACACTTTAAAATATTAGTCCATTAACTAATGTATTTACTAACATGATCAATCTGTTAGTAATAGATTTATTAAGGCAATTATTCATCATTGTTTATCTTTATGTTATTGAAGTTAAATAATGTTGGTTCATGTTAATTCTTGGCGCATTAACTAATGTTAATAAACACAACTTTACATTTTAATAATGCATCAGTTAATGTTGAACTGTGAATAATAAATGCTGTGCAAGATTATTCATACTTAGTTAATGCTACCGAATACATTAACTAATGGACCGTAATTCTGAAGTGTTACCAAATAAACAGGTGGAGGTCAGTTTTCTTCTTGTAATAAAAGATGAGTATGTTCTAATGTCAGTGTTTGTGATCAGTGTTTTCTGTGTTTTTCAGAGCGATCAGGGCGAGCGGCAGCAGAACTTCACTCTCTCTCTCCTCTGCCGCTTCTGTTTTCAGCTGGATGCGTCTCAGTATCGCTGCTCCAACTCCAGCGACTGCATGACAGTGTCGTGTCCGCGCAGACGATACAACGCTAGCTGTGAAGTGCTGGAGCACGTGCACTGCCTCGGTACGTCTCTGCTTGCTCAAGCATATGTTCATGGGTATTATTACCAGAAAACGCCGCCTTGGTTTTAAAAAAAAATCTCTGTACATGAAAACACAAATGTGATGCGCGCTGAAGTCTGCATGAACCGTTTTTTTCTTAGTATTGTGATGCAGCTCCTAGAGAAACGGAATATTAAATGTGACAATAGTGGGCGTGGCTTGTTTTTCTACTGCGAGCTGATTTGATGTAGTAAAGTGGCCGTCTTATTCAGAAAGATGGGGAAAAGGGTTTTGGGTGAGTTATTACAACCTAACAGACTCCTCCTCCTGCTCACCATTACTGTTTGCTGACAAAACTGACAGCTGGAGGGGCGTGGCTAAGTATGTTGAATGTTTTTAAAAGGAGGGGCTACTCTACGCCCCACCCTCTCAGTTTTTCAGTCGATATTATATCAAACATCGAATAAGAAATGCACATGGAAAGGGCCATGAAACCCCCCTGTCTCACACCTCTAGTTTGGAAAAAGTCAGTAAAGTGGGTGTGTCCAGCTCTGTTTTGGTGGGAGTGTCGGGGGATGGAAAGAGGAATGGGTTTGTGTGTGTATATATATATATATATATATATATATATATATATATATATATATATGAATGTATGTATATATATATATATATATATATATATATATATATATATATATATATATATATATATATATGAATGTATGTATATATATATGTATGTATATATATGAATGTATGTATATATATATGTATGTAAATATAAGTAATTCCATGCAAATGTCAGCCTTTTCACCAAAATAGAGAAACCGTTTCTACATTTTTTTTGTGTAAGCAAGTATTTTACAGGACTTTAAAAATACTCATAAATGTCTCTGTCAGTGTTTTCAAACTATTATATTTAATTTACCAAAATCACAATTGCCAATTTCACATCTGTCACATCCATAACGACACTTTTTCCTCATAAATGCAAAAATGTCAAATAATAACGACTCGTATCTGTTTGATTAGCATCTTTTCTTTTGGGTTGTGCAGTTTAATTGACAGAATTTCTATAAAGTCTGTTGCATACTTTAAACTCGCAAACTTTTTTGGTCACATCCATAACGCATGTGTATTTTCCTCATTTAAAAACAACTAATATACGTGTCCTAATAGTGTTTATAGCAGCGGAGGACACGTATATGACTGTCAACCCCTCAACACATGTGTTCTTGTGTTTCGTGACCGTTTAAGGCAAGTACATTATAGTTAACTGATAAATAAATGACCTACAATAAACATTTTTCCTCAGCTGCCATCAAACTGAACACAGAACTGAAGCACATCTAGAGGATTAAAGTGCTCATGTGTGTTAATAATGTTTCTTATGTGTGTGTGTCTGTGTGTTCCATCAGGTAAGAGAGTGTTTCAGAAGCGTCTCTTCTGCAACTGGACTGGAGGATATAAGTGGTCAACAGCTCTGGCTCTCAGGTGATTCACTGCTCACTCATTTGATTCCTTTGATTCTTTTGTCATCCGTTGCTTTAAATGCTCAAGCTTTATAAAGCAGGCATGATTCTGATTGGCTGCTTTTAGTTTATAAGCTAAAACAAGTCTTTATGATTGCATTAGTGTATTTTTGTGTGGGTTCATTATGATTAATGCACTTTACGATTCATTTTCATTAGTTATTGATGGTGAATTTATTAAAATGAGCAAAACAATGATACTTGTACACCATTTATTCAACATTTACTAATGTGTGCATTGAAATTTAAATATACAAATATTTATTTTTTAATTATACTAATCACATTCAATTCATAACTCATGATAGCTAAAAATCTGTCAAAATGACTAAAACCTGCATATTAATTCCTAACAAAACATAAATTACGTTAAGCTTTTTAACCAAAAATCTGTTTAGTTTTCTTGCATGATTTATTGTTAAGCTATACAAAGTGTTTGAGGCTACAGTGGTGTGTCAGTAGCTGAACGTATACGTTTATCAGATAAATTCAGCCCAAAAGTGTCTGAGAAATGAACAGAAGGGTAAATATATTGGACTAAAGTTTGACCAGACGAATGGATTTTATTTCTATTAAATTTGTTGTTTATTTTTCATTTTGTTTTGTTTTTATTTCAAGATTTTTGACATTTGAAGGCATTTCAGACACACCAACTCCAAAATGACTGAACATTACATTGATCTGACTTGTTATAATGACATTTAGTGTATTTCTGAGTGCTCCCTTTCTATAAACAGTATTATTTATAAACATTCACACTCCTTCATTGAGTCTTAACATACCAGAATGCATTATAATTGTGAGGGCTGGCATGCATGCATGTATGCATGCATGTATGTATGCATGTATGTATGCATGTATGCATGTATGCATGTATGTATGTATGTATGTATGTATGTATGTATGTATAATTAATATATTGGAATAAATAGTGACCAGGCTATTAGATTTTATTCATATATATATTTTATTATTACAGGGTTTCTGCGAGGTCTTAAAGTCAAATTTTTAAATCAAAATTTTAGACCTTAAAAAGTCTTAAATTGGCTGTTGTAGGTCTTAAATATGTTTGCACAGCTCTTATTTTTCTGATGTCCATGTAACGCTACATCTAATGCTCATTTAAATTCTGTTTTGTGTTGTTGTTGCTTGGTTTTCATGGTGTTGTAGTTCTTTATTTCACTAGTCCAATTGTAATTCGCGGTATTAAAACTACAAATGAGACCAACATGCAACAGCCAATCAGCTTTCTGTTATTGAACTCAGTGCGCGCGGTGAATGTGACGTCATCGCGGTGTTTGCGGAGGCTCACTTTGGGTGTGCGTTGCATGATTTCGGCCGGCGGAGCTCACAAATTTTTTGAGACTCTGGTGAAGTTTGCGCGGCGCCGCGTTTGATACAAGTTAAATATGGAACACTTTGAAGAGATTTTGTCTGAAACAGTACACCTGTACAGACATCTTTATCCTCTGTTCATGCGTGATCATAGGGAGAACCAGATGACCAATAATTCTTGGCTATAAATTGCAACAGCCGTGGAAAAGCTGTTGACATATAGCACCCAGGTGCTTGCGGCAACCTGAGTTCGATTCCCGACACAGTCCTTTACTGACCCTTCCCCTCTCTCTGCTCCCAACACTTTCCTGTCTGTAAATCTCCACTGTCCTGTCATTAAAGGTGTCATTAAACCCCTAAAAAATAATTATAAAAAAAAAGGCCATGCAAAAGTGGAGACCTGGGTGGTTTTAATATTACAGAATATATTGTTTCACCATTCATAGGTTTAACACTGATGTACAATTATGAATTTAAAACAATTTACAAGTCACAAACTGAAATTAAGGAACAGATTGTGTCTTTGATAACTGGAAAGGAATATATGAACCTATCAGTAATAATATACTGATGCCCAATTTCTAGGCTTAATTTCTATTGCCTTTTTAGCTTATAAATAGAGAACAGAAGCTAGCCAGACAGTGATGTGTCAATTGTGGAGCGGGCAAAATAAAAAAGCGTCAGTATTTTGAGTAAGTGTACTTTTTTTTGCTTTTATTCTTGTCATAATAAAAACTAATTGCAGAGGAACTCCTGTTCTCTTGCCATTTAATATTTAACTTTAATCAGTATCAGAAAGAGCTTTATTGCCAGGTATGTTCACACATATGAGGAATTTGTTTTGGTGACAGAGCTTCTACAGTGCAACAGGATAACAGAGACAGGACAAAAATAGGTATAATAGGTAGAACTGTCCGAGATATGAACAAAAGCAAGTGATGCATCAACGTTTGATTTTAAAAATCTTGAATGGTTATAAATATCTTTATAATAAATAATAAAAATTATAAAAACAATTAGTTTAAAATTCTTCAATGATGTTAATGATATGACGTAGCTCCGGAAACTTTCTAGTTCTCTGTTTATCCGTCTGACTTTACTGTCAGTTTCTCTTGACCTCCTGTCATTTAAAAGAATATCTCAATGGCGAACGCGTCCACTGTAAAAGCCTCGTCTGTTTCGTGAGGTGCGCGATGCAGCGGCAGGTGAAAGTATAAATCAGCATTAAGATGTTTGTTTGCTTGTTTTCCTGTAGTTCAATGGTGCATCTCACCTGTCTTCAGTACTGTTCAATTAGAATACATTTATTTTACCACTAATGTTAGGGATTTAGCATTTTCTCTTTATGCGTGTTTTTGATATTGTGATATAGGTCTTATATTTAATACTTAATGCTCTTAAAAAAGTCGTAAAGTCTTAAATTTGACATTATGATGTCTGCAGTAACCCTGTGTCATATTTCTGGTATTATTTGCTCTCTTTCTAAAAACTGCATTATGTTAGACTTGCATGCACACTCCTCCTGAGTGTGTCTGAGTAGACCAGCCTGCATTATGAGTGTGACATGTTCTTGGCGTGTTCTAATCATGTTCTTGGCATGTGTTGTGTGCAGCATCACTCTGGGTGGTTTTGGCGCGGACCGCTTCTACCTGGGTCAGTGGAGGGAGGGTCTGGGTAAACTCTTCAGTTTCGGGGGTCTGGGCATCTGGACGCTGATCGACGTGCTGCTGATCGGCGTGGGGTACGTGGGTCCGGCTGACGGCTCGCTCTACATCTGAGCGTTGGTGTTACCATGACGACTGCATCCCAGATTTCAGAGTTCTGACATTACCGTAACGACTACATCTCAGATTTCTATGCGGTGTCGTTACCGTGACGACTACATCCCAGATTTTAGAGTTCTGACATTACCGTGACGACTAAATCTCAGATTTCTGTGCGGTGTCGTTACTGTGACGACTACATCCCAGATTTTAGAGTTCTGACATTACTCTGACGACTACATCCCAGATTTCTATGCGGTGTCGTTACTGTGACGACTACATCCCAGATTTTAGAGTTCTGACATTACTCTGACGACTACATCCCAGATTTCTATGCGGTGTCGTTACCGTGACGACTACATCCCAGATTTTAGAGTTCTGACATTACCGTGACGACTACATCTCAGATTTCTATGCGGTGTCGTTACCGTGACGACTACATCCCAGATTTTAGAGTTCTGACATTACCATGACGACTGCATCTCAGATTTCTATGCTGTGTCATTACCGTGATGACCACATCCCAGAATTCAGAGCGATATTATTACCGTGATGACCGCATCCTAGAATTCTGAGCACTGCCCTTACAGGTGACGACCACATTCCAGAATTCCAAGTGCTGCCGTTACTATGACGACCGCATCTTAGATTTCTGAGTGCTGCCGTTACCGTGACGACTACGCGCTCTCATTACCATGATGACTGCCTCCCAGAATTCTGAGTGCTGTCGTTACCATGACGACCGCATCCCAGAAATCTGAGCGCTACCATTACTTTAACGACTGCATCCTAGAATTCAGAGCGCTAACGTTACCGGGATGACCACATCCCAGATTTCCATGCTCTGTCATTACCGTGATGACCGCATCCCAGAATTTTGAGTGCTGGCGATACCGTGACAACCACATCTCAGATTTCTATGCGCTGGCTTTACCATGATGACTACATCCCAAAATTCTGAGTGCTGGCGTTACCGTGACGACTGCATCCCAGATTTCCACACTCCCACTCGGGCAGAGCTCCATCTGCTGTGAATGAGGATGCTGGAGGCACGTGCGCAGGCTGATCACACTGATTAATAATCCCTGTATGAATATGTGTGTATATATGAATGTGTGTGTGTGTGTAAATATGAGAATGACTCTCTGTGCTGATGTTTTATTTCACTGTTGAGTTCTGAATAAACCGCTGTTATGTTCAAGATAATCATGGTAATCCTCAATTTCATTTTTGAGTGTGAGAAAAAGAGAGAGAGTGTGTAGAGTGTGTAGAGTGTGTAGAGTGTGTGTGTGTGTGTGAGAGAGAGAGACACAAAGAGAGTGAGTGAGTATGTGTTTGAGTATACACTCACCGGCCACTTTATTAGGTACACCTCACTAGTACCGGGTTGGACCTCTTTTGCCTTCAGAACTGCCTTAATTCTTCATGTCAGAGATTCAACAAGCTACTGGAAATATTCCTCAGAGATTTTGCTCCATATTGACATGATAGCATCACACAGTTGCTGCAGATTTGTCGGCTGCACATCCATGATGCCAATCTCCTGTTCCACCACATCCCAAAGGTGCTCTATTGGATTGAGCTCTGGTGACTGTGGAGGCCATTTGAGTACAGTGAACTCATTGTCATGTTCTAGACACCAGTCTGAGATGATTGGCGCTTTATGACATGGTGCGTTATCCTGCTGGAAGTAGCCATCAGAAGATGGAGACACTGTGCTCATAAAGGGATGGACATGGTCAGCAACAATACTCAGGTAGGCTGTGGCGTTGACACCATGCTCAATTGGTACTAACTGGTCCAGTTTTGGTGAGCCTGTGTGAATTGTAGCCTCAGTTTCCTGTTCTTAGCTGACAGGAGCGGCACCCGGTGTGGTCTTCTGCTGCTGTAGCCCATCCGCCTCAAGGTTGGACGTGTTGTGTGTTCAGAGATGCTCTTCTGCAGACCTCGGTTGTAACGAGTGCTTATTTGAGTTACTGTTGCCTTTCTATCAGCTGGAACCAGTCTGGCCATTCTCCTCTGACCTCTGGCATCAACAAGGCATTTGCGCCCACAGAACTGCCGCTCACTGGATATTTCCTCTTTGTCGGACCATTCTCTGTAAACCCTAGAGATGGTTGTGCGTGAAAATCCCAGTAGATCAGCAGTTTCTGAAATACTCAGAGCAGCCCGTCTGGCAGCAACAACCATGCCACGTTCAAAGTCTCTTAAATCCCCTTTCTTCCCCATTCTGATGCTCGCTTTGACCTGCAGCAGATCGTCTTGACCATGTCTACATGCATAAATGTAGTGAGCTGCTGCCATGTGACTGGCTGATTAGAAATTTGCTTTAACAAGCAGGTGTACCTAATAAAGTGGCCAGTAAGTGTATATGTGAGATTGTTTGTGTTGTGTGTGACAGAGACAGATAGAGTGACTTTGAGTGTGTATGCATGAATGTATGTGTGTGACAGAGACCGTATGAATGTCTATAGGTGTGGTTGTCAGTGATGTTCAGTTAAACAGCTGTGTGTGTGTGTGTGTGTGTGTGTGTGTGTGTGTGTGTGTTGAGTGTGTTTCTCTGAATGATCCTCCATAATAGTGAAGAACAGAGTGTGTCGTGCTGCCATTGAATCTCTTGTTCTTGAACAAACAGCTTTATTTCTCTCTGCGGATTTCAGGAACACACGCCCGTTCTGTCATTGTGATGAATGTAAGTGCACCTCTCTTCATTTACACACACACACACACACACACGCACACACACACACACACACACACACACACACACAGTGTTTAGGGTTCATCCTGACCTGTTTGAGCTCCTGAATCCACTCACACACACTGTATACTTTATAAATGGTGGTATAGTAATGTTAGACAGGATGATATAAATGTAAACACACGAATAAACATACTGTTACAGTTACAGTCTTCATCACCTCTTCGGTGTTCAACAAATCAAGCAATTCTGTGCATATTGGTCTGAAATGACCATGACAGAATGATCGTGTGTGCGTGTGTGTGCTTTAAAAGAGCATTGTGGCCTTCAGTAATCATACACATGGTTATTCATTCATTGTCCTTCAGCTTAGTCCCTTATTCATCAGGGGTCACCACAGTGGAATGAACCGCCAACTATTCCAGCATAGGTTTCACACAGCGGTTGCCCTTTCAGCTGCAACCCAGTACTGGGAAACACCCAAACACACTCATATTTGAATATTTATTTAAGTATAGGAACACCTCTGTGATCAAGGTGAAAACGGAGAGAGAGAAGACTGAAGCTGAGGGTGTGGGTGGGGTTTAGCTCATTATTATGGGTGATGTCATCATGCTCATTAGCTATGCACACAGTGATTGGCTGAGGGGAAGGAATATGTTAGAGATTTACTGATGGAAACTTTAAGCCTGATATTAGGTTGCCATTCATTATCTTTTCGGCTTAGTCCCTTTATTAATGTGCGGTCACCACAGTGGAATGAACCACCAACTCATCCAGCATTTGTTTTATGCAGCGGATGCCCTTTCAGCTGCAACCCATCACTGGTAAACACACACTACGGCCAACTTTAGTTTACCCAATAGCGCATGTGTTTGGACTATGAGGAAACCAACACAGGGAGAACATGCAAACTCCACACAGAAACGCCAACTGACCCAGCCGGGGCTCGAACCAGCGACCTTCTTGCTGTGAGGCAACAGTGCTAACCACTGAGTCACCCCAAATGGTTATTTATAATTGTTTATTCATTAATTCATTTTCTTTTCGGATTAGTCCCTTTATTAATCAGGGGTCGCCACAGCGGAATGAACCGCCAACTTATCCAGCATAATTTTTTTATGCAGCGGATGCCCTTCCAGCTGCAACCAATCACTGGGAAACATCCATACACACTCACTCACACACATACACTATGGAGTGAGTGAGGGTTGGGGGTCTGAAGTGATGCCTGGTCTGTGCACCGGGTAACAGCCGCTGCCATCGGAATAGTCGGCAATCCGGGGTGTTATTTATTATACCAAAAAGCGGAGGATCGGGGGAAGGGGGCGAAATTCCGGGAGTTTTCTGTGAGCAATGACAAAACAGGAGATGGATCAGAAATACGGGAGACTCCCGGGAAAAACAGGAGTGTTGGCAGGTGTGCTGTGTGTAAGAATGACGTCGGCCTCAGAGGACTTTGGATGGTATTCAGGACAAGTTCTATCAAGAACACTGTTATTATTATGGGATATCATGTTCTGCATACTTTGACAAGTGTAGAGCTTGCACACTATAGAGAACTAAAGCCTGGACACCATGATGATGATGATGATGATGATGATGGAAGTGTATCTGGATGTTCATTATCAGTGAATCCTCTGATCAGCAGGTTTTTGAGTCTTATATTAAAGCAGACCTATTCTTCTCCTTGTTACAAGATGTAAAATGCATCTCTGTTGTGTTTGGAGTGTGTGTGTGTGTGTGTGTGTGTGTGTTTGAGTTTGAGCTGAGAATAGCACACAGATGATGTTCTCTAGCTCTCTGAAACTGACCCTTTTTGATCCTTACTGTGGTGTTTTGGTGACTGTCGCTTTAAATGCAAATGAGATCCCTTTTCAGGAGAGGGCGGAGCTACAGATGCCTGTGCATCAGTGACCGATGTAAAACAGCAGTGTGTGTGTGTTTCAGTGTGAGTGTGTGTTCAGTCTTCTGTCAGTCTATGTCGCTCCTGTCGCTGCTTCATCTAAAACTCCACATCTATAATCCTCTTAGTCTATGCTGACATTATCTTCAGCAGCTCAAACACTCTAATGGCTAATGGACAGACGGCTGCTTCTCACTCAGGGCTGCTGTTTATGCTAATGAGATGGAGACTAGTGGGCGGGGCTTGACACGTTCAAAGGGAGAATGTCAATCAATGGGTTTCATTCATCAAATTTGATTATAATAAATACAGTTAATTCATGTTTAGCATTAGAGGCTGGAGATACTCACACACTGCTGACACACACACACACACTACTGGGTTTGAACTCTGCATAATAGGACCCCTTTAAATCGAAGTCCTTGTTGTCATAAGTACAGTGATCTGACACGCAGAAGCGAGGTGGTGCTCAGTGATGATCTGTAGTGTTTTGTGCATTGGTTTCAGTAAACTCAGAGCTATCTTGAGCTCCACAAACGCCTCCTCTTCATCCTCCCGCACACACACACACACACACACACACACACACACACACACACGCTGACGGCGATGCTTTGGCATTCTCTGTGTATCAGCCCGCGCTCTTTCTTTCTCACCAGATCTGAGTGTGTTCACAGAGCAGACGACACGACACCCTAATGACACTGACACACACACACACACACACACACACACACACACACACACAAGCAGTTCCACATTTAGTTTTTCCTCTTCTAGGGGGATATAGGGGGTGGCACGGTGGCTCAGTGGTTAGCTCATGGCCTCACAGTAAGAAGGTCGCTGGTTCGAGCCTCGGCTAGGTCAGCTGGTGTTTCTGTGTGGAGTTTCCATGTTCTCCCTGTGTTGGTGTGGGTTTCCTCCGGGTGCTCCGGTTTCCTCCACAGTCCAAACACATGCGCTATAGACCATTTTGAGGAATGTAAACAATAACAATGGTCCTAACATCTTTCCTGTTTTACATTTTTAATTTTCATAGCTTCCCAGAATCCAAAAAGATCCACATATTGATAAATAATGATATTAGAGCTGTTTTAATGTCAAGTAATGATTGCCTCTTGCTTCAATTATTAAATAGTTTAACAACAAGCAGGAAATATTCATGAGCCAATGACATGACCACACTGGTCTATAGGGGAATTGATTAACTAAATTGGCCGTAGTGAATGAGTGTGAATGAGTGTTTCCCAGTACTGGATTGTGGCTGGAAGGACATCCGCTGTTTAAAACATATGCTGGAATAGTTGGTGGTTCATTCCACTGTGGCGACCTCTGATGAATAAAGTGACTAAGCTAAAGGATAATGAATGAATGAATGCTACAACACAGCATAACGCTTTGCAATTTTCCATGAATGAATCTCTGACAGAGACTCCGCCCCTTCCCATCAGCCAATCACACACAAACATGCACGCAGACAGTCCCTTTCTCTCGCACAAGTAGATCATATCTCACCCGTTTAGCAGGAAATCCTAAATGTTTTTTATTTTGAAACCTTTATTAGAAATATTGCAGCCTCATATCGAGCTCTACAAAGTTCCCATCAGTAAATCTCTGACAAAGACTCCTTTCTCATTTGCATATGGTAATGAGGATGACAACGTCACGGATAGTAATGAGCTAAACCCCACCCATCTTTTTCTCTGTTTTCACCTTAATTTAATTTACAGTTTTTATACAGATGCTAGGACACATTTCTCAATACCTAGATCACTTTTGCAGAACTCAACAGAAGTCTGTCTGGGTTAAACTGAGGAGCAATTCTCATTGTTTTGGCACAGAATGCATTCAGTATCTCTCAAATCTGATCAATTCTTTTCTCACTGAGACACAACGACTGCCAAAACTCTGTAGGTACAGGACATTTAGCTCGTGCTGACATGCTGTTTCAAGACTTCTTCAGTTCTGCATGATGTTATTGTGTTGAACAGAAGAGCACAATTGATCAGCAATATTATACTGAAGCATATTTCACATCTATAACTGCAGTTTAAGCAGCCAGATTAGCATCACTATTGTATCTGGATCAGTGGATGGTGTGTGTGTAAAGTCTTGTGTTTTAGTATTACTTAATAAATAAAGGACGTAAAATATTGAGGAATTCTGCATCATGTCTGATTCACTCATCTACTGCAGTTATAAACAATATATATAGCAGATATAAACAGAGATGTGTGCTTGTTTTACACTAGAACACACTGTGTACTGCTGCATGTTGTTAGTGTGTTTAGCTCATTGTTTTGTGGGTGATAAAGTGTGTTTGTGGGCTGTTCACCTCTGCTAGTGTTCTGGAGGAATGAGTTTATTTGAGAGCTGAATCAAGTGTTGTGGTAGTTGTAGTGCAGTTTGAGTGTGAAATGAACTGCTTTGCCAAGCTGATAGTCAGTTAGGAGAATTGTGCACTGAAAACAATTATTCAAAGCTGATTCCTTGGATTTACTCAATTTTTTTATGTTACGTGGTTGTAAACAATTTATTTGGGCTGAATTTAAACAAACAAATTAAGTTGAACATTATTAAATTTAATGTGTTTGTTTAAATTCAACACAAATAAATAGTTTGCAACAGTTTTGCATGCAACACTTTAAGTGGAAGAGTTTTGCAAAAGTGACCTGAGTATTGAGAAATGTGTATAGCGTCTGGAAAAAACTGTAATCGCAGGTATTCCTATACTTCAAAAAGGTTTTAAAATGTATTTATACAAAAATAAAATGCCAAAAATATTTTGAAATGCAGTATTTCTGGAAATACATTTTAGCAGTTTTTACATAATGCATTTTAACAAATATTTAAAAGCCTTTAAAATGTATTTGCTTAATTTATTCTAAGAAAAAACATTACTTTTAATGAACATTGAATGAAAATTCATTAAAATTATACATAATTATTTAAAATAATAATAATTTGTTGTCTAAAACTAAAAAATAATTTTATATGAACTATAAATAACATCGCTGACGCAGTAGGTAGTGCTGTCGCCTCACAGCAAGAAGGTCGCTGGTTCGAGCCTCGGCTGGGTCAGTTGGTGTTTCTGTGTGGAGTTTGCATGTTCTCCCTGTGTTGGTGTGGGTTTCCTCTGGTTTCCCCCACAGTCCAAACACATGCAGTATAGGGGAATTGGGTAAGCTAGTGTGTATGTAGTGTATGAGTGTGAATGTGTGTATGTTTTTCAGAGATGGGTTGCAGCTGGAAGGGGATCAGCTGCATAAAACATGTGCTGGATGAGTTGGCGGTTCATTCTGCTGTGGGGACCCCTGAATAATAAAAAGACTAAGCCGAAGGAAAATGAATGAATGATTGTATAAATAAAATATAATATAAAATAATAACTTGTTGTCTAAAACAATAATTAAAATATAAAAATAACTATTGTAAATAACGGATTATTTATATATTATTATGAATTATTATATATATCCACATTTGTAATGTTAAAGATGTATTTTCTTCATGCTGAAATAAATCATGCATTTTAAAATCACTATTTAAACATTTTTTATTTTTAACCTTTATATAAATATGGCAGTGGCAACACGGTGGCTCAGTGGTTAGCACTAAGGCCTTACAGCAAGAAGGTTGCTGGTTTGAGTCCTGTGTTGGTGTGGGTTTCCTCCGGGTGCTCCGGTTTCCCCCACAGTCCAAACACATGCGCTATAGGGGAACTGATCAACTAAACTCGCATCCGCTGTGTAAAACATATGCTGGAATAGTTGGTGGTTCATTCCACTGTGGCAACGCCTGATTAATAAAGAGCCTAAGCTGAAACAAAACGAATGAACAAATGACTGAATTGGCTGTAGTTTATGAATGTGAGTGTGTATAGGTGTTTTCCAGTAATGGGTTGCAGCTGGAAGGGCATCCGCTGTATAAAACATATATGCTTGAATAGTTGGCGGTTCATTCCGCTGATGAATTAAGGGACTAAGCCAAAGGAAAATGAATACATGAATAAATATGGCAGCATAATATTTTTATGAATAATTCCCTAACAGAGACTCCTCCCCATCAACCAATCACTGTGTGCATAGTTAATGAGCATGATGACCTCCCCTATAGCAACACGCTCAGCCCCGCCCTCACGCTCAGCTTCAGATTTCTCTGTAAAGCTCATCTCAGCAGCATTATGAACAGCTGTAAATAGAAAGGTCAAATCTTTTACTGCCATACAGAAGAACTCATAGATCTAACATAACATGTTTTGTGAATGCAGGCCCTGAAGTCATTTCCCACACCCTTAAACTATGCTGTCAGACCTGTAGCTCGTCCACAAAAACACGTCTTGATCAGATCCCTGCAGGGAAGGTGGTGTAGTAGCCAATATTTCAACATTTTCTGTTGCTGCTTCTCAGAACTGACTCTTCTAATATGAACCCGAGGCACATTTTAATTGCTGTGCTCATGTTCAGAATAACACACCAACACTCATATTATTACTGCAGTGTAGAAGCTGGATGCAAGATTAGACATGCAGGAGAGAGAGAGAGTCAGAGTCTGGGGTTAGGCTTGTGCATTGGTTTCTTAAAAAGCAGAAGTTCACTCGTTTAACCTGAATACAGTTTTGTAAAAAATAATGCAAATATTCATTCATTTATTCTCTTTTCAGATTAGTCCCTTTATTTATCAGGGTTCGCCACAGCGGAATGAACCGACAACTATTCCAGCATATGTTTGATGCATTTTCCCAACACACACACTACGGCCAATTTAGTTGATCAATTCCCCTATAGCGCATGCAATACACGGGGAGAACATGCAAACTCCACACCGAAACACTAACTGACCCAGCCGAGACTCGAACCTTCTTGCTGTGAGGGGATTGTGCTACCCACTGCACCACCATGTGTACCACATGTGCACCACCTAATGTAAACATGGTATATTTCTGCTAATACTTCAGAATAGCATTATAGGACTCTGCTCTGTCCTCCAGCCACTGTTGATGTTTAAAAGGTTAAAAATGTGACGTGTGTTACATATTTAATAGTTTAAAGTGATGTATTGTCTGGACTGATGCGGTAAATTACAGTTCAAAATCCTGGTAATAAACTAGCAGTACTTTAATGCTATATATTTCTATATTATTGTTAAACAATATATTGTAGCTGTAGAAAACTACAGTACTCAGTTTTTAGTGTGTATTACTTTAGTTGTGTTACCGTAGTAACTCTAGAATCACCATAACAGATTAATTACCAGTTGTTGTTACCATGGCAACCATAGAATTACCACAACAAATTAATCACTGTAGTTGTTACCATAGCAACAATAAAATCACCACAACAGATTAATTAATAGTTGTTGTGTTACCATGGCAACCATAGAATTACCACAACAAATCAATCACTGTAGTTGTTACCATAGCAACTATAGAATCACCACAGGAGATTACTGTAGTTGTTACCATAGTAACTATAAAATCTCCACAACATTATTTACTAGTTGTTGTGTTACCATAGCAACTGTAGAATCACCACAACAGATTACTGTAGTTGTTACTATAGAATCACCACAAGACTTCATGCAGCGCTGCGTAGATCGATCGAAATCTGTCAAAGCGGTACGCTGCGCCGACGCCACGTGACTGTCACATATGGAATGAAAGTACCTCAACAGCGCTCTGAGATCAGACAACTGATTCAGCTGGTGCAGCGTCTGAAGAGCGACTGCAGGAGCTGAGATGATGACACTGATATTACATGATTGAGTTCACCACATGACAACAACCACGTGTGTTTCAGGTTTATTATTGGACAAATTCTGATTCACAAATATCAAAACAAACTGAGCTTTTCATACCCTCTCTATCTTGTACACATCATGATTATTAAAAGACTACAGATATTTACTGCAGTATCGTCTTCTGTTAAATAATCTGGTTATAAAGGCTAGCTTGTTTACACAGGTTTATTTTAGACCTTTTTTATTCAGACTATTTACTGTATTCAGCTCCATGAACCAGTTAAATCATTTATTTTAGTTAATAACCTAAATATTAACTCCAATAGGTCTTACAGACTTGGAATAAAATAATCATCATCGTTGATCCTGACACCCTAATGCCCCATTCACACGGGGCGTCAACACTTCTCATTCACTTTCAATGGGTGACGTCAGGCGTTGCTGAACTGCATTGTGTACTCACTGCAGAAGTTGAGGCTTGCTCAACTTTTCAAGCACTGATGGAAACATCAGCCAATCAGATCGCTGTATGCAAATACACCAGCTCAGACAGTTGCCGATTGCTAATTTCATTGGCTGACGCTGCTATGACGATCGCGTCAGCCCCAACCTCAGACACGCCCTATGTCAAGCATTGACGCTGAAGCCCCGTGTGAATGCACCATAAAGGGTTCTTAACAAATTAAGTTGAAGAACTATTTTATTAAATAATTACAAATGATTTATATGATTATAAAACATATATATGTTCCTGTAAGTTTTACAAGTGACGTTGATGTACCTGCTCTTTCTGGGAAACTTCTACTGAAAGTGGAGCTCACTTATTTTAGGAGTGTCCTTTTGGTCAATCTTTTTGGATTAAAGTGCTGTTTTTAAAATACTTTCATCATCTAAAATCATCTTCATCATTGTTTAAGACTTAAACAAAACACTTTGTTTTGGGTTTTACACTAATATATATTGGAAAGTTCTACATTTATAAATGTAAAGCCCTTTTTAGCAGATTCAGACAGGAAGTATTAGCCTAGAGTGATGTTTCAACTCCTGTAATTTGTGCTTATTGCTTTGTATTTAATAGGCCTATTCTATTTATTTTCTACTCTCCCTTATTTCTCTCATACTGTTTTAATTCATAATTCCCTTATTGTTTCTAAATGAACTATAGTTTGTAGAGACTGTGTTCTGTTTCATTTGTACAGTAAATCTTTTGTTATTAAAAACATGATAATGACACCATGTGATCCGTCATCATGACTGCTGCAATTGTGAGCCCTGAAGAGTTCAGCTTGACAGCTCCGTTTGTAACTCCGCCCCGCCTGCGCTCAGCTAATCTTGTTGATCACCGGCTGCAGCCATGGTTCAAGTCAAACGCATTTATTAAGTACTGTAGTTGTTACCCTAGCAACTATAGAATCCCCACAAGAGATAAATTACTGTAGTTGTTTCCATAGTAACTACAGAATTAGCACAACATTGAAGCTGCGGTCACACTGGACTTTTCTTCCCATAGACTTTCATTCATAAGCACGCGAATGCGTCAGACTAGAAAACGCAAGCTTGTGTGACTAGTTCCGCAGTTCGCTGCATTTCAAAGTTCACGCTTGATGAAATGTGACTTGCAAAAATACTAATTACTTGTGTTACCATAGCAACTATAGAATCACCTCAACAGTTGAATTACTAGCTGTTGTTACCATAGCAACTATAGAATCACCTCAACAGCTGAATTACTAGCTGTTGTTACCATAGCAACTATAGAATCACCTCAACAGCTGAATTACTAGCTGTTGTTACCATAGCAACTATAGAATCACCTCAACAGCTGAATTACTAGCTTTTGTTACCATAGCAACTATAGAATCACCTCAACAGCTGAATTACTAGCTGTTGTTACCATAGCAACTATAGAATCACCTCAACAGCTGAATTACTAGCTTTTGTTACCATAGCAACTATAAAATCACCTCAACCGTTGAATTACTAGCTGTTGTTACCATAGCAACTATAGAATCACAATAGATGGATTCTAGTACCGTACTATAGGATGGTTCAACAATTTTTTTCATAATTTATATACATTTAAAACTATAGTATTTTTTCACGTGGGTGTCTTTGCATAATTTGTACAACTATTTTATGCAGATGCACTGCTCTACAATAATCACACCAATCAATCAAATATAATGAATTAATTCCAGATATAGAAGTGATGTGATAAAATTGTGCTGATATTGAAATATGGAGAGATCACAGAGAAACAATATTCTAATGGCAGTGTTTTAATCTAAAAATCATGCAGTCCTAATGACATTATACTTAAGTGACTTATTTTCTTCCAATTACACTGCCAAAACTTCTTTTTGAGCTAGAGAATTCAGACATCATTGCTTTAAAACCGGGGACCGAACACCATCTATAATACCCAGAGATGAAGGCTTCATCAAGATTGGTAACCATGAGACCGATTCATTAGCTTCAGTCAGATGTTTTTAAAGGGAAGATTTTGCTCATTTAATTGGTACCACAGATCTCCTACCAGAAAATAGTCTATAATTGTTGTTTTTCAAATGAGTCCACTGTGATTCAGACGAGCATGCAGATAAAAGCGCATTCATTTACTGATATTATTGCAAATTACGGTAGAACGCTGCAGCTGGATCAATGGTCTTTTAAAGGACTCAAATTAAGTGCAGTCGGAGTCTAAACAGCGTTCTGAATAGCGGCTTCACTCAGGGATAATATCACTCAGGATTGAACCCAGACGACCCTCAGAATTTCCCAGATCATCTGACTCAACTAGAATACGCATTGGCCTGCAGTCGCCTCAGCATCCCGCCGAGATCAGACGGTTGCTAAGAAACATTACCACGTCATGCTGGGTCAAATAAAATCATCTTCCAGGTAATGGTACCACACGATCACCTTACCTGCAGATTAAAACACTGGAATAATGCACCGATGGATTTGATATGATTGCTAATTTAAATGATCATGTTCTAACTATAATAATGATTCTCAGCATTAAGACAACACTACGCCGCTGACCTTCTCAGTATAAGAGCAGCCATTATTTCAGCACCCAGTGGCTCTGAGTAGTGCGCAAATGAAGCTGAGCTGTAATTGTGCATCAGAACAGCAGAGCAAAGTCATGCTATTGGAGGAAATGCCTAGGCCTGTGTTTGTTTAGAGTCTGGAGTCACTAATTAATCTGTCACTTGCAGAAATATGGCTGATGCCAATACAATATTTAGCCTAGTGTTTGTTTATTGTGGTAAAAATCACACTTCTGCTGTTAAAGCATTTACATAACTCTGTGTCATGTTCGCTTTCAGTGTGAGTTAATTGTTCATTGCTATGTTTATTTTGGTTGTGCATGGTTTTGCATGATGGTTCTACATTAGTTCTCTTCTGTTGATGAATCGAGGAGCTTTAAAGAACAAAAATATTGTGGCTGTTTTTAATCTAGCATGCTTCAGTGTATCCCTTAGTGCTCAATTAAGAAACTGTAACTTGTAAACAAACCAGAATGTCCATCTTTGTGTGCACGGCCCCTTTAAGACTGACTCCGAGAGCAGACATCTGCTGATTTACATGCAATCTGGAGAATTGAAATGCAAAACCAAAACTTGCCAAAAGCAAGAGAATATTGGATCTAAAGAAATGAGCAATACCCCAGATAACTGCGATAGTAGTGATTTATTTGTACAGTAAGGAAGCAGACTGCGCAGCGCCTTAATTCAGATGAAGGCAAGGATACGAGGCGTTTGTGCTCAGGACAGAAACCTCAAACACTCTTTCACTGTGCGGAGAGGAAGCGGAGAGGACTCGAACCAAAGACAAAAGAAAGCAGATCCCAGCTGATCCGAAAACCACTAAAATGAGAAGCACATTAAAGGAAAACAGAAATCAAATAAAACCAAAGGGATTTCCCGAGATTAAGGGTCTTCAGAAAGGCATACGGTGTCACTGAGATCCCAACAGAATGCCTGAACGACGACCCACACTAAATACATGTACAACATGAGAGAGTCAGACACCAGGACAACCCCTTCAGAAGCTCTTTACAAAACGTGCATCTATACAATGGTGATTGTTAAAACTTAAATACGTTTCCCGACTGCTTCCCCATGCGGCGATGCCATCATCAGTCAAATTAAGATGTATAAAACGTTAACAAAAATAGCATATAGAAAAAAGGTTTTACAAAAGGACAGGAGATGGTCATGACTGCGTTCAGAGTGTTTGGGGCGACAGAAGATCTTTATAGACAGGTTTGTGTGGATGCAGTTTTGCCGAGCGGAGGACAGTGAAATCCTCGAGTGCCGTCCGGTCCTCTCGGGAGCCGCACCACACCCGGAGGAAGCCCGTCTGCATTCTGGATCTTCCGGCCTAGCATTGGGCTTCCCACCGGGCTGCTCTCCTGACTAGCGACCTGCTTGCGCCGCTGGACCCACGGGCTTCCCGACGGGGTCAAGCTGCTGTCTGAGGAATAGTCTGCCCAACGGCGTCCCGGCTCAGGACTCAAGCGACCCTCACTAGCCAGCGGAGACTTCCCCGACGGATGTGTTTTGCGCTGGGTGCACGGACTAGCGCGTGGGCTGCTCCACGGACTAGACCGAGGTGAAACCACTGGGCTGAGATGGTTCGGACCTGCGCTTGTCGGACTGAGCTTGTTGCATGAGCGTGACTTCCGGGCTAATCGTGGAGATGTCGGATTGCTTTCGGTTTCTGACGAACTTGCGGCAGAGTCCTCTCCGTGATACTGCAATTCTCGTACTCGGCTATTCAGGGAGCGACTCTTACGCATGCCACCGATTCCTTCATCTCTCGGCCGATCTTTAGGAACTTTTTTCTTCGGTGGCTTGGTGCCGATTAGCACCACTTTCAATCCTAGAGGTCCTCGATTTCCTCCCTCTCCGCCGACCGCCTCGTGGGCTTTCATCGCCGCTTCTACTTCTTCGAACTCTACAATTGCGCACTCTTCTGTGCCTAGCTGCGAGTAGCGGCCGCTGAGTTTCTTCAGATCAGCTGGTAAATCCTTCCCCGGTTTGAGAACCCGCACGGAGGCGATCGGGCCATAGTTACCAAAGGCCTTCAGAAGCAGCTCCATGAGGCGCTCCTGTTGGGTCGGACCGCCTCCGTTATTGGAGTCTCCGCCGAGGGCAATGCCCAGCTCCGGCCAGCGCTTCAGTTCACTCAGTAGAAGCATGCGGCTCGGCAGAGATTCACTGGCGAAAACTGGCACGGTTGACCTGCGACGCACCTTCCGCCCCTCATCATTCAGCTCCAGCAGGGTGGAGTGGCGTAAGGCATATGCCGTGGTTCTCCAGTCACGCGTCAAGTGCTTGACCTAAGAGAGAAAGAGACGGAGTGCATTAAATGTAAGGTATGACCATTAATTGACTTGAAATGTACTATGATGTACTACTATCAATGTACAATACGATGCTAGTGTCTTAGGCTGTTGACTCTAATGGCAATACACTGTATTGCTGGTAGTAAACACCTTAACCTGACGCAGAAGATGTTGGCAAACAAACTAATGTCTATGGTGCACAAGTGTTGGAGCTTCGTATGATTATAACTGGTCCACTGAAGTCACATGGAATGATTTGACAATGCTTACGTTTCCTTTTCTGGACATAGCTTTTCTCTTGAATCAACTTTGAGCTTAGTTTTTGAACAGCAGATGGCACGCTAGACTTGTTTGTGAACAGTAAAGGGTGCTCTAGGCTAGTTTTTAACAGCAGGCAGCGCTTTAGGCTGGTATTTGACAGCAGACTCCACTCTAGACTAGTTTTTGGCAGTAGGTGGTGTTCTAGGCTAGTTTTTTTTTTAAAACCGGTAGACGGCCCTCTGGGCTTGTTTGTGAGCAGTAGAGGGTGCTCTAGACTAGTTTTTGGCAGCAAGTCATTCTAGGCTAGTTTTTGGCAGCAGGCGGTGCTCTAGGCTAGTTTTTTTTTTAAAGTAGATGGTGCTCTAGGCTAGTTTAACAGCTGACGGCGCTCTAGTTTAGTTTATGACAGCAGACGGCGCTACAGCAGATGACACTCTAGGCTAGTTTGTTATTGACAGCAGGCGATGCTCTAGGCTAGTTTTTGCCAGCAGGCAGCACTCTAGGCTAGTTTTTGAACAGCAGACAATGCTCTGGGCTAGTTTTTGACAGCAGGCGATGCTCTAGGCTAGTTTTTGCCAGCAGGCTGCACTCTAGGCTAGTTTTTGAACAGTAGACAATGCTCTAGGCTAGTTTTTGGCAGCAGGCAGCACTCTAGGCTAGTTTTTGAACAGTAGACAGAGCTCTAGGTTACTTTTGGCAGCAGGCAGCACTTTAGGCTAGTTTTTGAACAGCAGACAATGCTCTGGGCTAGTTTTTGACAGCAGGCGATGCTCTAGGCTAGTTTTTGCCAGCAGGCTGCACTCTAGGCTAGTTTTTGAACAGTAGACAATGCTCTAGGCTAGTTTTTGGCAGCAGGCAGCACTCTAGGCTAGTTTTTGGCAGCAGGCAGCACTCTAGGCTAGTTTTTGGCAGCAGGCAGCACTCTAGGCTAGTTTTTGGCAGCAGGCAGCACTCTAGGCTAGTTTTTGAACAGTAGACAATGTTCTAAGCTAGTTTTTGGCAGTAGGCGGCACTCTAGGCTAGTTTTTGAACAGTAGACAATGCTCTAGGCTAGAATTGGACAGCAGACGGCACTTTAAGCTAGTTATTGAACAGTAGACAATGCTCTAGGCTAGTTTTTGGCAGTGCTTTAGTTTAGTTTTCTGCAGCAGGCAGCGGTCTAGGCTAGAATTTGACAGCCGACGGCACTCTAGGCTAGTTGTTGACAGCAAGCAGTGGTCTAGGCTAGTTGTTGACATTAGATGGTGCTCTAGGCTAGCGTTAAACATACTTCAATTCTCGAAAGAAAGAGCACTTGCCTTCAGAAGTCTCATTTAGGTTAATTGTCACAATTATCACTATAGATTAAAACTCATAATTCGCTTAACCCCTTCCTAACTGTATTAATGATTTTAGGTTTGAGTGAATTTATAAAGACAGCATCACAATAATTGGTAACCATAAAAACGGTAATTATTTATATTAGTCCAACATCTAAGAAATTTTGGTCAAATGTTTGCTAGTTTTACCGTTTATTGAGTCTAATCCTCAAATGGTTATTTATAAATTTGCACTACTTTAACTAAAGATGATCCTCCAGCCACCATATTCCAGTTTTATCCCTCACAAACTCAAACACCAAATTCATTTAGGAGTTTCTCAGTAGTAAATACAATAGAGGAGCCAGTTCATGTGGAGTTTCACAGTTGGAAATTGGAGAATAATTGTGATGGCACATGAAGGCAGCATTTATAACCCTGGAAACAAGTCAATCATGTGTGAACAGGGTCCATTCATCAACACGCCAGTCATTATTGTGGCTTTTTCAGTGTCGACATCACAGAAGAAAGTCATTTTGTGTCGCTGCACATCAAAGGGCAGATTTAATTGAGACTGATAAAGCACTGGAAAGGCAGTGAAAGCCAAATTAGCATCAAATTTTGTGAAAAATCGCATGATACAATTACAGAGTTGGAAGTTAATTAAGTAGCACATGGTACTTTTAGGACTGCATGAACCAGAAGCTGATGCAGACTTTATTAATTATTAATATTATTATATCACACATCTTATGTCAAAACAAACTTCTACATTGGATTTGATTAGTCCACAAACTTGGTTGATTAAAAAAAAGGTGCACGACCAACAGGAACCAGCCAACAGTATCTGAGGTTTACACTTACATTACTAAGTACAAGCGTGAAAGCGAAAGACTGAAGCTGTGACATGTTACCTGATAGATTCAGAAGAGCGAAGAGTCGTTACATAGAGACCAGATTAATTAAATATCACAATTATCAACTATAGTGAGACATCCTTGATAAACTGTCCGATGTGCACTGCTCTCTGGGCTGACTGCTGGAACTTAGACGCTGCAGGGCATGCCAGTGTGTGAGTGTGTGTGTGCGCGTGTGGACACGTGATGTGGTTTTCAGTGGTATAGTGTGGAAGGAAGGCTTTTCAGGAATTCTGGTTGAAACTCCAGTGTGGACGTGGATTGTTTTCATTCTATAATGCCATTTTAAAACTAAGACGTATCAGTGTAAACGGGGTCTCTGTGTGTATTATTAGCGGGTTGCTGCTGCGACAGGGGTGGAGGATCGCGATGCCGGCTCAGCATCGTGATGTCTATTGGCGGCCATGGACGATGGCATTGTCTATCGGCCTAACCCCAATTCAAACAGGTTAGGAACCATGTGTACAGGGTCAATTTTCTGACTGAATGTTGATTGCTCTCAAAGCAGTTTAGACTGAGTTTAAATTAACCCAGTCTTCTGACAGCAACATTGATTAAATAGAGCAAACAATATGAAACAGTCTTTTCAAGGCAATGAACTCACATATATAGATATAGACTCCAGCATCACGAAATCTCTAGGATAGACAAACTTGCAAACAAAAATATTTTCTTATAAAAGATCAATTTTATTATTATGTGGAAAGGCTGTCATCAAAATCAGGGAACAGCTTTTCTCTAGGTTTGAGGATTGTGACTACTCTTACATGGACATCAGTGATCTAATGATTTGCCTTCATCTGAATAAGACAATAGGATTGAGGTGTCTATATGAGCTGCTTTTGAATGTTCCATTCATGATTCCCAGTTACATGTTAAAGCACATAGCTCCATCAACGTCATTGTGTCACCAGCCTATAAATGTTTCCTCTGCAGTTTGTGTCTGTGGTCCTTTAAGATAATCAAAAATCACTGTTTATGTGGTCGACTGTTGATCAGAGTATTGTCTTAATCATGTTAATCAGAGTATTGGTGTCCATTAGGCATGCAACAATACAGTTCGCCTACATTACAATACACACCTCAGTTTTCTTAAACACTGATTTCGGTTCTGATGGCTTGATATTTATATATTTTTTATGCTTAGGCAATAGGAACTGTAAGAGGTTAAGGAGAAAAAAATTAACTATTTATTGCAATACACCTTTGTTTTACTTAAAAGCCAAAAAGTACACTAGTTCCTAGTGTATTGTATAAAAAACAATTAACACTGAAATCTCACAGCTGCTGGTAGCCCATGTACAAACTGGGGAACAGATTAATTCCTACATTTTGAAAATAAACATAACTAAAGTTAAACAAATTGACCATTTCACATAAACATTTGTACTTTAGTGAACAGAAATAAACCCTCTTAATTATCTCGGCGCTGAATAAAGTATGATGGTAGTCTGTAACTCGGACAAAAGCCCGCATCTCCAATCACAGAAAACAGCTGGAAATCCTCAGCAATGAACACCCCCACTGCCTTTGTTATTTTTATGCATGTCTTGTAACCAGTTGGGTATGTTTGCTGGAAGAATTCAGTAAGGGATTGTTGTTTTTTGGGGGACTTTATTACCTTCTCTGTTATCCTCCAGACAGTGATATTGCTGGGTGATGGCGCTGCAGATGTGCAGTCATGGTTATATGTGTAAAACAATGCTTGTGCACAGTCATTGTGTTCATCGTTTTTTCTGTCATTGGCATTATACTCAACGACAAAAGCCAAATGTCCGCACACCACAGATTTGAAAGACGCCGGCGCTTCCTCGTACTGTTGCCTCACTTCACCGCCGCTCACCATGTTAAAGTGTGGAATGATGGTTAAGCGCCCCCTACCTTTAGAGCATAGTGGTTGAATATTTACTCACAGGGAGGATTTTCCTCATCAGCTCGTAGACTTACAGGCACACACAAACAGTCAATTCCGGGAGATTTAAATTGCACAAATTATTTAAACGCAAAACCGAAAATAAACTGCAATTCACAAGCCCGTACTGAACCATGGATGTCGTACCGAACGGTTCAATATATTGAGAATTGTGGCATCTCTAGTGTCCATGTAAACGTCCTCACTGAAAGAATCCTCGCTTGTAAAATACAGCCGTACTGTAGAATGCTCAGTTTAAGCAAATTATGGCCCGTTTCCACTGAGTGGTACGGTATGGTTTGGTACGCTTTTATGGCCGTTTCCACTGTCAAAAAGCGTACCGAACCGAACCGTACCGTACCACTTTTTCGGCACCCTTTCGAAAGGGTACCAAACACGAGAAAGGGTACCAAAAGGCGGAGCCACACGCGCAGCTGAACGCTATTGGTTTACAGAGATACGTCATTCGCTTACGCAACAAGCCAGAATGAAAACAAAAAACCCGCCATGTTTGAAATACACAGCGAGAGATTACAGCGGAATTATAAATACATATAATGACGAGCCATGGTCGATCTGGACTCAAACAAACCTTGTCGTCATCTTGATGGACAGCCACAAAGCCAAGAAGAAGAGCAGATTTACCCTGAGCCCCGTAGTTTTTTACGAGCCAGTCTGAGGCGCGAGCGGTTTCGCTTTCTTGCTAGCGCTCGCGCGTCTCTAACATTATATCTGAAATAACAAACTTCTTGAGCTGATGATAATAACCTGCGCTTGATTATTGACGTGCTTTTGAAACCCGATCCTGTCAGACACCGACAAACGCGAGAGTGAAGCGCGGAAAAACAAAGGAGGAGCCGGGAAAAAAGGAGCACATTAAATACGGGCGAAATGTCTACTTTATGTAGTTCTTCTGTAGTTGGGAACATATCGGAGACTGTAAGGGGCTGTGTGTGTTTATATATGTTCATTTATTTAGTTATTTAATGTAATTACAGACGTTACAGTAGGCTGTTTCGCACTGTCATTGATCTGCAGTTTTAATCAACTCATGTTCATTGAAAAGTTAGTAATAAACATTTCTACACAAGTATTTATGTGTGTAAAGCATTTGTTTTGTGAGAAGTGCTTCTCATATGATATGTGAACGACCCATACAGCTTGTTGTTACCTTATTGTAGACATTTCCTCGAGCTAGAATGACATCGACTAAAACTTTCTGTCGTACACCACGCCCACCAAAAGGGTACCCTTGTTAGTGGAAACGCAAGCTTGATAAAGGTGACCCGTACCAAACCGAACCGTACCGTACCAGTCAGTGGAAACGAGCCATTAGATGAATGTGATCATGTGTGTTGATGAAGGGAGCCGCTCACTGCATGCGCCGTACTGCACGCTTTGCCTTCTATAAGCAACAAGAACAAACGCGTGACACCGCTGACGGTGTCCGTATCCCTCAAAGCTGTTTAGAATTAAATATTTAGAGACAATGCGGACTTGTATGTGCCTTTGATGCACCCCTTGGTGCTTCTTACGTTTTTGGTCGCAGTGGAATTAGGCACTGAAATTCATATGCTGATTCGGTGCAGTGCATACCGGTTACAAAGGTAGCGGTGCCATAATGACACCGGGTTTCAGTACCCAAGCCTACTCCCTTTACTCGCGCTCTGCGGAGCCTTCAACTGCAGCTTGTGCTCTATTGAACAGAAGCACGTCACTTTATAACTGTCGTGACCATTTATTTGACTGAACTAAACTTATTTAATGTCTTGGTCACACTATTTGGAGGGCCGCTAATTGAATAACTCTGCTTTAGGCAAACAAATGGTTGAAGGGGCGTGGCTAGGCATCTAATTTCACCCAATCAGAGTCAGGGAATTTGGTCAGATATTGATTAAAGATTACGAAAACAAACAAAAAGAGAAATTCTCGGTTCATTAACTTGTGCACAGATTTACTGTTCATCTTAAGACTAACAACGTGTGTGAGTAAAATCAACATCACAACTTTAGATTTCATGCTGACTTTACAATGACCAAATGTATTGCGTAATGCATATTTCTGACATTATTTTCCACTGAAACAGGAAGCTTAGAGGGGAACATGATGAAATGTCTGTTCCCTTTTTTAAAAGGCAACTCCAGTCTGTTAAAGCTTTAAAAAACATGAATAAATAACTAATTTACTGTACTTTACTCAGGCTGTCATGTCAGAAGAATTGTGCTCATTCATTTTCTTCATGGGCGTTTCAAAACAAGCTCTGAGTCACGAATCAAAGCAACCCGCTCACACTGAAGGTGAATCACAAACTTACACTAGAAAAGGGCTGGAAATGCAAAGAAAACCAAGCTCTTAAATCATTTCAGGAGAGAATTATTCAGTTCCTACACAAAAGCTGCACAATACATCATTTCAGCATTGGCATCGCAATGTGACCCGACCAGAACCACAGTTTGAAACCAGTGTCATTTGTAGATTTATTGCACACTTTACCTATTATGGACTTAAAGGTGCAGTATGCAAGTTAAACACCAGTGGTTGAACTAGGTATTGCACGGCTGGTTCAAAACACACACAAGCACAGGTTGCCAGATTGACAACACCAACAGGAGTGTGCCTGACTTTTCTAACTTAAAGCAACGGTACGTGATAGAAGGAATATTCTCCGTATTAAAAGGAGTTTGTCATAAACAACCTGAAATGTATATATTAGAAACGGCTTCTATTTCAGCTGAACAACAGAAAACTGACAATGATCAGCTCAGCTACAGCTCATGTGCTTTATTCAGTGTTAAATGCTAATAATGTGAATCTGAATGCTGTTTTACAGGACATTTATTGCCATACTACTGAAAGCAGCAGCAGATAGTTCACTTCAGATCTGGACAATAAAATAAACCGTCTGAAAGTGAACTCTAGAACAGAGACTCAGTGCAAACCAACACATATCAGTGATTCAGCATCTACATTTAATCATGTTAAAGAGGGTTAATATGGATTAAGCTGCCTTTCCACTGCACACAACATTTGACACAACTGTCGGGATACGCCCCCTGGTGGCAGGCACACAGAATTTTCAGTTTTGTCTCGCTTTATGGGAGAAGCTGATTCTGGGAGTGCAAAAGCAAGAGCCATTATTCTCCATTCATTCACCATGGTTGAATGAATGAATACTAGAAACTCAGACCGCTAAAAATGAGGGAATGTAAAGACAACACTTAAAGACAAATGAACATTTTTAATTACTCATTGGCTGCTTCTCAATACCAAGTACGCAAAGTTCAGACTTGCCAAGTTCAGACTTGAAAGAAACTACCGAGGAGGCGAGGACACAAGTCGGGTACTGTGAATAGAACAGCAGTGTACTCTATAACGTCACTTACCTCACCACGGATTCATACAGGTTCACTGTACATTAGGGGTGGGAGATATGACCTAAAATTAATATCACGGTATTTTTCATCTTTTGAACGGTGACGGTATAATATCACGGTATTACTTTAAATTGCAAAATAATATACATCTGAAGAAAGAACGAACAAAAGAAAGTCTCACTTCTATCGCTCTTGAAGTTTTGGTTTGGGTCATTGTAAATGCTCAGTCTCGTTATGAGCTGATCTTCATTTCTCTGTGTTGGTGGAATAAAGCAGGCGAGTCAGCCGCACCAATTTATGAGCAGACAGAGCAGGATTCTCATGATGACCACCGGCGCAATACCGCTCTTTGTTATGAGCTGTAGTTTCAGTGTAAACTTAGTAAAGGTGAGTTTCTCTGGCGATGATGTGTACAGTGTTAGATTTTATATTTAGCAGACATTTGCGCTGAACACGCGGTGAATGCAACGCATCGAGATTCGGGCACCTTCTCCGAAAACACTCGATTGATCTCAGCTGGCGGATCAACATTTACCTCATGTCATGATCGCGGTCATCTGCGCCGTTATTATTATTATAACTTTAGGTGAGGTTTGCAAACCTGTGCACTTTTCACTCTTCAGCCGTTTGCATTTCCTGCAGTAACAAAAGCTCCCTGTTATCTGACAGCGGGAAGCGTTGAGTGATCGACAGCTAATATGAACCAATACAGCAGCAGGGTAGAGCGATTCAGCAAGTTTTTAGAGAAAATCAAATCAGATTGCACTACAACCATTATATTCAGACACACAAATGCTCCCAAATATATTATGAGGGCGCATAGATTAAATTTCGGGCGTCATGCGACCAAAATGGTTGCAATTTCGAGCCCTGTAGGACATGTATTCAGACCACAACTGAACGTTTGAAGAAAATTGAATGCCTTATTATTTAGAATTAGCTATTATTGATGTAAATGCAGCCGTTTAAGGCGCAAAATTGATTTATTACGGTATTGACGGTATTAGAAAATCCATGTCGTGGCGCAATGTCACACCGGTGATGACTATGACACCGGTGTACCGCCCACCCCTACTGTACATCAACAATAAAATGATTCAATTATATAGAGCACGGGCTTATAATCAATATTATATTAATATTATAAATCTATATTTTAGATTAAAGATAATGTAAACATCACTATAAATGTAAAATGAAATGGGTTAATATACACAGACTCGTCTTTGATTATCAGATTTAATAAAACTACAATGGACATTATACAAGTATAAAATACAAGACGTACACAATAAGAAATAAAGATAACGTTAACCAATTTGGTAAACAAACAATTACAGATTATAAAATGTCACTGACAAAATGACACCTGATAATAAATAATAGATTTATAAGACCAAAATCTGTCTGTATTAAACATGTTTGAACTACAATGGAGAGATGAGATCCAGCGGTACATTCGTGATGGATTGGCTGATGTAAATCTGCTCTCAGCAGGGGAGGTATGACGAAGCTCCCGCTGACAGTCTGGGGGTCAGAGTCCGCATAAGCTGAGGCACATCGCCAAAGACGCGCTCTTTTATAAATAAACTGCAGATTCGAGTTTAAAACTACATTCTCGCCTAAGAAAACTCTTAAAACTTTCATTTGTAACAACAGAGGAGCATTTTAATAAACGTTCCGGGTTTTATCCTCTGCCATTAGCTTTCGCTGGTTACGCTGCAATGCTTTCTGGGAGACCTGTGCTTTGTAAGTTCGCACAAGTCACCTCTCGAAGCATTCTTGGAAAAAGGGGCGGAGCAAGTACACATGCGGGAATTTTATCTGCACTTGGCAAGATGTGAATTTTGAATTGGAGCAGCACTTCGGCGACAGTTGATGCCGTTTCTCGAGGACAAGAATGCAAGTACTGACACGAACGCATATTGAGAAACAGCCATTTATTAATAGAATTTTTTTTTTATTTAGACTTTTTCTGATTCAAAAAAACGACTTTCTCATCTCGCGCGCACGGACCTGCTTGGACAACATCGCATACGGTCTAGTTCAGGGATGGGCAAACTCTATCCTGGAGGGCCGGTGTCCCTGCATAGTTTTGCACCAACCCTAATCAAACACACCTGCTTGTAGCTTTCTAGTGATCTTGAAGACACTAATTAGGGTGTTCAGGTGTGTTTGATTAGTGTTGGAGCAAAACTCTGCAGGGACACCGGCCCTCGAGGATCGAGTTTGCCCATGCCTGGTCTAGTTACAGAAGTTTTAACGGATCCGCAGCTCAAAACAGATCCGAGTTTTCTACATACGGAGATGATCGGAACTCCACGCAGCTCCCGGACGAGTCTCCTTTGGAAATGAATGACTTCCAGTCTGTCACTTGTGGTATGTAGTGTGCAGTGGAATTTTGCTGGAGTGCAGTGAGTGCACTATTGCAGTAAATGCTAAATAAAATAAATTTTAATTTTGTAAATTGATTAAAAAAAATTATTCTTGAGGATATTTAATTTGATCAGTCATTAACAATTTAATAATCAGGCATTGGAGTCTGCTTATATTATGCTATAAATAATAATAAACGTTAACAAAAGTGCAAGGCAAAGAGTACCAGAGGCTGTGATATCTGCTGCCAGATCTATTTTCAGTTGTCAGACATCCACATAAGAATATACCACAGTAATTTATAGTAAATACTACAGTGTTTAACCCTACTGACACCTCCAGTAAAGATAGAGATGTTGCACAATCAGCTCAAATGTTAATAGAATTGGAGTTTATATGGGCGATATATATTGCATCAGCTAAAATGATTGAGCTCATGTCCATGTGCTGTGTGATAAGTCCATATATTGATTATTGTGACAGGCCTAATCATTTACAGAAATGAAAATAGCAGTTACTAACAGTTTGATTTGGCTCTTGTTGACTTACTCTCTGCAAGGTAAACGGTTTTGGGAAAGACATGGGATTGGACTTCTCAGACGAGCGCAGAGTTCTGCTAAAAAACAGCAGGTAATTTGCTTTCATTTTTAGAAATATTATGTAAAACGTGACCGATTCAGGCGGATTACAACTCAAAGTACAACTTGTGAAACAGAAACAACATGTTGCACAAACAGAAGCAGTTTAAGACTCTATTTGCACCAACAGACGGCTCTGAGATCTGTGTGTGTGAGTGTGTGTGTGTGTGTGTGATCTGCATTAGTGTATTCAGATCCATGTGATTACATCATTTGCAATGCATCATGGTATTGAGCGGTCACTGCTCTTAACGCTTCTGCCAAGGTTTCCATGGTAATGAAGACTCCTCTGATTGGTCAATTTTGGGCAGTTCAGTTCCTCGCTGGGAATTTGGCTATTGAGCAGTTTTTATAATGATGTAGATTGACAATCAGTGGGATTTGTTTGGGTTTTTTTATTCTGGAAGCAGATTTCTGCTCATTTAGGATGTTGTTCTAGAATTAATCGCTTTTATGTTAATATTTGAGCTACAGATTTCTCTTCAAACATTAGATCGTGTCATTTTGATCTTTTTTAGAGACAAAAATGATCAATATTTGACATTATTTTCTTAAGATTGACCCCATTGAGTGTAAAAATATATATATATATTATTTTATTAGTCATATTTTGAGCAAGAAATAATACTTTTATTATCTGACAGACTAAAACTCAGACTAAAATCACAGTTCGACCCTAAAATACTAAATTATCATCCAAAAACTGTATTATTCCCCACTATCCTTCAAAACACTAGGCCTGCACATTACTTAAACAACACTGACGATGCAATATTTTCTTATACTGCGATATATGAATATATTTTCAACAGATGACTTTAATATCTCTAGAGAATGCATAATATTACATTGATTGGGATGATTTTATAGGGGAGCGTATGTGCATAAAATACAATAAAACAATGACAGTTAAATGTATTGCAGCAAGTTTTACAAATTAAAGACTTGTTGAGTTTCTTGGGGAGTCAAACAATATTCAGCAACAGAAATGATCACTGTATAATGTACATATGTATAATGTATACTGATATAACTATCGTACTCATTAAGTAAATAATTATAGAAATGTACAATTAATCTTTTAAGATACCAATGTTTAATTTGTGCCCAATTGCATTAAATTAGCTTGAAATGCTTAGTCACAGGCCCTTGTGCACCGTTCAAATTTACTACCCTTTTGTTATGATCGGGATGAAAACATCCGCCTAATTAAACTGCTGTAAAAATGCATCAGATAATTGCATTTGCATAAATCTTTCAACCTCAAGTCCTGATCAAAATTACAGGATTTTAACTCGTTAATTGCCAAATTCACTAATGAAGTCACTAATTTGGTGAAAAGAAAAAAAAAAAATAATAATAATGTATTTTCAATATAAAAAGGCATTGTGGACTGGATTTCTTTACCCTTTTATCAGTCTTGGACATGTGAACAATAAGTAACCACACTGGCTTTGATGCATTGTTAGATTTTCATTTACTGTTGGGGCTGGTTTTGCCCCATTGACATCCATTATAGGCACATTTTATGGTGCATAAATACACAGTCTTTGTTTTTATTTACTCCATGTAGTTCTGAGAGCTGAGATGCAGATTTTATTTTCTTTGACACATCATGATAAGTGCATGAAGGTCACTCTTACATTCACACTTTAATTTGCTGTTATACTCCATATAAAATCCAGAAACTAAGGCTTTTTTTGCACAGGCCTACCTAAAGAGTTAATGGTGTCAACTGATGATCAACAGTAGAAGTGACACATTTTACCTCCTCCCAACAGGGAAATCCACCAACAATTAAAAATGCATGATATGGTGAAAAAAACGTGATTATAATGGAAGTCAATGGGGCAAAAACAGCCACCAACAGTAAATTATGGAGAAAGAAACTCAAAAACAATGCATTAAAGCCAGTGTTGTTACACGACCAAGACTGTGATGAAACAAAATATTCACTCCACAATGACTTTCTGTTGGAAGTGTGTCATTTTGTGTGTGTTTTTTTTTCACCAAAATCAGTGACAATTTATGAATTTGGAAATTAAAGAGTTAAAATCCTGTAATTTTCTAAGCAATTCAGTAGTTTTGACTAGGACTGAGGTTTATTAACAGATTCATAAACCTATTAAAATATTAATCTGATGCAATTTTACAGCAGTTTAATTCTTAATAAAAGGTTAGTCAATTCGCCCAGAGTGTGTTGAGTTTTTTCTTTTTAATTCAAAGAATTTCCTCAAAATATGCGTCAAAATAAGATGCCACCAAAATGATTCTGCTAGCTTAAACACAGAGAAAGTTACAGCTAAATTAAGACTCAAACCCACCCCAGAGTGGATGAAAACATCCCTGACAGCACATGAGGGATAAAAACAAATGCAGATAATTCACTTTCACTCAAAGGTTGAGATGTGAAATGATGCCACTGTTTTGTGAACTGTAATGTCTGATTCATTTGACACTCACCATTCGATATCGATGCTGAAACCATATATTGTACAGCGCTAGTTTTCACATTTGACAAGATTTATCCCTTTATTAGAACAACAATAATCACTTATTCTGTGATGGATCTTAAGTACAAGCTATTATATTATTATTATTATTAGTAGTAGTAGTAGTAGTAGTAGTAGTAGTAGTAGTAGTAGTAGTAGTGGTGGTACCTTTATTTCAGACGTCCATAATGCACTGTAAAAATATTTGCTAATGAACAGTTTCTGTATTTTAGTGTTTTGTGTTTATTTGTGGTGGTGAAGTGCATTATGGGATGTTGATCTCTGCTCTGTCCACTTCTGATGTTGTAAATTAAACTCTCCAGTTTAACCAAGTGACTTTTATTGACATTTTAGTGCTTTGAAATAATATTATAGAGAATATCTAGAGAAATAAGTGTGTAAAATAACAGCAAATGTGCTGCAGTTTATTACAAGGTTTCTGTAGCGCAATATCCAACACCAGCACACACACACAATATAGCACTGCACACTATTATACGTCAATAAAAGTCACTTTAAGGTTAAAAGTAGTTGGAAAACAGATCAAGATCCCATAATGCAACTCAAAAGCAGAAATAAACCGGGAATAATAAGAACATGAAGCTCAATATCTGGAAACTGCTCATTGTGGTTGTTTTGCAGGGTGTGTGTTGTACCTTCTTGAAGGATGTGAGCAGTTTGACGCTGACGAAGCCCAGTTTGTTCCTGCGCACGTGTTTCAGCAGGAAGGCGTCGTGCTCCAGGTTCTCATCCGACAGGTAATATTCGATCTGCGTCACCAGTTTCTGGATGAGCTCTGGGTCTGGAGGCTGCCAGCTCTCCTCCTCCAGCTCGCCACCGCTGGTGCCCGCACCACTGACACACACACACACACGACATATGCCAATTCAATTCAGTATACCTCACATTGAATAAACCATAGTAATGAACATTCATAATGTCAATATCAGAATTTATCATCATTCAAACTGTGAATATTGTGATACTGTAAACCAGAAGAAACACTTCAGTCATTACGATTACAGCAGGGAATTTTAATACTGGATGGCTAACACACACACACACTTGCATGCAAACACACTTTTGCGCACATACATACTTGCGAGCACACAGACACTTGTGCGCACACGCATACACACAGCTGTCTGAGTTAGTACGTGCAAAAGTGTGTGTCTGAGTGTGCACACACACACTTACACAACTCACAGGCACCAGTGTGTACATACACACGCGTCCACACACACAGACACTTGTGCATGCAGACTCACACACACTTAGACACCCATGCGCGTGCGCACACACAAACACACACTCAGTCTCTCGTCCACACATGCGTACACAGACTCAAAACACTGGTACGCACACACAAGCTCAATGACACTCTCAGACACTAGTGCGCATACACGCGGCCAAACACAATGACACTTGTGTGTTACATACACACTCACACACATGTAAACACACACTCATGCACACATACTTATACACAAACTCCAACACCCATGTGCACACACACAAACACATACAGATACATGTGCGTTGCATATACACTTGCGTGCTCACACACACACACACACACACACGCGTACAAACTTAAACACTCGTGCGCGCACATACTACAATCAGAAACTAGTGTGCATACACGCATGCAAACACTCGGACACTCATGCACGCACCTACACATGCACACACACACACACACACACACACACACACTTACAGTCTCGCATGTGTACACACACACAGACGGCCACTCAGACACTCAGTATGCTGGTATTCATAATGTAATAGATCAGAATAATGAAGATGCAGAATTTTGCTATGGTGGGCACTCCAAACTAGTGAATTATTACTGATTTAATCTTTTAGATATCTTTAATAATATTCAGACTGACGTATTTCAGTGGACGTTCATCACAGCAGCACATGACTGAAGACTAAATCAGTATATTCACATGTTAATCTGGAAATGTCAGACTGTTTACAGGCCTTCTGATGCTCAACTCTCTACAGTAAAGCTCCTTTAGTTAACATTTAACTCACGTTAGTGTAAGAACAAATACAAAAGCATTAATTAACCTCGGCTAATGTTCATTTCAGTCATTAAGAGTGCCTAATAAAGCCTTCAAATCAAGTCATGTAGGGCTGTGCAATTAATCCAGAATCAGATATCGATTTTGGCTTCTAACGATTATGAAATATCATTAATCGAGATAAACGATCGCCCCCTTTCCAGCTGTACACACGTGTTGCTCTGCACAGCTCAGTTCCACGTGAACATGACTGAAAGCATGTGCTGTACTGTAACGTTTGCAGCACGGGATGCGCATCATTCACTGATGAACATTCGAATCAGTCATGTTTAAAAGCTCGAAGGAGACTGCAGGCTTTATGTGTGTGTGCGCGCTTAGCCTCGGAGACGAGCACACACACATCTAACGGCATCTTAATGCGAGCGCTTTAATGGTCAAACACATGCACAAGTGTGTCAGAGCACGGTGTTTAGTGATTATTCATATTAACCCTCATTTGTGTTATAAACAAACAAGTTGAGAATCAAAAGACATGTGAAAGAGAAAGCATATCAGAGCCGCACTATTCTTAAAGTGACAGCGCACAATATTCCTGCTGCGCCTGTTTTTATTATGAATCAAACAACAAAAGGAGAAAACCCCTCACTGCTCTTTACTGAAGGACTGCTGGAGCTGAAGTGTTTTATTCTTACAGTGGAGATGCTTAAAGCTCAGTTTGTTTCATATTTTTATTCTATTGTATTTATTTCCCTTATTTACAGGGAGGAAAATGACTGTGTATATATACAGTTAAAGTCTGAATTATTAGCCCTCCTGCATTATTAGCGACCCTTTCCCCCCCACAATTTCTGTTTAATGCAAAGATTTATTTTCAACCCATTTTTAAACAGATTTAATAACTCATCTCTAATTACTGATTTCTTTTATCTTTGCTATGATGTAAAATACATTATATTTGGCTAGATAATTTTCAAGATACTAGTATTCAGCTTAAAGTGGCATTCAAAGGCTTAATTGGGGTAGTTAGGCAAGTCATTGTGTAACAGCAGTTTCTTCTGCAGACAATCAAAATATATATTGCTTAAGGGGGCTAATAATATTGAGCTATTAAAATAGGTTTCAAAATATTAAAAACTGCTTTTATTCTAGCCGAAATAAAACAAGACTTTCTCCAGAAGAAAAAATATTAGAGGAAATACTGTGAAAAATTCCTCTGTTAAACATCATTTGGGAAATATTTAAATATATATAAATAAAAAAATAATAATAATAAAATAAATAAATAAATAAATAATATTAAAATAAATAAATTAAATAAATAAATTAAAATAATAAAATAAAAAAAATAAAATAAAATAAAAAATAAATAAATAAAAAATAAATAAATAAATAAATTAATTAATTAATTAAATTAAATTAAAAAAAATTATAAATAAAAAAAATTATAAAAAAATAAATAAATCACAGGAGGGAGAATAATTTTGACTTCACGATTATTTAAAACGATTATCAGTTGATTACAATTATGACCAAAATAATCGTGATTATGATTTTCCCCATAATCAAGCAGCCCTACTGTCTTGTTAAACATAGTAACTAATCAAGCTCAGTGTGTTTTTTTTATTGTATTTTTTAATAACTTGAACAAATGCCTATAATATGCCTAATTATCGCGGTTTACTAATGAGATCTTACTGTAAAGTGTTACCTACTGAACTCTTGCAATGTAATCCGTTTAAACGTGTGTATAATAATAATACACTAATGTTTAGTCATGTTATTATAGCAGTTTAAGTAATGTTTCTGCAGCTCAGGTCAATAAAAGAGCACTGTAAACCATCAGAAAAACTTCAGTGATTAAAATCCCCACAAGAACATTTGTTGTGACAAATACTTTGATACTGGCAGAAGCTTTATACACACACACACACACACACACACACACACACACACACACGCGCACACGCACACGCACACACACACGCACACACACAGTCACAGTCACCAGGGAGTCCGTCTGTTTCCCATCATCCCCCTAAGATCTCAGATTCCCCCACAATCCACCAGCCTGTGAGCTTCATCTTCATCATCATTTCTGCCCCCGGACACATGGAGATCAACACACACACATCATCTTTTCCACTTAAAGGGGCAGTTCACACAACAGTGAACATTTGCTCAGTTACTCAGGTGCCTTCAAACCTGCATAATAGGACAAAACTCCCACATCACAATAAACGTCATCTCATATCCTGATAACTACAGATGTGGAACACTTTTTGAAGCTCCCTAAGACATATGCCTAATATTGAGATATGCAAATGAATCCCAGATGACACACTGTGCACTTACACACTCAACAGCATAATGTAGTTTAGCGCTGTCCCAAAAGGAACACTAACATTTGCTAAATGGAAATTCAAACTGTTTCCCAGGCAATGTTTAATTAAATAAAATCCGACCTTCGCAGACAATAGCTCCTCCCCTTCAGCAGTAGCCACTCCCCTTCATATATAGCCCCTCCCCTTTGCTGGTAGCCCCTTCCCTTCAGCTGCGCAAGCAAAACTATGGGCATTGAGTGCATGAAGTGTTCAACATTAGACCTTTTTATCAGTAGAATAATTGCAGTATCCTGGTATTTAAAGTGCATGTTTAATATTTAGAATATTCAGTGTGAACGCACTTCTACTATTACACAAAATATGTATTATACTATACAAATATTATTTACGCAACGAAACGGCACAGAATAGTGCACATGTATATGCAATTTGGTGATGTAAGTGTGTTTACGGCTCCTTGAAACTGTGAATTTGTCTTCAGAGACGCAAGCTCATTAATATTCATGACCCTTTACAAAGAAGGTCAATTCAGTGCATTTCATTCTAGGGCAGACGCTTTCAAATAAGTGAAATAAAATGCCAAATTTAACAAACCGTATCAGAGAATTGATCATCGGGAAGTGGCAATCTAAAATAAATAATTCAACCATAGCTTTCGATAGCCCCTCCCCTTCATCAGTAGCCCCTCCCATTCAGCCTTCATCAGTAGACCCTTCCAAATAAGGTCAAGAAAAGCATTTCATTCTAGGGCCCATTGCTAGGGTTGTAAATTAGATTTGTTTTGCATATACCCAAGCCATGAACCTCCAATTGAGAGAATTTAAACAGAAGTTGTGTCCCTAATAGCACACTATGCACTCATTCACTATGTAGAGTTGTTTAATGTCATACTAAATCGAACGCTAACATGTTTTTTACTAATTGAAAATTCAAACCAATGCATTTCTTGTACTATTTACATTACAAAATGGTATAGAATGAATGAATGAACGCACAAGTAAGCAATCTGTGATGCCCCCAATGACTAAGTGTGTTTATGGCACTTAAGTCTTCAGAGACATGAGCTCGTTAATATTCATGACCCTTCCAAATATGGTCAGAGCATTTCATTCTAAAAAAAAAATATAATACTAGTTGCGTCCCAAATGAAACACTATTTGCTTACACATCATGTAGTGAAGTTTAGTGTCATCCTAAATCAAACACTAACCTTTTTTTTTTACCAATCGGAAATCCAAACTAATGCACTACTAATACTTTTCTACAAAATGGCATAGAATAGCGCACAAAGCGATTTGAGATGCACTTAATGTCCTAATGCGTTTAAGGCTCTTTTAAAGCAATGAATCCGTATCTTTAGACAAGCTTGTCAATATTCATAACCCTTCCAAATAAGGTCAAATCAGAGCATTACATTCTAGAACAGGTGTTAAATTCAGTTCCTGGAGGGCCGCAGCTCTGCACAGTTTAGCTTTAACCCTAATTAAACACACCTGATCAAACTAATTGAGTCCTTCGGGCTTGTTTGAAAACTACAGGTAAGTGTGTTGAAGCAGGGTTAGAACTAAACTGTGCAGAGCTGCGGCCCTCCAGGAACTGGATTTGACACCTGTGGTCTAGAAAAATGTAAACGCTAGTTGTGTCCCAAATGACACACTATGCACTTATACACCATGTAGTGTAGTGCCATCCCAAATCGAACACTAACATTTTTTTTGGATGTTAGTGTTTGAAATTAGCTCATTAATATTCATGATTTTTTTAAATAAGGTCAAAGCATTAATTCTAGGGCCAATAGCTAGGGTTTTAAATGAGATTTTTATTTTATTTTATTTATTTTTTACCTTTTTTGCATCTACCCTAGCCATATACCTCCTATCTGCATATCAGAGAACAATTTAAACAATAGTTGCGTCCCTAATAGCACACTATGCACTTATACACTATAGTATTTTGTGTCATACCAAATCAAACACTAACTTTTTTACTCATTGAAAATTCAAACCAATGCACTGCTATCTACAAACTTTCATAAAATAGTGCGTGAGTAAGCAATTTGGGATGCACCAAGTGTCTAAGTGCGTTTATGGCTCTTTTAAAGCAATGAATCAGTGTCTTCGGAGACATAAGCTCATTAATATTCATGACCCTTCCAAATACGGTCAAATCAGAGCATTACGTTCTAGAAAAATGTAAACACTAGTGACTCAAATGATCCCAAATGACACTGCTTTTACACACCATGTAGTGTAGTTTAGTGTAATCCCAAATCGAGGCCCATTATAAGGGTTGTACATAGGGCTGCATGATTCTGGCTAAAATGTGAATCACGATTTATTTATTTTTTGCTTAAAATCAAGATCGCGAGTTCACACGATTCTGTAAAAGTAAAATAAAGGTTAATATGATTAGCCTATTATTATTGTTAATACTCAAACATATGGTAAAACAACAACAACAATAATAATAATAATAATAATAATAATAATAATAATAATAATAACAATAATAAAATTAGGCCCGTGTGTAGCTCTACTGTTGCTTAAAATGCTAAATTTTACATTAGTCATTATGGTGGACTTGAACAGACTTTCAGTATGTCCTGTTTGTTAATTGACAGTAAATGATGACATAAGAACTATTCATAATTATAAAGTTGATTTATTATGTTTAAGACATGTGCTTGTCATCTGCCATTGTCAGCATTATTAGACCATTTGTTTTCACTGGTAAAATCAGACATTGTCATTTTCAGATTTCTTCTTGCATTATATTCAACATTATATATAGGTTAGGGTTGTTATACTGACACAGTAAACATTTATTCTCATGCACAACACTTTGGGTTCACTATGAAAGAAAAAACATATTAAATGTTTGTAGTAATCATAACTCTAAAATGCCATATGATCATTTAAATGTGCACACAGCTTTCACTTTCACTTTCACAGTGAGATAAAACACATACATGCAAATCAAACCTCCCGCACGGTTCTCAGACGATCACTCTGTACAACAAACTGAACGTTATTTACAACTTCATTACCTGTTATTCACAGCCTATGCAGCTTCTGTTCACTAAATTAGGCGTCATAGACTGGCACGCGCACATTCTCGGAAGTAAACAGCTCGTGGTCAGCTCACGTGTGATTTCACCGCCGCGAAAACATCATTACATAAAGACAGAAATGACATTTCTGGGTCAATTATACCTTATAAATACAGCACGTGACACTTTTAATACCATTTGAAGGTGTGAATGTTGCTGTGAAGACTTGTGCGACTGCCTTCTCTACTGACCTTGAAAATATAATCGGCTGAATCGTAGAAAAAGCAGAATTAAGATGGTATGTAGGGTCGAATCGAGATCGTCATCTTTTTCCGACTAATCGTGCAGCCCTAGTTGTACATGAGATTTTTTTGGACCTACCCATGCCTCCAATCGAAATAGAGAACAATTTTAACAATAGTTGCATCCCAAATAGCACACTATGCACTGTGTAGTGTAGTTTACTTTCATCCCAAACTGAACACTAACTCTTTTTTTCTCACTAATTGAAAATTCAAACCAGGGCACTACTTGAACTATTTACACTTCAAAATGGCGGAGTGCACATGTCATGGCTCTTTTAAACCAATGAATCAGTGACATCAGAGACATAAGCTCATTAATATTCATGACCCTTCCAAATAAGGTCAGGGCATTCATTCTAGGGCCAATTGCTAGGGTTATAAATGAGATTTTTTTGGACCTACCCATGTCATAAACCACCAATTGAGATATCAGAGAACAATTTAAACAATAGTTGCATCCCAAATGACAATATGCAAATTAGTGAAAAAAAATACCAAATAGTAGCTGTCACATGTATAACTGCATTCACCATGAGGAGGTGGTATAATCATCTACGTGGAAGAATTGACCCATAATTAAATAATCCAACCTCAGCAGCTGATAGCCCCTCCCACTCAGCAGTAGCTCCTCCCATTTTATTACATAAGCAAAACAAAGGTCATTGAGTGCATGAACTGCTCAACATTACACTCTATTAGCAGAGTAAGTGCATCATCCTGGTATTTAAAGCGCATTTCTAATATTTTTCTAGAGTTTTCAGTGTGAACGCACCATTTATTCTGCACAATAGCATAGAATAGTGCACAAGCATGCAATTTGGGACGCACCTAATATCTCAGTGTGTTTATGATTCCTTTAAAGCAATGAATCAGCGCCTCTACAACTGAAGGAGTGGACGTGCATTAAGAGCTGCTCTTCAACAAAGCCAGGAAAGCCTTCCAGCACAGAAAGCGGGCCGTGATGATCCGCCCACCGCTCCACTGCTCAACACAATAGCAGCTTCACAGACACTCATTAGGGCTTCACAACAATGCAGACGCAGCCGTGGGCCGCAGCAGAGCCCTGTTCCCCTGCCCGACTGCAGAATATCAGCAATACATCATGCGGACAGAGATCTGAAGGTGCAGTGAGCCAGGATTTTTATTTTAAGTAACTAAATTGAAATGAATATTAAATAAAACTGCATAGCAAGTGGAAATACGTACAGAAAAGGAAATCTAAAATAAGTCCAATATATCCAGTCAAAGTCAAAATGATTCGCCCTCCTGTGAAACTAATATTTCTCAAGTGCTGTTTAAAGGAAATAATGTTTTTCATCTGGACAATGTCTTATCTCTTAAAGTTTAGCTGGAATAAAAGAGGTCTAAAGTGTGATTACACATTTATTTTAAGGCTATTATTATTATTATTATTATTATTATTATTATTATTATTATTATTAGCAATATTTACTCTGTTTCAGATATTTCTTATGTGATATTTAATGTATTCAGGAATTTTTTACAGTATTCCCTCTAATATTTTTTTTTCTGGAGAAAGTCTTTTGCTTTATTTCAGCTAGAATAAAAGCAGTTTATTTTTTAAAACCCTTTTAGGGTCAATATTATTTTAAAGGTCAAAATAACCCTTTAATATTATTAATCTTAATATTATTAACCACAATATTAGTTTTGGATTGTCTCCAGAATAAACCACTGTTATACAATGAGTTGCCTAATTACCCTAACTTTACCCTAATTACCCTAGTGAAGCCTTTAAATGTCACTTTAAGCTGAATAGAAGTGTCTTGAAGAATATCTAGTCTAATATTATTTACTGTCATCATGACAAAGAGAAAATAAATCAGTTATTAGAGATGAGTTATTAAAACTATTATGATTAGAAATGTGTTGAAAAAAATCTTAATTGGAAATTATTAATTTCTATTATAAAAATAAAAATTAGGGAGAAATAAGTGTTATTTTTTATAATATACATTTATAATTAAAGTTATATACTATAAGAATTTAATTAGAACAGGAGGGCAAATAATTCTGACTACAACTGTATATAAGGATTATATCAGCTGTGTGTGTGTGTGTGAGACTCCTGGAATGATTCTGAACCTCTATTCCTGCTTGATGAGGAGCTGTGACAGCTGTCAATCAATCAATCAATAAGAAAGCAGAACTGGCCCTTTCACACACACAAATAATGCCATATTGGGTCAAATATGGACACACCCAAAGTTATTGATTTCATTAAAATGACATTTTTCAATCTATCTGATGGGTTTGTACATATTTGACCCAGCACTGGGTCAAAACCCTGCATGTTTTAGGAGTGCGAGGTCAAGCATTGTGAGTTGATCTTAGAATTTTTATAATATATAAATATAAATCACAATAAATAATGATTTATAGCTCTGGAAGTGATGCAACCGTGTGTGTGTGTGTGTGTGTGTGTGTGTGTGTACATGCAGGTACATAAAAAGCTGGGTTGTTGTAACTCAATATTGGGTTTGTTTATATTTGACCCAACATTAGGTTACAACAACCCAGCATTTTTTACATACATGCACCTGCATCACTCCCAGAGCTATACATGAATCGATTCACAAATTTTGTTAATTTAAATTTAACGTAACAGTTGGGTTTGTCCATATTTGACCCAACATTGGGTTATGACAGCCCAGCCTTTTTTCTTTTCTTTTCTTTCTTTTTTTTGTGTGGTGACTGTCATATAGTGTATGATTATTTTATTCCTGAGCACTGAAATGCTGGGTTGTTATCTCAATATTGGGTCAAATTTGGATGTGGTCAAGTTTTTCAATTACATTTAAATTAAACTTAACACAATGATTAGGTTTGTTCCAACCATATTTGAACAAAAGTTGGGTTAAAACAACCCAGAATTTGTTTTAGAGTGCACCTTATGGGTAGTGACCGTTCTCAATCAATCAATATAAACCAGCCCATTCGTGAGGTCAAGCATTGTGGATTTATCTAGAGTTGGGTTAATGTAATTTTTAAACAGAACAGTTAACAGTTGCGTTTGTCCGCATTTATACGCCCATATGGTCTACAATTATTATTGTTACAGAGGACGAAAAAAATGCTGGGTTGTTTTAACCCAATATTTGGTCAAACTAGGACAAACCAAAAGCTGGGTTCACATTTAACCCAATTGTTGGGTTTATTCGTCCATAACACTGTAATAAAACAACAGGCACACTCTAAAAGTGTTGGGATGAGCTGTGACAGCTGTCAATCAATCACTATATCAATCAATCAACGGTGAGAAACAGAACCGGTCCTTTTCTGAGGTCAAGCTTTGTGGGTTTAACCATGGAAGGGTGTGTCTGTAAAAAGCGGAGTTTTCATTTGGGTTGTCTGTATTTGACCCCAGTATTTTTTTGTAATAACCCAGCATTTTAGAGTATGCTTGATGTGCAGTGACAGCTGTCAATCAATCATACACGGTGAGGAACAGAAACAGACCCTTTCGTGAGGTCAAGTGTTGTGGGTTAATCCATAAATAGCATTAGGAGCATGTGTATAAGAAAAATGCTGGGTTGTTGTAACCCAACATTGGGTTACAGTTAATGACAGTTAAATTTTTCAATTAAATTTTAATTTTACCCTGTGCCCGATGAGCTGTGTCAACTGTCACTCAAAGTGAGAAACAGAATTAGACCCTTTCCTGAGGTCAAGCATTGTGGGTTGATCCTTAAATAGCCCTTGACGTGTGCGTGTATGTTTGAGTGTGCATGTATGGGTGTGTGTGTGCGTATAACCTCAACGACAGGGTATTTTTTTTCTCCATTAATTGTACATCTTTTAACCCAACCTCTGTGTTAAACCACATTTAACCCAACATCATTAGGTTAAAACAACCCAGAATGACCCATAGTATGTCCCCAGCCGACAGTGAGTGTCTGTGAGAATCACTCTGGAAACGTGTGTGTGTGCGCGCGCGCGTGTATGTGTATCTGTCAAAAATGCTTGATTGTCATAACCCAACGTTGGGTCAAATACGGACAACCCCAACGACAGGTTAATTTCTCAATTAAATTTAAAGTGTGAATAATAAAAAGTACATTTAACCCAATATCATCATCTTAAAACAACCCAGCATTATTCACCCCCAGTATGCCCCCGCCGACAGCCAGTGTCTGTGTACCTGGATTTGTCGTGTCTGCCGAGCTCATCCTCGCTGCCGCTGCCGGTCTGGAGCTCGATGGTGTTGCAGGACGGCTCCTCGTCCGGTTCATCGTCCTCCTCCGCCGCCTGGATGGCCACGGTGATGGTGACCGGAGCGCTGATCTCCCGCGGCGGTTGTTCGCTGCTCATGGTGTCCGCCGGGCTCGCCTGCTCTCCGGCTGCCGCGCTGGAGTCTGCCGCGCTGCACGGAGAAGCGACGCGGAGCAGAAAACACAAACTCCCCAGGCGCCTGCGCAGCTCGACGGCGGCCGACAGGAAGCGCTCCACGGCAGGGCAGAGCGCGCGAAATCTGCGCCACGGAGCGGCGGAGTCGGAGGAGGAAGCGCGGCCGTCTGGAACTGCTACTTCCTCATATGTA
>NC_079452.1:24333732-24341232 GCF_903798145.1 Danio aesculapii | reverse complement strand
ATTATATGAGAGACTTGCTTTGTTTACCAATTAAAGTGAATCTAATTGGATTTGCATTTTAAACATTAAATAAAAGGTTAAGAGATATTTTTATTTCACATATTAAGGTTTTCGTTATGATACTCCCGCAATAATTCAGCATAAATCCACAGATTTTTACTAAAATTCTCCGTAGAAACAGCTAAAAACATCCGTCTGGCCCTACATGTAACTCAGGAAGCTGTTGTTTTAATTCGTCTATGGGTCCAGGTCCACTCAAGAGGTCTCCATGACCTCTGACCTGGCTGGGTAGATCCTATAAGGAAGCAAATCATTTGGCATACAGCAAAGCAATGACACACATATTATTGCAGTTTTACCCTTAAGCAGCATTCAGTTCAGTTTTATTTATAAAGCACTTTAAAACAACACAGTCGACCAAAGTGCTGATAACAGAGAGTAAACAAACTTTAAAATACAGATAAATAAACATGTCAACATCTCACGCTGTGCTAAAAGCCTAATTGAACCAGTGGGTTTTATAAGAGTACTGGAAGAGGCTTGTCTAATATACAACGGCAACTCATTCCACAATTTTGGTGCAGCCTCAAAAGGCCGATCCCCTCTGAGCTGATCTGAGCGAAGGAGAAGGTGTGTAAGGACAGAGAAGCTCAGCGGGGTAAAGGTGTACAGCACCATTCAAACACTTAAAAACAAATAAAAGTAACTGAAAATGGATCTTGAAATGCACGGGCAGCCAGTGAAGAGAGGATAAAAGCGGGCTGATGTGCTCGTATTTGCGTGTGCCAGTTAAAAGACGCGCAGCTGCATTCTGAACAAGTTGCAGTCGAGAAATAGAAGACGGACTCACCTCAAAATAAAGAGCATTGCAGTAGTCCACGCAGGAGGTTATAAAGGCATGGAGTACTGTTTCAAAGTGCTTGTGTGATTAAACGTGCTTAATTTTGGCCAGCTGTCTTAAGTGAAAGAAGCTAGAGCGATCAACAGACCCAATCTGGCCTTTAAGCTTTAGTTCAGGATCCATTTTAAAACCCAGGTTCACAATCTCTGGCTTACAGAAAGTTTCCAGATTATTCAGGCGTACAGAATGAGCGACGTTTGAGCTGGGGCCAAACACCATCACTTCGGTCTTAGAATCATTACAATGGAGAAAATTCAGTGCCATCCAAGATTTAATGTCCTTTATACATGAGTCCAGTGCATTTAGAGGAAGGCCATCTGCTCTTTTAAGGGGAACATAAATTTGACAGTCATCAGCATAACAGTGAAAGGAGATACCATGTCCCTGAGAATTGATCCGAGTGGAAGTAGATATAAAGAGAACAATACTGGGCCCAGAATAGAACCCTGTGGAACTCCATAAGCTAGTGGAGCACAGAAAGACTCACAATCACCTAAGCGCACAGAGAAGGTTCGGCCTTCCAAATAAGACCTGAACCATTCACAAGGTCATTATATAACCTAGGCACATAAACATTCAACCTTATTCATTCATTATTCATTTTCTTTTCGGCTTAGTCCCTTTATTCATCAGGGTTCACCACAGCAGAATGAACCGCCAACTTATCCAGCATATGTATTACACAGCGGATGCCCTTCCAGGTGCAACCCAGTACTGGGAAACACCCATAAACACTCATTCACACACATACACTACAGCCAGTTTAGTTGATCAATTCCCCTATTGCGCATGTGTTTGGACTGTGGGGGAAACCGGAGCACCCGGAGGAAACCCACACCAACACGGGGAGAACATGCAAACTCCACACAGAAACTCCAACTGACCCAGCCGGGACTTGAACCAGTGACCTTTTTGCTGTGAGGCGATTGTGCTACCCACTGTGCCACCGTTCAGCCCTATTCATCTTTATTAATAATCATAAAGGCTTAAGAAAGGATATGTGTTACTGTATCCTGGAGCTGACATCCATCAGGAAATCCACGCCATCAGGTCAAATATAGACAAACCCAATGTTGGGTTCATTTTTGTTTCACTTTCAAATACAACTTTTGGGTTTGTCCGAATTTGAACATTGGGTTAAAAACAACCCAGTAATTTTTAGAGTGTATCACGTTATCACAAGTGCAGCAAACACTCTTTAAAGAGACAGTTCACCCAAAAACGACAATTCTGACATCATTTACTCTTACCGCAAACCTGTTCGACTTTCTTTGTCTCTACTGAACACAAAAGAAGATCTTATTTTAAAGATTTATTTTTGGCCTTTATTAGATATTACAGTATTGAGACTGGAAGCAAAGTGGCAGAGAGAGAGAGGGGAGTAGGGTAGGGAAATGTCCACAAGCTGGGATTTGAACTCGGGACGCCCTGACGTGCTACTGCACCACATGTCAGCACGCTAACCACAAGGCTATTGCGCCGACCAGAAGAAGATCATTTGAAGCATGGTGGAAACTGGTAACCACTGACTTCCCTTGTATTCATTTTCCTATGGTAGTCAATGGTTACCGGTTTACAACATTCTCCAAAATATCTTCCTGTGTGTTCACCAGAGGAAAGAAACTCATTAAATGTTTGGATGCACTCAAGCGAGAGAGAATAGTGAGTAATTTATAATTTTTGGGTGAACTTATTCATTCAATTATTTTCTTTTCAGCTTAGTCCCTTTATTAATCAGGGGTCGGCACAGTAGAATGAACCGCCAACTATTCCAGTATACACAGCGGTTGCCTTCTAGCTGCAAACCCAGTACTGGGAAACACCCATAGACACACATTTACACACACACACACACACTCATACACTAATGCCAGTTTAGTTGATCAATTCCCCTATAGAGCATGTGGGAGAAACCGGAGCACCAGGAGGAAACCCATGCCAACATGGGGAGAACATGCAAACTCCACACAGAAACGCCAACTGACCCAGCCGAGGCTCAAACCAGAGACCTACTTGCTGTGAGGTGAGTGTGCTACCCACTGCACTACCGTGCTGCCCTTTTTTGTGTGAACTGACCCTTTAAATACAGGTTGCAGAGAGCATTCCTCAATATTTTAAAGGAAAAACTTGCAGACAGACTGATCTGAGGGTTGGAAATGATATGATGAATTCAGCACAGCACAATAAAAGACTTGATTTAGATTAAATAACAGGAGACTGAGCCGAGGACAGTCAGTCTGTGTGTGTGTGTGTGTGTGTGTGTGTGCGTGTGCGTGTGTGTGTGTGTGCGTGTGCGTGTGTGTGTGTGTGCGTGTGCGTGTGTGTGTGAGTGTGTGTGTGAAAGAGCTTCAGTCTGTTGAGATGATGATTCTGTGAGCTGAAGCAGATGCTGTGAAACACTGAGATAATGAGCAGGTGCTGGTCTTTATCAGCATATTCAGCACAGGAGCGCACACACATCACTAACAACAGCTCACTTCATCAACAGAGATTATTTACATGAGAATAAAAACTAACATGAACAACTATTTTCATTTGGACATGTCTTTAATTAATATTATTAATAATAATAGGGGTGACTCAGTGGTTAGCACTGTATCCTCACAGCAAGAAGGTCACTAGTTCGAGTCTAGGCTGGGTCAGTTGGTGTTTCTGTGTGGAGTTTGCATGTTCTCCCCATGTTGGTTTCCTCCGGGTGCTCCGGTTTCCCCCACACTCCAAACACATGCGTATAGGGGAATTGATCAACTAAATTGGCCGCAGTGTATGAGTGTGTGTGTGTGTGTGTGTGAGAATGAGTGTGTATGGGTGTTTCCCAGTACTGGGTTGCAGCTGGAAGGGCATCCGCTGCGTGAAACATGCTGGAATAGTTGTTGGTTCATTTCTCTGTGGCAACAGCTGATTAATAAAGGGAGTAAGCTGAAGGAAAATGAATGAATAAAAATAGTAATGCATTTTATTTATTTATATTATATTAAGATTTTTATTGCGTGAAAAATACATAAATGCTTGAAATGGCGGACACAGTGAAAGACTATCCACTTTTCTTTTTGTACATTGTACAAACATTTGTAACACAAACATGAGAAGACGAAATTGTAAAAATAAATAAATAAATAACAGTATTATAATTGTTATAGCGAGTATTATTTATATTATTTATTAGAATATTATTAAAATGTATTTTATTAATGTCTACCCCTAAACCCAACCCTCACAGTAATATAAAATCTGAATTATACACTATCGCAAAGACAGATGTGCTGTATGTGCGTATCCACAGCTGTATCCCTTCTAGACTTTACCAACAGGTACTCTTGGACAGCGGGTGGCAGCGGAAGTGCCGGTTACTGTTTACTTTAAGTTGGTTGCTAAGGACGCGCTTCAGGAGATGCAACGTGAAAATCGCTGCAAATATGATTTTCTTTAACATATCTCTGAACAAACTTGTGTTTGTAAGTGAGAAGTGAAAGCGAAAATGCGCTCCTCTAAGCAGCGGAAGTGCAGCGGGCGGTTTCTGCCATCTGCGGTAAGAGATTGATGATGAAGAGCTGATAAATCTCATGAAGACCCATGTGATGAAACACTATAGTGTTGTTGAACCATACACTGTAGATATTATAGTAACTGTTTGTCAACGAATGCTCTAGCATCCTGTAGTATTAATTGTAGTGAACTGATAAAGTGTATAAGTAATGTAGTATTCTTTAGTTTTTACTACAGTAAACTGTGGCGCATTGCAGTAAAATAAACACTATAGTTAGAGCAAACTACAGTATTGCCTCATTTGTTTATGCTACTGTAGTCGTGTTACCATAGCAACTGTAGTATTACTACAACAGATCAGTTGTAGTTGTTGTGTTACCATAGCAACTGTAGAATTACTACAACAGAATGATTGATATAGTTGTTGTGTTACCATAGCAACTGTAGTATTGCTACAACAGATCAATTGCTGTAGTTGTTGTGTTACCATAGGAACATTAGAATTGCTACAACAGATCGATTGCTTAAGTTGTTGTGTTACCATAGCAACTGTAGAATTACTACAACAGGTCAATTGATAGTTGTTGTGTTACCATAGAAACTGTAAAATGATTACTACAACAGATCAGTTGCTGTAGTTGTTGTTACCATAGCAACTGTAGAATTGCTACAACAGATAAATTTCTATAGTTGTTGTGTTACCATAGTAACTGTAGAATTACTACAACAGATCAATTGCTATAGTTGTTGTGTTACCATAGTAACTGTAGAATTACTACAACAGATCAATTGATATAGTTGTTGTGTTACCATAGCAACTATAGAATTACAACAACAGATCAATTGCTATAGTTTTGTTACCATAGTAACTGTAGAATTACTACAAGAGATCAATTGCTATAGTTGTGTTACCATAGCAACTATAAAACTACTACAACAGATCAATTGCTAAAGTTGTGTTACCATAGCAACTGTAGAATTACTACAACAGATCAATTGATATAGTTGTTGTGTTACCATAGCAACTATAGAATTACAACAACAGATCAATTGCTATAGTTGTGTTACCATAGTAACTGTAGAATTACTATAACAGATCAATTGCTAAAGTTGTGTTACCATAGCAACTATAAAACTACTACAACAGATCAATTGCTGTAGTTGTTGTGTAACTTTAGCAACTGTAGAATTACCAGAAGCCATAATTCAAGTACTAGTACAATAGTAAATACTGTAGTGTTTTTGAACCATTATATAGTAAATATTATGGTTCAAAAACATGAGGATAAATAATCATGAGCCTATTCACTGCTCAGCATGTTTATTGGACATAATAACAACAATTAGAAAAGAATGTAATGTGCTTAAGTAGAGGACTTAAAAAGTGTTGCAGTGTTTACAGTAATCATCTATTATGAGTTTGTTTAATCCTGCTGCGCTTTTTGCATTAGAGCTTTTGTGTGTAAGGAATTATGAGTATGTGTGGATTATATTTGAACTTTTTATTTTGTGGTTGATTATAATTTTTCCTTAAAACAAGCCAATGAGTTAAGCAAAATAATCTTATTAAATAAAAAGAAAACTAGATTCTTTTATTTACCCATTAGCAGATTATTTAGCTTGTGTTAAGGAAACAATTCACTTCATTTTGACACATTATTTCTGAAAACAACACATGTTGAAGAATTTTGAGATATTTGTGCAAGAAACCAGACTAAAAATCTGAGTAAGAAAAGCTTTTTTCAGTGTCAGGGGGCAAACACTTTTTCACACCACTGTATTTGTGTAACATGCTTATAAAAAACAGTGAATAAAATAAAATGTAACATGACTGTTGTGTAAAATGCAGTGAAGTTTCCTAATAATGAGCATTAGATATCAGATCTGCATTATTTAGGTGTCATAAGTTCAGTGTGGGGTAGTGTTTCTGATGTTGTCTGTGTGTTTCTGCAGGTTCACAGCAGCTATAAGCAGCATCTTGCAGTAGTCAGCTCTTTACTGCCGGAAAGACTGAGCCGCAGACCTGTGAGTGTTTATTAATGATCACCACCACTGCGCTTTATATGTCTCACACACACACTTCAACAGTTTCTACACATCTTCTCACTCTTGTAATGTTTCTGGAATTAAATAATATGTGTGTGAATGAAAGACAGTCTTTATATAGCAACACAATTTAAAACAACCCATGTTGACCAGTGTGCTTCACTATAACTAAAAGCCATAAACAACAGGAGTAAGTCAAAGCCAAGTAAAACCAAGAATAAAAGGAAATAAAAGCGTTTAGCAGGTTAGAACCAGTAAAATATGAAATAAAAGCCATTTATAAGATAAATCCTTTGTCAAACAGGACATTTTAATGTTACCTCGACATTATAGTATAGCCTAGATTTAATAATCAGCAATAGTCTCTGATAAGCAAAGTAATTGGATGGGGATTTGTGTGAGTTCAGGGGTCATTATAGGTTCATTAAAGCTAGACTGTAATTACAGACAGAGCACTGAAATATACCTACTGGCCACTTTATTAGGTACACCTGTCCAACTGCTCGTTACCACAAATTTCTAATCAGCCAATCACATGGCAGCAGCTCACTACATTTAGGCATGTAGACATGGTCAAGAGGATCTGCTGCAGGTCAAAGCGAGCTTCAGAATGGGGAAGAAAGGGGATTTAAGAGACTTTGAACGTGGCATGGTTGTTGGTGCCAGACGGGCTGCTCTGAGTATTTCAGAAACTGCTGATCTACTGGGATTTTCACGCACAACCATCTCTAGGGTTTACAGAGAATGGTCCGACAAAGAGGAAATATCCAGTGAGCGGCAGTTCTGTGGGCGCAAATGCCTTGTTGATGCCGGAGTTCAGAGGAGAATGGCCAGACTGGTTCCAGCTGATAGAAAGGCAACAGTAACTCAAATAAGCACTCGTTACAACCGAGGTCTGCAGAAGAGCATCTCTGAACACACAACACGTCCAACCTTGAGGCGGATGGGCTACAGCAGCAGAAGACCACACCGGGTGCCGCTCCTGTCAGCTAAGAACAGGAAACTGAGGCTACAATTCACACAGGCTCACCAAAACTGGACAATAGAAGATTGGAGAAACGTTGCCT
>NC_079452.1:24308732-24326232 GCF_903798145.1 Danio aesculapii | reverse complement strand
AACTACCCTAAAACATCTTAACAAACACCCACAACACCCTAGAAACAATCTGGAAAAAAATGCTAGCAGCTATCAATAACACTGTAGCAACCACCTGAAAACACGGTAGCAACCCTCAACATCAGCAGTCGCTTAGAAACACCTTAGTAAGATCCTCACCCCTGTTGTAGAAACATTTTAGCAACCACCAACAACAGAGAGTAATATCTTAACAACCATACTCCACACCCTAGAAACCTTCTTAAAACATCCTAACAACCATCCTCCACACCCTAGCAACCTTCTCAAAACATCCTAACAACCACCCTCAACACCCTAGCAACCATCTCAAAACATCTAAACAACCATATACAAGACCCTAGCAACCACCTTAAAACATCTTAACAACCATCCATAACATCATTGCAACCACCTCAAAACATTTTCACAACCATTCTCATCACCATAAAAACCCCCTAAAACATCTTAATTATCCTCAACACACTAACAACAACCTCAAAACATCTTAACAACCATCCTCAACACATAGCAACCACCTAAAAACATCTTAACCATTTTTAACAACCTAGAAACTACCTCAAAACATCTTAACAACCATCCTCTACACCTTAGCAACGACCTCAAAACATCTTAACAACCATCCTCAACACATAGCAACCACCTCAAACATCTTAACAACCATCCTCAACACTATAGCAACCACTTCAAAACATCTTGACCATCCTCAGCATCCTAGCAACCACCTCAAAACATTTTAACAACCATCCTCAACACCCTAGCAACCACCTCAAAACATCTTATCCATCTCTAACATCCTATAAACCACCTCAAAACATTTTAACAACCGTTCTTAACACCATAGAAACCATCTCAAAACACATTACAACCATCCTCAACACCCTAGAAATCACCCCAAAACATATAGACAACCATCCTTAACACCCTAACTACAACCTCAAAACATATTAACAACTACCCTCAACACCCTTACACCCTAGCAACCACATCAAAACATATCAATAACCATCCTCAACACCCTAGCAACCACCTCAAAACATGTTAACTACCATCCTCAACACCCTAACACCCTAGCAACCACCTCAAACCATATTACACCTTGCAATGCTGATTGAGTTTACATCACGCATTGTCAAAATTATAGACAGTACAAGCATGACTAGTCGTTAACAGCACGAATAAAAGTATCAATTTCTAACGCAAATATTTAGTTAGTTTGCATTAATGTTGTATTTGAGGTCAGGTTTCAGATACGTTGCTGTGTTGGAGGATGTTCTGACTGTCTGTTTCTCCTCAGATCTCCCAGATTGAAAACGTCTCCTGTTTGTCGAGGCTTCGTTTGCTGAATCTGTCTGGAAACCGAATCACTCGAGTGGAGAATCTGCAGGGCTTGAACTGTCTGACCGAACTCAACTTGCGGGACAACAACATCATGTCTGTGGTGAGAAATACACACACACACACACACACACACACATTTGTACACACACAAAGACACACACACATACTCACTTGCGCACACACACTGGAGTCAGTTTAACATGCCTAAACAACCCAATCACCGTCATCCAGGAAAGCTACAGTTGCTACAGTGTTTTACTTTGATATACAGTTGCTAAGGTATTATTGGTGGTTGCTAAGGTGTTCTGATTGTTATCGCGTGGCTCTGGTTTAGATTTGTTCTCCTTTCTATAATGCGGCAGATGAAAATGCTGCATCTGATCACTTAGTAAATAAGAGTAGCACAGTCATCCTGCTGTCTGTGATTGGTGTCGTTTTTTCTGATGTGTCTCTGATTGGTGGAGCCACGCAGCACATCGGCTGGACGGTGACGTCATATTGTGTCTGGAACATTGCGGCTAAATATAGAGGCATTCAGAGAGGAGGATCAATGCACAGATCCAGACAGCAGTAACAGCACGTTTAAGGTGTTCAAACACTTCTGTTTTTGTGACTGATGACAAAAGATCAGAGAATATTGCATCATCAGGTTATTCCAACATCCTAGCAACAATCTTTAACATAATAGCACCTAGAAACATCTTAACAACCATCCACTGCTCCCTTGAAACAGTGTATAAACATTTCAGCAACAACCTTGAGAGATTTTAGCATTCAGCTGAAAACATCATAGCAACCATCTTTAACACTCTAGAAACCATCCTGAAACATTTTAGCAAACCCTGTCAACGCCCTAGCAACAATATGGAAACGCTCAAGCAGTCACCGACAGCACCCTAGCAACAACCTTGCAACATCCTAAATGCCACTTAGAAACATCTTAGCAAACACCCACAAAATCCTAGCAACCACCCCGAAGCATCTTAATGAACACTGTCAACATCCTAGCAACAACATGTAAACATTCTAGTAACCACCGACAACACCCTAGCAACAACCCTGAATCATCTTAGGAACATCTTCAAAGCCCTAGCAAACACTTGGAACCATTTTAGTAACTATTCTCAACACCTATTGTAGTAAATTCTTAGCAAACACACACAACACCCTAGCAACCATCACCAGCACCTGGTAACATTGCAGCAACCCTCCTCAAATCCTAGCATCCACTTAGAAACCTTATAGTAACACCCTTAGCACCCTGGCAGCAACCTAGAAACATCTTAGTAGCATTCTCAAAACCATAGCAAACACCTTGAAAAATCTTAGTTACCATCATTAACACCTAGAAACAACATGGAAAAATCTAATAATCATCCTCAACACACTGGCAACCACCTCAAACCATCTTAGCAACCAAATCCTCAATATCCTAGCAACCACTTTGAAACATCTCAGCAACCGTTCTCAACAGCTGTTGTACAAAGATCTTAGCAACCATCATCTACACCCTAGCAACACCTGAAAATATCTTAACAACCATCATCAACAACCTAGCAACTGCCTGGAAATGCCTGAACAACTATGCTCAACATCCTAGCAACCATTTAAAAACATCTCAACAACTTTCATCAGCACACTAGCAGTCACCTCAAATCATCTTAGATGCCATCCACAACACCACATGCAAAAGTCTTAACAACCATCCTCAAAACCATAACAAAAACATCAAAACATCTTAACAACCATCCTCAACACCCTAACAACCACCTCAAATCATTTTAGCAACCATCCTTAACACCCTAACGACGACTTCATAACATTTTAACAACCATCCTCAACACCCTAACAACCACCTCAAAACATCTTAACAGCCATCCTCAACACCCTAACAACAACCTCAAAACATCTTAACAACCATCATCAACACCCTAGTAACAACCTCAAAACATTTTAACAGTCATCCTCAACACCCTGACAATCACCCCAAAACATCTTAACAACCATCCTCAACACCCTAACAACAACCTCAAAACATCTTAACAACCATCCTCAACACCCGAACAACCACCTCAAAACATCTTAACAACCATGCTCAACACCCTAACAACCACCTCAAAGCATTTTAACAAACATCCTCAACACCCTAACAACCACCTCAAATCAACTTAGCAACCGTCCTCAACACGCTAGCAGCCATCTCAAAACATCTTAGCAGTCATCCACAACATCCTAGGAAACACATGGAATGTCTTTAAAACCATCTTCAACACCCTATCAGTCACCTCAAATCATCTTAGCAACCATCCACAACACCTTAGCAACCACAAATCGACTGTGTGTGAAAGCTGAAACCACTGCCTTATTCTGCTGTCAAGCACTTCTTGTGTGTATGCTGAACACACACACTCTCCCCTCCCCCGCAGCTCTTGCGCTGCCCCTCCCGTCGGCGTTGTGCGCGCGCATGTGTGTGTGAGTACGGGTGTATCAGTGTGCCGGTGACTGAAGGATGCAGCATCATCTCTCCATCTTTTCTGCTTGTCTGTAGACGGATGTGGAGCATCTTCCTCGTCTGCAGCGCCTGTTTCTCAGCACCAACAACATCAGCAGGTAACAGCAGCATCGCATCAGCATGTGTGTGTGTGTGTGTGTGTGTGTGTGTGTGCGTGTGTTTGTGTTTAAGCTGCCTGAGGACACACTGTGCTCTAATACTGCAGCAGTGCACACACACTCACGCACACATGCATGCACATACACACATGTACACAAGTAGCGTTTGGACTGTTGTCCAGTGTGTTTTATTTTGTAACCATGGGAACAGGATTCAGTCATCTGTTCCGCTGTTGTCATGGTGTGAGTGCTGCGGTTGCTAAGGGAGTGAGCGGATGCAGGAGTGGCTGCAGTGTTGATGCGGTGTGACGGCGTGTTTGTCCCTCAGTACTGCTGTGTCATCCTGCTGCATCCACTGCCCTGACTGTGTGTGTGTGTGTGTGTGTGTGTGTTTATGTGTGGGTTGGGTTAACTGAAGGTCATGGGTCACTCAGTATCTGTGTAAAATTTAGTTTAAAAGTGATCAGCTATGGAAAAATGACTTTTATGCGTGTTGTAAACCCAGTAGTGTGTGTGTGTGTGTGTGTGTGTGTGTGTGTGTGTGTGTGTCAGCAGTGTGTGAATATCTCCAGCCTCTAAGGCTAAACATGAATTTGTTATAATCAGACTTGATGAATGAAACACTTTGATTGACATTCTCCCTTTGTACGTTTCATCAAGCCCCGCCCACTAGTGCCCATCTCTCCATCTCATTAGCATAAACAGCAGCCCTGAGTGAGAAGCAGCCGTCTGTCCATTAGCCATTAGAGTGTTTGAGCTGCTGAAGATAATGTCAGCATAGACTAAGAGGATTATAGATGTGGAGATTTAGATGAAGCAGCGACAGGAGCGTCATAGTGTCACAATCACCAGCGATCCAATCCTGAAAGATTGCTGGTAAAAATGCAAATTGGACTACAAAACCGCCATTATATGGACTACAAATCACAGCATGCACCGTGCACACACACACCAGTTTTCTTTGCCTTGTCTTGCCGTGTAGCGATCTTTGCTTTGTTTGTTTATTGTTTATGTTGTTTGCTGCTGACACTGACCCCTCGTCTGCTATTTGACCATGACTCAGGATTGCCTGTATACATCTGTTTGTTCCTGTATTGACCGTTGCTTGCCTGAGCAGTCTTAATAAACCTGCATTTGGATCCGCACCTCCCTTGTCAGCGTCCCAATTCACATTACACATAGACTGACAGAAGCATGAAGCACACACTAGCCTGAGCCAGGGCTTTTATCGGGCCGGGCCGGGCCAATCGCCTGGGAGGTTGAGCAGTGAGGCTGAAATCATGTGGTATTTCCACTGTCAGGCCAGTAACTCGCAGCGCATCACGCAAACCCCGCCCCCAGAACGCCCCCCAAATCAAACATCACACAACCCGCCCAGTTCAGCGGGAATCAGGCAGGCAGATAAAGCGGACCAGCACATCATCACGAAACGATTAAAATGAAAACAAACAGATGACACATTACTGTACAGCGTATACGTCTACACGCACAGACCTGTGTGTTTTCAGTCATTATACTCGCCGACTGACTGTTGGCATCGTACATCGAGTGGTCTCCCCACTAACAGAGGGATGACCCAGCGCACCATCCATATTAGAAAACCACACAAATTCTCCGGTAATAACTCAGTATAGAATGTATTTCATAACATCCTCGATTTGCACATATGAATATTTCCCTAGGCTATATGACACTTAATAGGTGATTCCCCTTTATTTAAGAGAAGGATTTAAGGATGTTGCTTATTATTGGCTTATCTTAAGTCTTAAGTGTTTCAGGACATAAGAGCAAGTAATAAATATAGCCTATATTTCGTTACGCTCAGCAGATATCCACTAATAAAGCTCGACATTTACAATTTCATCTTAAATTTTACCACGTCATATAAACACATGAACACTTGTTTACGAATAGGCCACATTTTTCACATGCAGTTTCCCCCGATCTGTTTGTAAAGCAGCACTGCAGGAAGACAGAAGAGAAGGTCGTTTCTGATGGTTTCAGTCACCCAATAATGCTCTGTTTACATGATTTGATTATATCATCGTCTCCAAATACTTTATAAATAATATTTCAGAACTCCTCCTGTGTTTTTAGACAATATCTCAAATCTTTTTTTCAGAGAGGCCTTTGTAAAATGAACGTTTAAATGGCTTGAAACTGTTTAGTTTATTTGTCTTGTATATTCCTACACTGTTCTAGCTTGTGTGTTTTATTTATTTAATGTGATTTTATTCAATCCCATATTTGTAATTCTTTAAATGATTTGAATATAGCTCAGGCTATTTTATCTAGATATGACACTGTTGTGTTGCGCCTACAAGAGTGGACACGTCATTAGTAAAGTTTTCTGTCTTTCTGTTGTGTTCATATGTTGTATTATCTCCAAAAGAAAGAAAGAAAGAAACCCAGCCGCTCACGGCATCAACAGAGCTGTCAAGCCAACACTCTTTCACCCGGTCTCTCTTTCTCTCTCTCACACACACACACACACACACACACACACACATCTAAACGTGCACGTATCATGCACAAACACACCTTTTAAACTTGACAAAAACCCTCCACAACCTTTACTGTCTGCTGTGTGTTTAATATGGTGTAAAGATTATTATGCGTTATTGAAACATGGAGGAGGACGCAGCAAAGAAAAGCCACTTCTAAATTAAGATACTCTATTATTTTATGCAACACTTTTACATTTAAAAGAGAAACATAAGAGCGCTCATAAGCAAAAGACCCCTATCCTATAAGGTGTTTTAATCTTAAATTCACCAGCTAGATGTTTTTCTGTCCCTTATTTTTCTTTATTTATTTGTTTGTCGCATGTTCTCCTGTGCAATCAGAAAACTAGAGTAATGATGGCATGTCATCTTTACCAGACTCAGGCAAGTTCGCTTCCCCTTTCACTCCACCTTGAAGCCCCAGCTGGCCCTTTTCGCCCAAGGTATTTGACGGGCTGAAAAAAGCCGGTTGCTGGCTCCGAGGAAGCCCTGTTTTGGCCCGATCAGTCGCCAGAAATGACAGTGGAAACGCCCACCCCAACGCTCACCCCGGCTCACTCGCTTTAAGCGCGATAGTGGAAACGCGGCTACTGACGCTGCAGCACACATGACACCTGACATTATCTGTGTGCTATTCCCAGCTCAAACTCAAACACACACACACTCTAGAGACAGCAGAGATGCATTTACATCTTTAAAAAAGGGGCAGAGTAGGGCTCTTTTAATTCTCTTTAAATAAGTTTTGGTTGGGGGTATGGAAGGCTGTTTGTGCTAGAATAAAGAAATACAATTTATTGAAAACATCACATCACAGTTCCTGAAATACTGACTTAACATCACAATCTGGAGTTTAAATTATATTCTTGCAATTTTTAATTTGCATCTTGTAATTCTCTCACAACTGCAACACAGGCTCATTCTGAAAACATACCCCTATATACATTTCTGGAGATGACGAATTATATCTCCAGAGGTATGAATGGCTGTGTTTTGTTTTTAACCTCTTAAGGCCCAAGCTGTTTTTTACATGCATGTTTATTTCTCTTTGCTGTTTGGGCTTATTAGAACCTAATTAGAATAAAAATCTAAGTATAATCTTTTGATATGATGTACTTTTAGAGAGAAATGATGTCCATATATGTGGATCCAGTTCCAGGAAGCAGGTAAGACAAAAACAAAAGCTAAAGAAATAAATAAGTAAACAACAGGGTGAGAATGTGGTAAATCCTGAAAATGTGGTAAAAATCAGGCAGCCGGGAGGGCTTTTCTTTTTCTGCATTGCTTTTTAAAACACTATCGGTTTAGGAAAGAGGGTGGGCGTCATTCACTCAGTTGACAGCAGTGGATTTACGCAAGAACAGCAGGCGCGAATGGCACTCGCGAGTGAAATTTGAGATCTGAAAAAGCGGCCTCTGGTGAATTCACCAAAATAAACACTGCAAAAAAAACGCAGCTCCTGGATATATTTGGAGCTCTCCAGAAATGTATACAGGGGGACGTATCCATAATGAGCATGTGTTGCACAACTGTTGTATTTCTGTCGCAGTATTGATATTACAGCATGATGTCCTGCTACTCATAGTTCACATCTCACATCTCTAACTTCAAGTTCATTTCGTCTTTGATTCCTAGTTAGTAGTTTTGACGTATTTTACAAGGAATTCTGCGATGGCTTCTTTATTTAATGAAAATTCCCTTTTTTATCTGTAATTCCCCCTTGTGAGTGTAGTGTGGATGCGCTGGCCTGTCTGTGGGACTGTGGCTCTCTGTCTGAGCTGAGCCTCGATGGCAATCCTGTCTGTGTGGAGTCATGCTTCAGACAGAGTGTCCTGCGCTGCTGCTCGCCACACCTACAGCTGCTCGACATGAAGCGCATCACCGTGAGTCTTTCTCTCACACACACACACACACACACACACACACCCACTCACTTCATGGACACACACAGATTTATTTGTTTTTGTGAATTGTGGAGACGCACACACTCAATGAAACACACACACACACACACACACAAACACACACACACACACACACACACACACACACACTAACAATGTGCTGCTGTTCTCTAGGAGGAGGAGAGACGCACGGCGAATGTTTCAGCACGAAAGGAGGATGAGAAGAAGAAGGAGAGTCACAAACAGGCGGCACACAAGGTACAAACGCACACACACACACACACTGAAACACACACACGCACTTTCCTGCAGTTTTGTGTAGGAGATCAAGGGGGATTTGTAATGTAAGCCTGATAATTCCTGCTCAGTTCTTTAAAACACACACTCTTTCTTTCTGTCACACAGACACACACACTCATGCACAACACATTCACTCACACACACACGCTGAAATGCACACGTATGTAGTGAGCTCTGTGGTTCAGACATCTGGAAGCTGCAGATCAGAATCTTCAGCTCATCTGTGTCACTCATTCAACTCCTTTATTAAAGCCTTTATTCTTAGAGAGCGACTGGAGGTCAAACCTCAGAAAAGCAGACGCTGTTTCTCCATAATCTCATTGATCTGGCAGATTATAAACATATTAAAGTTCAGTGGTGCTGCAGATCATCACATTATGATCGTCTAATAAATATAAATATATTTTTGAAAATGTGATAAATTGATAAATGGCTGTGAATATGTTATAGGTTACAGAGAAATCAACAAACAAACAACCATGACAACATTAACAACAACAATAGTAGCAACAACAACAACAACAACAACAACCATAACAACGGTAACAGCAATTGTAATAACAGTAACGACAACCATAACAACAGTAACAGCAACCATAATAATGACAGTAACAACTATAGCAACAGCAACAACAGCCATAACCACAGTAACAACAACCATAACCACAGTAACAACAACAACAACCATTACCACAGTAACAACAACCATAACAACAGTAACAACAACAACTATAACCACAGTAACAACAACTATAACCACAGTAACAACAACCATAACAACAGTAACAACAACAACTATAACCACAGTAACAACAACCATAACAACAGTAACAACAACAACTATAACCACAGTAACAACAACCATAACCACAGTAACAACAACCATAACAACAGTAACAACCATAACAACAGTAACAACAACTATAGCCACAGTAACAACAACTATAACAACAGTAACAACAACAACAACCATTACCACAGTAACAACAACAACATCCATAACCACAGTAACAACAACAACAACCATTACCACAGTAACAACAACCATAACAACAGTAACAACAACAACAACCATAACCACAGTAACAACAACAACATCCATAACCACAGTAACAACAACAACAACCATTACCACAGTAACAACAACCATAACAACAGTAACAACAACAACTATAACCACAGTAACAACAACCATAACAACAGTAACAACAACAACCATTACCACAGTAACAACAACCATAACAACAGTAACAACAACAACAACCATAACCACAGTAACAACAACAACATCCATAACCACAGTAACAACAACAACAACCATTACCACAGTAACAACAACCATAACAACAGTAACAACAACAACTATAACCACAGTAACAACAACCATAACAACAGTAACAACAACAACCATTACCACAGTAACAACAACCATAACAACAGTAACAACAACAACTATAACCACAGTAACAACAACCATAACAACAGTAACAACAACAACTATAACCACAGTAACAACAACCATAACCACAGTAACAACAACAACAACCATTACCACAGTAACAACAACCATAACAACAGTAACAACAACAACTATAACCACAGTAACAACAACTATAACCACAGTAACAACAACCATAACAACAGTAACAACAACAACTATAACCACAGTAACAACAACCATAACCACAGTAACAACAACCATAACAACAGTAACAACAACCATAACAACAGTAACAACAACTATAGCCACAGTAACAACAACTATAACAACAGTAACAACAACAACAACCATTACCACAGTAACAACAACAACATCCATAACCACAGTAACAACAACAACAACCATTACCACAGTAACAACAACCATAACAACAGTAACAACAACAACAACCATAACCACAGTAACAACAACAACATCCATAACCACAGTAACAACAACAACAACCATTACCACAGTAACAACAACCATAACAACAGTAACAACAACAACTATAACCACAGTAACAACAACTATAACCACAGTAACAACAACCATAACAAAAGTAACAGCAACAACAACTATAACTAAGTAACAACAACCATAACAACAGTAACAACAACAACAACTATAACCACAGTAACAACAACTATAACCACAGTAACAACAACAACATCCATAACCACAGTAACAACAACAACAACCATTACCACAGTAACAACAACCATAACAACAGTAACAACAACAACAACCATAACCACAGTAACAACAACAACATCCATAACCACAGTAACAACAACAACAACCATTACCACAGTAACAACAACCATAACAACAGTAACAACAACAACTATAACCACAGTAACAACAACTATAACCACAGTAACAACAACCATAACAAAAGTAACAGCAACAACAACTATAACCATAGTAACAACAACCATAACAACAGTAACAACAACCATTACCACAGTAACAACAACCATAACAACAGTAACAACAACAACATCTATAACCACAGTAACAACAACTATAACAACAGTGACAACAACAACTATAACCACAGTAACAACAACCATAACAACAGTAACAACAACAACAACCATAACCACAGTAACAACAACTATAACCACAGTAACAACAACCATAACAACAGTAACAACAACAACAACCATAACCACAGTAACAACAACAACAACCATAACCACAGTAACAACAACCATAACAACAGTAACAACAACTATAACCACAGTAACAACAACTATAACCACAGTAACAACAACCATAACAACAGTAACAACAACAACAACCATTACCACAGTAACAACCATAACAACAGTAACAACAACAACAACCATAACAACAGTAACAACAACTATAACCACAGTAACAACAACCATAACAACAGTAACAATAACAACAACCATAACCACAGTAACAACAACCATAACAACAGTAACAACAACCATAACAACAGTAACAACAACTATAACCACAGTAACAACAACCATAACAACAGTAACAACAACAACAACTATAACCACAGTAACAACAACCATTACCACAGTAACAACAACCATAACAACAGTAACAACAACAACTATAACCACAGTAACAACAACTATAACCACAGTAACAACAACCATAACAACAGTAACAACAACAACCATAACCACAGTAACAACAACTATAACCATAACCACAGTAACAACAACCATAACAACAGTAACAACAACCATAACAACAGTAACAACAACTATAACCACAGTAACAACAACCATAACAACAGTAACAACAACAACAACCATAACCACAGTAACAACAACCATAACAACAGTAACAACAACCATAACAACAGTAACAACAACTATAACCACAGTAACAACAACTATAACCACAGTAACAACAACAACAACCATTACCACAGTAACAACAACCATAACAACAGTAACAACAACAACAACCATAACCACAGTAACAACAACCATAACAACAGTAACAACAACCATAACAACAGTAACAACAACTATAACCACAGTAACAACAACTATAACCACAGTAACAACAACCATAACAACAGTAACAACAACTATAACCACAGTAACAACAACTATAACCACAGTAACAACAACTATAACAACAGTAACAACAACTATAACCACAGTAACAACAACTATAACCACAGTAACAACAACCATAACAACAGTAACAACAACAACAACCATTACCACAGTAACAACCATAACAACAGTAACAACAACAACCATAACCACAGTAACAACAACTATAACCACAGTAACAACAACCATAACAACAGTAACAACAACAACAACCATAACCACAGTAACAACTATAACAACAGTAACAACAACCATAACAACAGTAACAACAACCATAACAACAGTAACAACAACAACAACCATAACCACAGTAACAACAACCATAACAACAGTAACAACAACAACAACCATATCCACAGTAACAACAACCATAACAACAGTAACAACAACAACAACCATTACCACAGTAACAACAGCCATAACAACAGTAACAACAACCATAACAACAGTAACAACAACAACAACCATATCCACAGTAACAACAACCATAACAACAGTAACAACAACAACAACCATTACCACAGTAACAACAGCCATAACAACAGTAACAACAACCATAACAACAGTAACAACAACAACAACCATAACAACAGTAACAACAACCATATCCACAGTAACAACTACCATAACAACAGTAACAACAACAACAACCATAACCACAGTAACAACAACCATATCCACAGTAACAACAACCATTTCCACAGTAACAACTACCATAACAACAGTAACAACAACAACAACCATAACCACAGTAACAACAGCCATAACAACAGTAACAACAACAACAACAACCATAACAACAGTAACAACAACCATATCCACAGTAACAACAACCATAACAACAGTAACAACAACAACAACCATAACCACAGTAACAACAGCCATAACAGTAACAACAACAACAACAACAACAACCATAACAACAGTAACAACAACCATATCCACAGTAACAATAACAACAACCCCAACAACATTAACAACAACCATATATGTAAATCTCCGTGTAGGTGTATGCATGTGTATATATATACTGATATTCTCCAGATGCTGGAGTGTTCAGAGGAAATGCAGATGTTTTATTTTTAATGTGTTTCTGTTGCAGGAAAGGCGTCGATTGGCCATTCAGAATGCAGCGCAGCAGTGGGAGGGGCTTAAAGCAAACCTCGAACTTCCTGCCCAGAATGACACTAAAGAGGAAGTCAGTCCAGAGAACAGTCCCGCCCACAGCCCTGCACAGACCAATGGGAACACTCAGGAGACGTCACCTGATGAGCCCAGGTCAGATTGAGTGTGTGTGTATGAGTGTGGATGGTTGTATGCGAGTGTGTGTGTTCAAGTGTGGATGTTTGTGTGTGAGTGTGTATGTGTGCATAAAAGTATTTGTGTGTGTCTGTGTGTGTGTGTATGTGAGGATGTTTGTGCGAGTATGTACAGTTTGCATGTGTGTGTATGTGTGAATTTGCGTGTTTGTGTGCATAAAAGTAAATGTGTATGTGTGTTTGTGTGTGTATGTGTGTGTGTATGTATCTGTGTGAGGATGTTTGTGTGTGAGTGTGCAAAAGTGTGTGTGTGTGTGTGTGTGTGTGTGTGTGTCTGTGTGTGTGTGTGTGTGTGTGTGCATAAAGGTGTGTGTGTTTTCGTGTATGTATGAGTGTGGATGTTGTGTGTAGATGTTTGTGTGTGAGTGGGTATGTGTGCATAAAAGTGTGTGTTTATATGTGTCTGTGTGTACACTATGTTTTTGTGTGTGTGTGTGTGTGTGTGTGTGTGTATGTTTATGTGTATAATTGTGTGTATGTATATCTATGCATGTATGTGTGTGTGTGTGTGTATATGTGTCTGACGATGTGTTTCTCTGTCTCAGGCATCTCAGTCCGCTCACTGTTTCTGCTGGAGGAAGTGAGACGCGTCTGCGATCCAGCAGTCGACCCAACAGCCCCAGAGACCCCCGGTAAAAGACTGCAGTGTGTGCGTGTGTGTGTTTGTATGTCACTATATCAGCCTGGTAAGCAGCAGAGTGGTGATGGACCAATAGTGATGCTGTGTTGTTGCCATGGTTACAGGCGATGGACAGTGCAGTCATTTATACTTGTATAATAATAAATCAGTGTTCAGTGGAATAATCTGTTGAGCACAAACACAATTAAGATTACATCAGCATATTCACTGTAATAATGTTGAAAATAATATTAAAATATGGATATAAGAGGGGCGTCACGGTGGCGCAGTGGGTAGCACTGTCATCTCACAGCAAGAAGGTCACTGAACCAAGTCCCAGCTGGGTCAGTTGGTGTTTCTGTGTGGAGTTTGCATGTTCTCCCCGTGTTGGTGTGGGTTTCCTCCTGGTGCTCCGGTTTCCCCCACAGTCCAAACACATGCGCTATAGGGGAACTGATTGACTAAACTGGCCGTAGTGTATGAGTGTGTGTGTGAATGAGTGTGTATGGGTGTTTCCCAGAAATGAGTTGCAGCTGGAATTCTGCGTAAAACATATGCTGGATAAGTTGGTGGTTCATTCCGCTGTGGCGATCCCTGATTAATAAAGTGACTAAGCCAAAAAGAAAATGAATGAATGTATGAGTGTGTGTGTGTGTGTGAATGAGTGTGTATGGGTGTTTCCCAGTACTGGGTTGCAGCTGGAAGGGCATCCGCTGTGTAAAACATATGCTGGATAAGTTGGCGGTTCATTCCACTGTAGTGACCCCTGATTAATAAAGCTACTAAACTAAAAAGAAAATGAATGAATGAATAAGCTAAATTGTTTGATTTAAGTTAAATGTTCACTTTTCTGATGTTATTTATTAGTTTTACTTTGTTTTATTTCTATATTATTTCTAAACATGTTTCTTTAATAATGAAGGTTTTATTTTGATTGTTTGACTGTGTGTTGTTTATTTGCTATTTTCATTTCTTTAATTATTAGTGTTTTTTAATGTGTCAAATATATATTATTCATTCATTCATTCATTCATTCATTCATTCATTCATTCATTCATTCATTCATTTTCCTTCAGCTTAGTCACTTTATTAATCTGGGGTCGCCACAGCGGAATGAACCGCCAACTTATCCAGCATATGTTTTACACAGCGGATGCCCTTCCAGCTGCAACCCAGTACTGGGAAACATCCATACACACTCATTCACACACACATACACTGTGGACAAATTCCCCTATAGTGCATGTGTTTGGACTGTGGGGGAAACCGGAGCACCCGGAGGAAACCCACACCAACACGGGGAGAACATGCAAACTCCACACAGAAACACCAACTGACCCAGCCGAGGCTCGAATCAGCAACCCTCTTGCTGTGAGGCTGTCGTGCTACCCACTGCGCCACCATGACGCCCATTTGTATATTATTCATTCATACATTCATTAATTTTCCTTCAGTTTAGTCCCTTTAATAATCAGGGGTCGCCACAGAGGAATGAACCGCCAACTTATCTAGCATATGTTTCATGCAGTGCCTTCCAGCCGCAACCCATCACTGAGAAACATCCATACACACTCATACACTGTGAGCAATTTAGCTTACCCAATTCCCCTATACCACATGTGTTTGGACTCGTGGAGGAAACCGGAGCACCCGGAGGAAACCCACGCCAACACGGAGAGAACATGCAAACTCCACACAGAAACACCAACTGACCCAGCCGAGGCTCAAACCAGCAACCGTCTTGCTGTGAGGCGATTGTGCTACCCACTGCGCCACCTTGACACCCATTTATATTTTATTAATTAATTTATTATGATTTCATTAATTATTATAATTATTTATTAATTAATTATTTATAATTATAATTTATTATTGTAATTATTTATTATTTAATGATTTTATTTTTAATTATTCTGTGTAATTTACATTGTACTTTTTTCATTATTTATTTCCATTTTAATTTATTTTTGTGTCATTTAATTTGAAATGCTTTACACTGCGTTCTTTTATAATTAGATTTGTGATTATTCTGTGTAATTTAATTTAAATGATCTCCAATGTGCATCATTCATTAGGTATTTTACTTTTATTTTGATTAATTGTTGCGTAATTTAATTTGAAATGATTTGCAGTGAACTTTCTTCATTAATTATTTATATTTTTATTAATTTTCATGTAATAACCGTCATGCGTCTGGTTCTGTGCTGACTCCAGTATTGCGCCGTTCAGACATGAAGAGCTCTGAGTGTTTTCTGTGGGCAGAGAATTACAGCGTCGCGTCTCATCAAGAGCTGTTGGTTAAAAACTCATTAATCCCCTGAGAATTAACCTCTCTGAATTAAATCTCTCCAAACCAAACTGCTCCAATTATAATTAACCAAACGGCTCTGCAAACACCACTGCAGTCTGACACACTACATGTCTTTATTTCATTTCCCAAAAGCTGTCATGTGTTGTGAATCATCATGTGTTAGCATAACACGCGGATAAAAGCACACACAGCTGCACGGATATACATCCAGCATCTCATCGCTAACCACGGCTGTATTTGTCTACATTAAAAATACAGTAAACATCTGATATAATATTATATAATATAGTAAACTGCCATGTATTTCTGTATCATAAACCTGAATTATCAGCTAAATTAATACAGTTTTCAAAGTCACATGATCCTTCAGAAATCATTTAAAGATTTGAAAATACGAGGTGCTAAAGAATTATTGACAATGCGTTTAAATAATGTTTAGGAGTCTTAAATGTGGGCGTCACAGTGGCGCAGTGGGTAGCACAACAAGAAGGTCGCTGATTTGAGTCTCGGCTGGGTCAGTTGGCATTTCTGTGTGGAGTTTGCATGTTCTCCCTGTGTTGGCGTGGGTTTCCTCCGGGTGCTCCGGTTTCCCCCACAGTCCAAACACATGCGCTATAGGGGAACTGGGTAGGCTAAATTGTCCTTAGTGTATGTGTGTGAATGAGTGTGTATGGGTGTTTCCCAGAGATGGGTTGCAGCTGGAAGGGCATCCGCTGTGTAAAACATATGCTAGAGTAGTTGGCGGTTCATTCCGCTGTGGCTACCCCAGATTAATAAAGGGACTAAGCTGAAAGGAAAATGAATGAAAGAGTCTTAAATGTTGGACTTATGCACAGTGTATGATCAGTAATCAGTCAGACAAATAATTGACTCGGGTTTTGTTCATGTTCTGAATGATTACTGGAAGTTCTTGCTGAATAAACATAAAAATCTTGTTAATAAAACTGTCGCTTTGGCTTTCTAACTTTCACTTTTAATTA
>NC_079452.1:24236232-24303732 GCF_903798145.1 Danio aesculapii | reverse complement strand
AACCAGCGACCCTCTTGCTGTGAGGCGACAGCACTAGCTACTGCGCCACTGTCACAGATTGGCCAGGCTCTTCCACCAGCATCACGCAACGATCACCGTCACCTGAGTATTAACCACGCACAGCTGCACCCAATCACTTCCATTCACTATATAAGCACACACCTCACTTCAGTCAGTGTCCGGTCTCGTTCCCACGAAGCGGACTCCTAGCGAGTACCTCCTGGTAGTCACTATCACATTGATCTCATATCTTGAACTTACCTGATCTCTGTTTTGTTCCAGTCTGTCCAGTGTTCCCGGTGTCCTGTCCGTATTGAGTGTCTTCAGTCTGTCTTCCCCACAAGCCCTCTGGTGTGTGCATTCGGTCTCCCTCAGTGTCTGTCATCCATCCTGCTCCGAAGAAGGAATACCATCTCAACAATACTACAAGCACATCCCCTTTGTTATCCTCGTATGCTCCGCTGCTGTAATAAACATCTTTCATTATATACTCACCTAACTTGTCCGTCTGCTTCCCTAACAGAAGACCGGACCATACAGTTTACAGCATGAGCACTCCCGATCCCATTCAGGAGTTGGTGGACTCCCTGAAGAGAGTGTTAATGCCAGCTACTCCACTTCCCGAAGCACCACCAGCACCGAGCACTTCTTCACCGTCCACCCACTCATCCAGTCCCATGGCTCGACCAGCGCCCTACTCTGGCGGGGCGGAGGAGTGCAATGGCTTTCTATTACAATGTTCCCTGATATTCACAATGCAACCAGATTTATACCCCACAGATCGGTCCAAAATTGCATTCATCATCTCCCTTCTCTCTGGGTCGGCTCTCCGGTGGGCTGAGACCATCTGGCAGCAAGCTGGGCCGGTAACCAATTCCATTCATAGTTTTACCACATATTTCAAGGATGTCTTTGGTCGTGCAGATGGAGAAGTAGCAGCCGGAGAACAATTATATCATCTTAAGCAGGGAGCCATGTCCACCCAGGACTATGCGCTCCGATTTCGCACTCTGGCTGCTGCTAGTGGATGGAATGAGCGATCTCTCCTAACAACTTACCGGCTCGGATTGGAGCCCAACCTGAGGTTACAGCTGGCAGCCCTCGACGATACTATGGGGTTGGAAAAATTCATCCAACAATCACTTCGATGTTCTGATCGTCTGAAGGTCTACCAGCATGATCTCCCATCAATCTCACAAGCACTCCTTCGTCCGCCAGAGCCAGTCGTCCCTTCAGAACCAGAACCTATGATTGTAGAGTCTGGTAGACTTACGATTACGGGGCGACAGAGGAGGCTGACCCGGGGTCTGTGTATGTACTGTGGTGCCGAAGGACATGTCAGGCTGGACTGTCCCATTCGTCCAGTACGTTCATTGGTGAGTGTATTCAGTTCTCCAGTTGAAAAAATGCACCCTCTCACCACCAATGTTCAGTTAACTGCCCATTCTGTCTCTATTTCAGTCACGGCCCTCATCGACTCCGGGTCAGCCGGAAATTTCATCTCGCACGCCCTCTGTCGCCGCCTCCAGCTCCACACCGAAGCCTCGACGCACGTCTACCAGATTCAACCTATAACCACCGATATCCATTCCCAGGCACGTATCCATCGTAAATGTGAACCCGTAACCCTCAGAGTAGGGTTACTTCATAAAGAAGAAGTTCAATTTCTGGTTCTGGAGGGAGCATCAATGGACATCATCCTAGGGCGCCCGTGGCTGGTGAAGCATGATCCCATCCTCTCTTGGGGCACCGGAGAAATCAAAAGATGGGGTAAAGAATGCGTCTCCAGCTGTTTTCCTGACCTACCCTTGCAGATCCAGAGACCCATAAATGTCTACGTCACGTCTGTCGAAAGTCCAGTTGAGAAACAATCCATTCAGATCCCGAAGATTTACTCCTCATACGAGGACGTATTTTGCCCCAAGAGAGCTTCCCAGCTACCTCCACATCGGCCATGGGACTGCGCCATTGACCTGCTTCCTGATGCTCCTATGCCCAGAGGTAGGATCTACCCGTTGTCCCTTCCAGAAACTAAGGCCATGGAGGAGTACATTCAGGAGGCTCTGAGTCAGGGGTATATTCGCCAGTCCACGTCACCCGCTGCCTCAAGCTTCTTCTTCGTGGCCAAGAAGGATGGAGGGCTGCGGCCATGTATAGATTACCGAGTTCTGAACCAAGGCACCATCAAGTTCAGGTACCCACTTCCTCTCGTCCCTGCGGCCCTGGAACAACTCCGATCTGCCCGAATATTCACTAAGTTGGACCTCCGCAGCGCATACAACCTGGTACGAATACGCGAGGGGGACGAATGGAAGACGGCGTTTGTGACCCCTACTGGGCACTACGAATACCTGGTCATGCCCTATGGTCTGGTCAATGCCCCCTCCGTATTCCAGAACTTCATCCACGAAGTCCTCCGGGAGTTCCTCCATATCTCCGTCATCGTCTACATTGATGATATCCTGATTTACTCCCGGAGTGAGGCCGAACATCGCCACCACGTTGCGGAGGTCCTACAAACCTTAAGGAAACACAAATTGTATCTCAAGGCTGAGAAGTGTTCATTTCATTTACCATCTGTTCAGTTCCTCGGATACATCATTGATCGACAAGGGGTTCGCATGGACGAGGGGAAGGTCACTTCCGTCATCTCCTGGCCTGAACCGAAAACCATTAAAGAACTCCAACGATTCCTAGGGTTTGCCAATTTCTATCGACGTTTTATCCACAACTACAGTCTGATCACCGCTCCGCTCACCAACCTACTAAAGAATCAACCCAAAACGCTATCCTGGCCACCCGAAGCGGCCGCAGCCTTCCAAAGCCTCAAGAAGTCCTTCACGCAGGCTCCACTCCTGACTCACCCCAATCCCGACTTACCTTTCGTGGTCGAAGTGGATGCATCGACCACCGGAGTAGGAGCCATCTTGTCCCAGCTCCATGGGAATCCCTCACTACTCCATCCATGCGCCTACTTCTCCCGTAAGCTCAGCCCGGCGGAAAAGAACTATGACATCGGGAACCGTGAACTTCTAGCCATCAAGCTTGCCCTGGAGGAGTGGCGACACTGGTTGGAGGGAGCTAAACACCCATTCCAGGTGATTACCGACCATAAAAACTTACAATACCTGAAAGAGGCGAAAAGACTCTGTCCTCGTCAAGCCCGGTGGTCCTTATTCTTCTCCAGATTTCAGTTCTCCATATCATATCGACCAGGATCCAAAAACATCCGGGCGGATGCACTCTCCAGAATCCATGACCAACAAGAAACAAGTGAGACCCCGGCCAACATTCTCCCAGATCAGATCACTGTCTGTCCCATCACCTGGTCTGCTCCAACAGTTGTCGCCACCCCAGAGTCCAGAACTCCGCCGGGCTGTCCCCCCAATCGACGCTTCATCCCTGAAAATCAACGGGTAGATCTCATTCACTCCAGTCATACCTCTCTGGGCACAGGGCATCCCGGGGCCAACAACACCCTCTCGCTGCTATCCCAACGCTTCTGGTGGCCGAACATGGCGAGGGATGTGAGGAGATACATCCAAGGCTGTAAAGAATGTGCCATGTCAAAGAGTCCTCGTCATCTACCTGCAGGAAAACTCCATCCCTTGCCCATCCCAAACCACCCCTGGTCACACCTAGGAGTTGACTTCATGACAGACCTCCCATCGTCTGAAGGTAATACTTGCATATTAGTCATTGTAGATCGATTTTCCAAATTCTGTCGTCTGATTCCTCTGAAGGGTCTACCCACAGCCCTAGAAACCGCTGAGAACCTATTTAACCATGTCTTTCGATGTTTTGGGCTACCTGAAGACATAGTCTCGGACCGAGGACCCCAATTCATCTCCAGACTATGGAAAGCCTTTTTTAGACTCCTAGGTGTGACCGTCAGCCTCTCGTCTGGCTATCACCCACAGACCAACGGCCAGACTGAGAGGAAAATTCAAGAAGTGGGGCGGTTCCTCAGGACCTTCTGTCACGGTCATCAGAACTCCTGGAGCCAGTTTCTGGGCTGGGCGGAATACGCCCAGAATTCCCTGCGGCAACCTACCACCGGACTTACGCCATTCCAGTGTATTCTGGGCTTCCAACCTCCACTCTTTCCCTGGGATGGCGAACCTTCTGACGTCCCCGCAGTGGATTACTGGTTCCGGGAGAGCGAGAGGGTCTGGGACGATGCTCATCACCATCTCCAGAGGGCAGTTCGCCGAGCCAAGGAGGTGTCAGACAAGAAGAGGATTCCTGGACCTGCCTATGCTCCGGGGCAGAAAGTTTGGCTCTCCACCAGAGACATCCGCTTGCGACTGCCCTCCCGGAAACTTAGTCCCAGATTTGTTGGTCCCTTCACCATCCTGGAACAGGTCAACCCAGTCACCTATAAGTTACAGCTACCACCACAATACAGAATTCACCCCACATTCCACGTGTCACTCCTCAAACCCTTTCACGACCCTCTGATTCCTTCCACAGAGCCTGGCCATGAAGAGGAACCCCCTCTCCCACTGATGTCAGAAGAAGGGTCCATATACAAGGTCAAGGACATTCTACGGTCCCGACGTCGTGGTGGTCATCTGGAATACCTCGTAGACTGGGAAGGATATGGTCCAGAAGAGAGGTCTTGGGTCCCCAGATCCGATATATTAGATCCCACACTCATGGAGGAGTTCCACTCCAATCACCCCGAGTTCCCAGCACCTCGTGGACGAGGTAGACCACCACGGCGTCGACGGTCTAGGCCCTCAGGAGCGGGCCCTGGGGAGGGGGGTAATGTCACGGATTGGCCAGGCTCTTCCACCAGCATCACGCAACGATCACCGTCACCTGAGTATTAACCACGCACAGCTGCACCCAATCACTTCCATTCACTATATAAGCACACACCTCACTTCAGTCAGTGTCCGGTCTCGTTCCCACGAAGCGGACTCCTAGCGAGTACCTCCTGGTAGTCACTATCACATTGATCTCATATCTTGAACTTACCTGATCTCTGTTTTGTTCCAGTCTGTCCAGTGTTCCCGGTGTCCTGTCCGTATTGAGTGTCTTCAGTCTGTCTTCCCCACAAGCCCTCTGGTGTGTGCATTCGGTCTCCCTCAGTGTCTGTCATCCATCCTGCTCCGAAGAAGGAATACCATCTCAACAATACTACAAGCACATCCCCTTTGTTATCCTCGTATGCTCCGCTGCTGTAATAAACATCTTTCATTATATACTCACCTAACTTGTCCGTCTGCTTCCCTAACAGCCACTGCGTCGCCTCTGCTATTTTAATGATGGATAAATCCGCTCTGCGCCCCGGTGCATGGTCTAACAGGGTTGAGCTTATTCTCTTATTGAGTTCTGGCTGTGTTTTGAGCATAACCTGCATTAAACCAATCAGAGTCTCGTCTCCCATTCCCTTTAAGAGTCAGTTGAGTCGCTCCATGGTACATTTGTTATTTACATGGCGACTTTGTAAGTGTAAAAACTGAACACTAGCGAGAAATCAGTTCAACAGAGCATCTGCAGCGCGAGGATAAAGAACGAGCCTCCTCCATTCGGCCTCTTTACTTTACTCCTTTACTTTACTCCTTTACTTTGGTGGAGTAAGGAAACGGTGGAAACTCACTCCACTGAACACATCCCCATCACCCCACATATTTAATCTCCTTTGTTAAGCTCAAAGATTTGATCAAAACTATTTCTAAATTCAGTTCTAATCTCCAGCAGAGGAATAAATGATCAATAATAATGAAGTGTGGTCAAGAACTGAGTTATATCCAAACACACGTCCTGTTCTGATGACCCATATGGTGATGCAGACGTCTCCAAAACCCCACAGCTGGACAAATCTACACTTGTGTTTATTAAAGCCCCGATGAAAGCAAAACTAACCACACTGATTTCGTTAGCTTACTTTGCTAGTTTTGTGGTGAATAATCCATCTGTGCAGGTCATTATGAAAACAAAAATAGTTTGCCCTTTCCCTTAAAATGCACTTCCTGTTTGTTTTCAGTTAATTTAACAGATTAGGTCTGTCTGAGGAATTGGGCGTGGCTAACATACTTAACCACGCCCCTCCAGCTGTCAGTTTTGACAGCAAGCAGAAATGGTGAGGAAGAGGAGTCTGTTTTAATAACTCTCCCCAAACCCTTTTCCCACATCTTTTTAAATGACACGCCTACTTTACTACATCCAATCAGCTCACAGTAGAAAAACAAGCCACACCAACTGTTTTCTCATTAAATATTCTATTTCTCTAGGAACTGCATCACAATACAAAAAAAATGGTTGCAGCTTCTGGTTCATGGGGAGTTTAACACAAATATAAATGTTCCTGTAATAGTCAGCGCCAATAGTCTAGTGGTTTAGTGTGCTGACATATAGCGTCATGGTGCTCACGGCGACCCGAGTTCGATTCCTGGCTCGAGGTCCTTTGCCGACCCTTCTCTCTGCTCCCAACTATTTCCTGTCAATTCTCTGCACTATTCTATCCATTAAAGGTTAAAAACCCCTAAAAATAATTATAAAAAATATGCATGTAATAAATAATACAGCTAATAATAATAACTGTCATGAATAAACTGAAAAAGCCCCCCCGAGGTGAAGAAGGCATGGAGGCAGTGGCTTTTATAGGAAATAGTAATTTTTGTAAGATTTTCATCCTTTAATTGCTTTCACATATAAAGATATTAGTGTTACTGTTCATCCTGTGTGTATTAAGCAATGTGTAAGTGTTTGGACCTGCATAGGCAAATAACTAATAGGTAACCCTACATGTTTTAAATGGTAGTATCAGTATTGTTAGCTTTAAGCATATCTATAAGCTACTGTCTCCAAAACAGTGACTAAATGTGTGTATAGCAAAAATAAACCTGATGTAAACATCTAAAGTTTGCAGTTTGTCTTGTCCTCCTAAATAAATCAACATTTTTTTTGTCATCGCCTCATACTTCAGCTTCTCATCAAATCTTCTGACCAATCAAATGCTCTCTAGTGTCTGACATGCCCCGCCCCACTTCCTCTCATTGGCTGTTCATTTGATGCGCTTAAGCTAAACCACTCCCACTGGCAGAGCTGTGAGAAAAACAACACACTATTGGCTGTTTTTTTCTTAAAGGGGAGGAGCTACTCTATGCCCCGCCCTTGTTGTGGTTACTGGCTGTTTTCTTAATGAATCAAGCTCAGACTGGGGTTATGAATATCAGAAGAATATACTTTATTGGAATATTTCCCAAAAAAGCAGAGACAGCCTGGAGCAGACCCATCTCTAGTCTCACTCCAGGACAAATCCAATGTCCCTCAAATTTGCTATCCCCTTTATCCTTGCTTCCTCCCACCTTTGTGTTTTCACAGCTGTTTACTAGTTCAACTGGTCTCTCCCAGCTCCTACTCCTTTACGACCCCTATTTAAAGACCCCTCTTCTTGTTGGCCCTCATAATGTACAGATCTAATATAATCATCACCGTTTTTCCACATACAGTTCACATTTGGTAATCATGACTAGTATCTATGTTTCAAACATCTAAACTGGACTCTTCTCTTCCATACAGTATGTGTCTTTTCAAATATACATGACAGTTTCAACATGTGTTGTATACATTTCATGCCTTTCCGACACAGATGGTTCTCATTGCATCCTCAAGTCCTCTCTCATGCTCTTTTATGACCCCTTTGCCTTAACCTATCACCTGTTTTCAAAGATATATAATGGCAGATTCGTAGGGCCCTCCACTCACCCAGTTAAATGTGTCTTCATATAGGTTTAGTAAATAAAAATCTTCTTCACCCTCTCGTCATGTTTCTGTTTAGATTACATCCAATAGAAACGCAGATTCACGGCGCTTCAGGAGACCTCTTCTTTTAGATATTTGGACTAGAAACAAGACAAAAACATGTTTGCAGTGAATGACTGTGTGTGGGCGTCACGGTGGCGCAGTGGGAAGCACATTGGCCTCAGAGCAAGACGGTCACTGGTTTGAGTCTCGGCTGGGTCAGTTGGTGTTTCTGTGTGGAGTTTGCATGTTCTCCCCCTGTTGGCGTGGGTTTGCTCCAGTGTTTCGTGGGTTTCCTGTGGTACAGGTGAATTGGGTAAGATAAATTGTCTGTAGTGTATGTGTGTGAATGAGTGTGTATGGGTGTTTCCCAGTGATGGGTTGCAGCTGGAAGGGCTGCGAAAAACATATGCTGGATAAGTTGGCGGTTCATTCCTCTGTGGCGACCCCAGATTATTAAAGGAACTTAGCCGAAAAGAAAATGAATGAATGTGTGTGTGTGAGTGATTCTGTGTGTATGTATGTGTGTGTGTTTTTCAAGAATGTGTGTGTGTGTGTTTTGAGAAAGTATCTGTGTGTGTGTGTTTTTTTTTCGTGTGTGTGTGTGTGTGTTTGACGTCAGATCTGTGTGTTTCAGGTGACTGTGAATGATGTTATAGCGTCAGAGCGAATGTTTGGGGCTCTCGGACACGTCGCCGCTACAGAGACGCCGCGCTTCCGTCTGCTGCTGCTGCTGGAGGAGTCCAGGTGTGTGTGTGTGTGTGAGAGAGAGAGAAAGAGAGAGAGAGAGAGACACTGTTGTAGATCCACAGACTGAAACACACTGCCTATGAAATACCTGTGTGTGTGAGACGGCACGCCAGTGCTTGTCCAGGGCAGCTGCCATCCTGTGTGTTTGTGTGTGTGTGTGTTTATGTGTGTGTGCGTGTGTGTGAGAGAGAGAGAGACAGTGTGTTTGCCTGTTTGTTACTGTGATTGTCAGTATGTGTGAATATATATATATATATATATATATATATATATATATATATATATATATATATATATGTATTATATTATATGAGTGTGTGTATCTCTGGGTGTGTATGAATGTGTGTGTGTGTGTGTGTGTGTGTGTGTATGTGTGTCCTGGATTATTGGAGTGCTCCAGGTCATACAGTATTAGACACAGTTTCTTCTTGTGCTGTTCAGCTAATGTTCAGTGTGTGTGTGTGTGTGTGTGTGTGTTTATGCGTGTGTGTGTTTATGTATCTGCATGTGTGTGGTTGTGTCTGTGTGTGCGTATGTGCATGTGTTTGTGTAAGTATTTGTGTGTGTGTATGTGTGTGTATGTGTGTGGGTTTATGTATTACGTGTGTGTGTGTGTGTGTGTGTGTGTTTTTTCTGTATTATGTATGTGTGTGTCCACAGGAAGCGTCAGCTGCAGTTCCTGATGGACGGTCGCGGGCGCAGAAGTGGTCAGAGCCCAGAGGACCTGAAGGAGAACGGCCGGCCGATGGGAGAGGGAGTGTGTCGAGGACTCTTCAACTACCCCAGCAGACTGACCGACAGCGCAGAGGTGTGTGTGTGTGTGTGTGTGTGTGTGTGTGTGTGTGTGTGTGTGTGTGTGTGTGTGTAATGTACAGTCTGTACAGTAGAAACATCATTACTGCAATGGGGACATTTAACATGGAAACTAACCTGTGCATGCGTGCGTGCTTGCGTGCGTGCGTGTGTGTGTGTGTGCGTGTGTGTGTCAGGACTCAGCGTCGGACCGCTCGGTGTCAGTGCAGCAGTATCTGCAGGGTCTGATCCAGAGCGCCTCCAGCCGCTGTGTGAAGGCCGACGCTCTGCAGAAGATCTGGCCGCTGCTCTTCAGCGAGATCATCAGAGACTCAGTGCTGGACATGAGGGACACACACACATACAGACACAACAGCCTGCAGAGACTCACACACACACACTGACTCCTCCTCCTCATCACAGCCGTGCTCTTCTTCTCTTGGTGTGTTTGAATCTCTTCAGATCAGCGCTGCTCTTCATGAATACAGCTCAGTTATTAAATATGAATAATGAGAATTGAATAGAGCTGTTTTCAGTGTGAAGAGTCGAGATCTGCGGTGTAGATCTGTGTTTACAGCATCATTACTGCAGTCTTCAGTGTTTATGATCCCCCAGACAATCATTCATTTCTTTACCACCGGTCCAAAGTCTTATATTAAACCATACAGGACACTCTTGATCATTAATTCATCATCATATACTGATTTCTGAAGGATCATGTGACTGCAGTAATGATGCAAAAAATTCAGATTTATATCAGATAAATAAATTACAGCTTATAATATATTAACATAGAAAATAGCTCCTTTAAATTGTAAAAATATTTCAGATTTTTGCTGATTTTATGGGATTTTTAACACTTGATTCTCAGCCTCGGTGAGCAGAAGAGTCCTCTGTTGAAGCACTGTGGTGTGTAATAATGTAGGAGTGCTAATGTGAAATGCCTGTTGTTTCTCTGTAATGAATGTCTCAGTCAAACCACACCGTCTGTCCCTTGTTTTGTATTTACTATTAAAAAGAAACAAATAAATTTGATTTTAATTTGGCGAGAGAAAACTGGCTTTATTGATTGAAAGTTATGTGCAGAATTGAAAATACACATTTTCTTTTTAATGTTTTGAAACAAAAGATGACAAAAGATTAAATAAATAGATAAATAGATTGATAAATTAATTAATATATTTAAAATATATTGAATAATTACACTGTGAATAGAGAAATAGACAAATTAGGTTAATAGATTAATAAATATATTGATAAATAATAAATATATATATAAAAATAAAGATGTTTGAAGGTAGCGATGGGTCAAAGATTCAGAGAAATTCAGCCAAATTTATAAACGTGTGAAACATTTATAAACAGAAGTAAAAATTAACCATAAACCAACACTGAAATGCGGAGGAATTTCATGTTTATTGATGCTAAATGAGTGTAAAATGTATCTAATGTTTCTTATTAACTGAACTGAGAAGTCAGATAAATTATTACAGCGTAAGAAACGCACGATTACTGTGCTTTACCATGGTACTTTTAGTTTAAGACCAACAACACAGTATGTGGATATAGTGTGCACTGTTTACGCACACTTTTAAGGAGCTGATCTCGGGCGCGCGCTCAGGTGTCGGGGACGCGCGCGCGCCTCTTCAGTCAGTCAGTGAGTCCCTCAGCTCTTCACAGATGCTCACTTGACGGAGAAACTAATACTGGTGTAAAAACAGCGACTGAACGGCATTAATGATGGATATTGCTGCTAATGAGCGACGCGTGAACCGCTGGATTATTAAACGCGTTGGATTGCGACGCGTCACGGTCCGTCCACACTTTCACCATTAGAACAGCTGGAGCTCAACGGGTACTGAACTATTACCTCAATTTACCACTCTATTAATGCACTTTACCATATTACAACACGCTTTAACACTCACACTACTGCGCTTTACTGCATAATTAACGCATTATTTCCACGGTTTACCACACTATTACTTCACTTTACCCTGTTTGACAGCATTAAAGCACTATTAGTGGGGTTTACCTTAATATTACTGCACTTCACGACGCTTTACCACTCCATTACTGCGCTTTACCTCATCTATTACCGCATTTACGCGCTTTACAGAATAAATAACGCACTATTACTGTATTTTACCGCTCTTTACAGCACAATTAACTGTGCTTGACCACACTACTTCATTTTACCACGCTTTACAGCATAATTAACGCACTATCACTGTTTTACCATCAATTTGGTTTGTTTACAAATCATTGCTGTGTTCACGGATCACATTTTCATGGACTTACAGTAAACATGTAGTATCATCAGAACAATATCTGTCTATGAAATATTAAATGATCATTAGCAGGGGTCAGAGGTCAGGTCAAAGGTTAATTGAGCTCTAAAACCAGTACATTATAAGGTTGAACTTGAGTGACATCTGAGCACATGCACAAGTGTGTGTATCTGTGTGTGCATGCGTGTGTGTGTGTGTGTGTGCCTATGTCTGTAATGTGTATATGTGTGTGTGTGTACATGTGTAAGTGTGTAATGTGTATGTGCGTGCACATAAGAAGAAATCATGTATGCACGTGTATAGATATATGCATGTGTACATATGTGTGTGTATATGTGTGTATGAGTGTGTGCGCCTATGTGCATGATTATATACTGTACATGCATGTGTACTGTACATATGTGAGTGTGCATATGTATATGAGTGTACATGTGTGTGTGTGCATGCACGTGTGTACTCATGTATGCACATGTGTGTATGTATAAATGCGTGTGTGTGTGTGTGTGTGTGTATAGGTGCATCTCTTCAGTCTTCAGTATGAGAGCAGCTCTGATCACCAGGTGAGGAACTCAATACAATAAGCAATATGATTATTTTTTTCTATATTATAACCAAATAAATGAATACAGACTCCTGTGTTGTGTGTTTGCAGTGTCGCTGTGGTCTTGTGGCAGATCTTTATGTGCCATCAAACACACAACCAGAGGACGGTAAGACTAATATAAGGCAGAAAAATATATCAATCTGATTTTTTAGATCACTTCAGTGTTTACTAGTAGCAACAAGTGTTTAAATTTACTTTTGTGCCTCACTAACTAATGACATGTGCAATTCAAATGTTTACCAATCTGAAATATTTCTTATTAATTTACTTACTAATTTAGGATATTTTTTTACCTTTTTGTACTTTGTACCCCTCAATCATCAGTTCCTGCCCTTCATAACCAGCCCACCCCCTTCATCATCAGTAGCTCCTCCCTTTCATCACCAGCCCATCCTCTTTATTGTCATAAGCTCCTCCCCTTCATCATCGTCAGCTCCTCCACATCATCATCATCAGCCCCTCCCCTTCATCATCATCAGCCCATCCCCTTCATCATCAGTAGCTCATCTCTTTTATCACCAGCCCATCCCCTTTATTGTCATAAGCTCCTCCCCTTCATCATCGTCAGCTCCTCCACATCATCATCATCAGCCCCTACCCTTCATCATCATCAGCCCCTCACTTTCATCATTAGCCCCTCCCTGTCATCATCATCAGCCCATCCCCTTAATCATCAGTAGCTCCTCCCCTTCATCACCAGCCCATCCCCTTTATCGTCATCAGCTCCTCCCCTTCATTATCGTCAGCTCCTCCACATCATCATCATCAGCCCTCCCCCCTTCATCATCGTCAGCTCCTCCCCTTCATCATGATCAGCCCCTCCCTTTCATCATCAGCCCCTCCCCTTCATCATCATCAGCTCCTCCCCTTCATCATCATCAGCTCCTCCCCTTCATCATTAGCCCCTCCCCTTCGTCATCATCAGCTCCTCCCTTTCATCATTAGCCCCTCCCCTTCATCATCGTCAGCTCCTCCCCTTCATCATCATCAGCCCCTCCATTTCATCATTAACCCCTCCCCTTCATCATCATCAGCCCCTCCCCTTCCTCATCGTCAGCTCCTCCACATCATCATCATCAGCCCTCCCCCTTCATCATCGTCAGCTCCTCCCCTTCATCATCATCAGCCCCTCCCTTTCATCATAAGCCTCTCCCCTTCATCATCATCAGCCCCTCCCCTTCATCACCATCAGCTCCTCCCTTTCTCCATTAGCCCCTCCCCTTCTTCATCATCAGCCCCTCCCTTTCATCATTAGCCCCTCCCCTTAATCATAATTAGCCCCTCCCCTTCATCATCATCAGCCCCCCCTTCATCATCATCAGCCCCTTCCCTTCATCATCATCAGCCCCTCCCCTTCATCATCATCAGCCCCTCCCCTTCTTCATCATCAGCCCCTCCCTTTCATCATTAGCCCCTCCCCTTAATCATAATTAGCCCCTCCCCTTCATCATCATCAGCCCCCCCTTTCATCATCATCAGCCCCTCCCCTTCATCATCATCAGCCCCTCCCCTTCATCATCATCAGCTTCTCCCTTTCATCATTCCATCCTCTTTGTTTTTGATTGCACATTCTTCAGTGTGAGTGCACTAATTATACTCTCTAGACTACAAAATGCCATAGAATAGTGCATAGGTGTGTGATTTGGGACGCACCCACTGTAATATTGACTGTAATTTGTTTCCTCACACACACACTCAGGCGGGGTCTCGTGGTTCAGACGGCACGACGCTGAGCTGGTGGAGCTCCTGGGGTTTTTGGGGTGAATGTTCACACTCCTGCGGTGGAGGTGTTCAGGGACAGACCCGAGTGTGTGTGCCGCGTAACACATCAGCAGCGGCGGTGGCAGAAAACACACACACACATGCACAGGAGCATCAGGGACGAGGCAGTGGCAGCAGATCTGGACGGAGGTGTGGAGCATCTACAACACACACACACATACACACATATATATATATATATATATATATACAGTATATACACTCAGTGGCCACTTTATTAGGTACAGCTGTCCAACTGCTCGGTAACACAAATGTCTAATCAGCCAATCACATGGCAGCAGCTCAATGCATGTAGGCATGTAGACATGATCAAGATGATCTGCTGCAGTTCAAAGCGAGCATCAGAATGGGGAAGAAAGGGGATTTAAGTGACGCTGAACGTGGCATTGTTGTTGGTGCCAGACGGGCTGCTCTGAGTATTTCAGAAACTGCTAATCTACTGGGATTTTCACGCACAACTATCTCTGGGGTTTACAGAGAACAAAGAGGAAATATCCAGTGAGCGGCAGTTCTGTGGGTGCAAATGCCAGAGGTCAGAGGAGAATGGCCAGACTGGTTCCAGCTGATAGAAAGGCAACAGTAACTCAAATAAGCACTCGTTACAACCGAGGTCTGCAGAAGAGCATCTCTGAACACACAACACGTCCAACCTTGAGGCGGATGGGCTACAGCAGCAGAAGACCACACCGGGTGCCGCTCCTGTCAGCTAAGAACAGGAAACTGAGGCTACAATTCACACAGGCTCACCAAAACTGGACAATAGAAGATTGGAGAAACGTTGCCTGGTCTGATGAGTCTCCATTTCTGCTGCCACATTCGGATGCTCGGCTCACAATTTGGCCTCAACAACATGAAAGCATGGATCCATCCTGCCTTGTATCAGCGGTTCAGGCTGCTGGTGGTGGTGTAATGGTGTGGGGGAGATTTTCTTTGGGTCCATTAGTACCAATTGAGCATGGTGTCAACGCCACAGCCTACCTGAGTATTGTTCTGACCATGTCCATCCCTTTATGAGCACAGTGTCTCCATCTTCTGATGGCTACTTCCAGCAGGATAACGCACCATGTCATAAAGCGCCAATCATCTCAGACTGGTTTCTTGAACATGACAATGAGTTCACTGTACTCAAATGGCCTCCACAGTCACCAGAGCTCAATCCAAATCTCTGAGGAATATTTCCAGTAGCTTGTTGAGTCTCTGACATGGAGGATTAAGGCAGTTCTGAAGGCAAAACGGGGTCCAACCCGGTACTAGTAAGGTGTACCTAATAAAGTGGCCGGTGAGTGTGTTTAGTCTATGTATAGTAGAAAATACTGTGAGAAATATCCTAGCTTTGTTAAACCTCACCTTTTGATTAAGAAATATTTGAAAAAAGTCATAATTTTGTCTTCTTCACTCTATATCAGCTTAAAACTAATTTGATCAGTGTTGAATTAATTGGTAATAATACACAGCCAAAGATGGTCTTCTTCTTTAGAGTTTGTGTCTTGTTTCTAGTCCAAATATCTCAAAACTCTTAAATCAAGAAGCATTTTATAGACAGGCATAATATATAGTGTTGTTTTTCAGAAATAAAGAGTCAAAATGAAGTTTTTTTCAGCAGAATAATCTTGTTTTTGCTTTGAAATAACATTGTTTATTACTATTTTATTTTGCTTGTTTTAATGAAACTCTCTTGGTAAGACAAAAACTCTAAGCAAGAAAAGCATTGTGTTCAGTGTATGCTTGACTTCATTCCTCTTACTTTGCGTGTACTTTCTCCACCTGCTGAAGGAAAGTGAACACGAGCCGCATCAGTCCAGGGATGTACGGATACGGCAGGATTTCATTCGTCAGTCCATTACAGAGAGACTCCAGCAGGACGTCCCGACACAAACACGCACGATCGGCATCAGTGTTTCCACAGCAGAGCTTCAGGACACACCGCAGAAACACACAGAGAAACACAGAAGAGCAGAAACCGCTGCTGAACACCTCCTGCCCTGGAGCCCCGGTACAGCGCAGGATCTGCAACACCATGGTAAAATCTACAGAGCAAGACTCTTTACCATTTGCTCCGTCTAAAGATGCGGATTAGATTTATATGCAAAACTGTAATATTGCATAAAACATTAGTGAATAAATCAAAAGAGAAACAGAAGAGAAGCAAAAGAAAATCCTCAGAGTAGTGTAGTTTAGTGTGGAAGCCATTGTTATGTGTGTGTGTGTGTGTGTGTGTGTGTGTGTGTGTGTTTTCAGGCGTGTCCATCCTCCAGCAGACCCGTCAAAGAGCTCCAGTGCTCCTCCTTCAACACGCAGCTCTTCATGGGCCGCCGATACCAGTGGGAGCCCCTGCATGACGGTCAGCAGATCCTCCATGTCCATGAGCTCATTTTTGTGAATCTTTTAGAACTTCTGATTCAGTTTCCTGTGGGAGAAATGACTAGGAATGATAAACCGCAGAGAACAGTCAAACTACTCGCTCTACGAACAAGTGTTCCTGATTTTAGATAAATTGCTTCAGAATGTAATTGTTTTTTCCTCATAATTTATATTACTAAATAGGTAATGATATTTAACTATTTAAATAATAGACAATACATTTGTAGGGCAGCATGGTGGCGCAGTGGGTAGCATGATCGCCTCACAGCAAGAAGGTTGCTGGTTCGAGTCCCAGCTGGGTCAGTTGGCGTTTCTGTGTGGAGTTTGCATGTTCTCCCCGTGTTGGCGTGGGTTTCCTCTGGGTGCTCCGGTTTCCCCCACAGTCCAAACACATGCTAAATTGGCCATAGTGTATGAGAGTGTGTGTGTGTGTGTGTGTGTGTGAAAGAGTGTGTATGGGTTTTCCAGTGTTGGGTTGCGGCTGGAAGGGCATCCACTGTGTAGAACATATGATTAGTTGGTGGTTCATTCCACTGTGGCGACCCCTGACTAAGCGGAAGGAAAATGAATGAATGAAAATACATTTGTGCTTAAATTTGACATTGTGTAAGAACCTGAATAAATGTTAATTAGTGATTTTGTGATGCTGATTTCCTAGACAGAACTTAATATTTTAAAAATTGTATTAGTGTATTTTTATAGTTGTTTGCCTCTTCTGTGTGTGATGTAGTGTGTGTTTTTGTGAGCTGCAGTGCTGCAGTTGTACAGCAGAGGGCAGTGGAGATGATAATATTCACAGCTGTTTTACTTTTTGTACAACTCCAGATCAGAAAAAGGTTGTGACCGTGTGGAAAACACATATAAAACAACAAAGCAGTGATTTCTAAACAGACTTTGACTTGTGTTTGATTGCAGACGATACAACAAACATTATTTCATGTGTTCCTCATGACAGTTTTTATTAAATAACCATGTATTCCAATGTTGGTTCTTGCAACACATTTAAAATAAGTTGTATCAGTAAAGCATTTCCCACTGTGTAATGTTGCCATTCCTGTTCACAACACTTAACAGACGTTTAGGGTCTGAAGACAGCGAGTGATGAAGTGTTTCAGGTGTAATTCTGTCTCATTCTTCCTGCAAACAAGTCTTAAGGTGGGCAACAGTACGGGCTCTTCGTTGTCTCATTTTGCACTTAAAAATGCGCCACACATTCTCTATTGGAGACAGGTCAGGACTGCAGACAGGCCAGTCGAGTACTCTGCAGCAGGACTCTAATGTGTGCAGTATGTGGTTCTGCATTGTCTTGTTGAAATATTCATGGGCGTCCCTGGAGAAGAAGGCAGCATATTGAGCTCCAGAATCTCTGTGTGCTGTTCAGCATTAATGGAGCATCACAGAAGAGCAGGTTACCTTTGCCAAGGGAACAGACACAACCCCACACCACGACAGACCCTGGCTTTTAGACTTGTTGCTGGTCACAGTCTGGATGATCCTTTTCTTCTTTGGTCCGGAGCACACGGCGTCCATTTCCTCCCAAAAACACCTGAAATATTGATTCATCTGAGCACAGTACACGTTTCCAGTGTGTGATGATCCATCCCAGATGCCTCAAAGCCCAGAGAAGTCGACAGTGCTTCTGGACACTGTTAACATAGGGCTTTCTTTTGGCACTGTACAGGTTTCACTGGTATTTGTGGATGTAACTCCGTATTGTGGTGCTTGACAAAGGTTTGCCGCATGAGCCCATGTGGTGATCTGGCTTATAGAAGAATGAGGATTCTTGATGCAGCGCCCCCTGAGGGATCGGAGATCACTGCTGTTCAGCTTAGGCTTGCGCTCTTGTCCTTTACGCACTGAAACTCCTCCAGATCCTTCAGTCTTTTAATGATGTTCTGCACTGTTGAAGGTGAAATATCCACATGTCTTCCTTTCTCTTTCTCTGAGGAACATTGTTTTTACATATTTCTATCATTTTCTCATGTATTTGTGGTCAAACTGGTGATCCTCGGCCCATCTCTGCTCCTAAAGAACTAGACCTGTCTTGATGCTGCTTTTGTACCAAATCATAATCACATTCACCTGTTGACATCACCTGTGTCACATCACATCATTATTTCAGCAGTTTACCTGATTACTGATTACCCTGAACTGCACCTGTCACTGTTTCTGGAGTGTGCTGCAGGTCTGAATGACAGGAGAGGATGGATATTTACAAATGAAATGAAGTCGACCAGACAAAACCTCAAATATTGTGTGTTTATATTGTCTGAAATCAAATACAAGTCAATTTAGAAATCACTGCTTTCTTTTTTTATTTGTGTTTTCTACACTGTCCCAATTTCTCTGATTAGAGGTTGTACTGTAATATAAAGTTTCTCTTGGTTTCTATTAATTGTGTTGTGTTTGTGTGTGTTTAGTGTCCACCGATGTGAGCTGTGAGCTGAACTGTCGTGCCGTCGGTTTCCGCTTTTACGTTCGTCAGGCGGATCGAGTGGCTGACGGGACGTCCTGCGGCCCCAAACACACCGCTGTGTGTGTGGATGGAAAGTGTCTGGTAGGAGTCTTGACTATATTTACTATTTACATTCTTTTACCTGCAGATGATGTGATGCCCAGTGTTGCGTGCACTGTAATAAATGCTGTTCTTATTTAGAGTTTCTGTCTTGTTTCTAGTCTAAATATTTAAAAATTCTGAAATCAAGAAGGATTTTCTAGACAAGCAAAACGTATAGTCTTGCTTTCAGAAATAATGAGTCAAAATTAAATGAGTTTTTCATTAAAATAAGCTAAATAATCTGACAATGGGGAAGAAAAATAATCCAGTTTTAGCTTTTAATTAACATTTGTTTTGCTTCCCCCAATGACAGATTATTTTGCTTGTTTCCAATTAGATTTAAATAAATTAAATAAACTTAAACACTTGAATATTTTATGAATATAGTACTCCTTGAATATAGAAATGATGCACAATATTGAATTTGTCATTTACAAGTGTTCATTTACAAGAGTCAGCTTTGAGTTGTTTATCCCTCATAAGTGTTAGCTTCTAATCCTAAATTAAATAGAGATTAGGGATGTTTGTGATGCTTCTTTCCTAGATTGGACTTCTTTCACTTGAATATTTATTAGTGTATTTTTTAAGTTGTTTGCCTCTGCTGTGTGTGATGTAGTGTGTGTTTTTGTGAGCTGCAGTGCTGCAGTTGTACACCAGAGGGCAGTGGAGGTGAAAATATTCACAAATGCTTTTTGTCCTTTAATATAAAGTTTAATTTGGTTTCTAATTCAGATAATTGAATGCCACACACCCACAAATGATCATACATATGTTATTCATGTGTAAAAAGCATCATCGTGTGATATTTTAGCTTAATCTATTTTAGTTTATATAAATAATTTGGGTGTTTTTTGGTTTGTTTACATGTAGTTGTAATTTTTTTAAGTTTTGCTTTATTATGTTTTGTATTATTATCTTGTTTTTATTTTGCAACACCTCCTCTCCTTGATTTGGTATCACTCTGAGGGGGTGCTACAGAATTTGGCTGTACTGATTAACACTCTCTTGAAACAAAATGATATCAAGTGTAAACTTTTATTTTACATGCGTGTGTGGATTTATCATCAAATGAACAAAAAAACATCAAATCACAACAAAAATAAAGTCAGAAACTAAATAGTCTTTCTGAGAAAAAAAAAAAAGTCAGTGACCACTTATCATTTAGAGCAGTGTTTCCCAACCCTGTTCCTGAAGGCACACCAACAGTTCACATTTTCAACCTCTCCCATATCAAACACACCTGAATCATCTTATAACATCAGAAGAGACTCCAACACCTGAAGTTAATGGGTCAGAAAAGGGAGACATCCAGAATATGTACTGTTGGTGTGCATCCAGGAACAGGGTTGGGAAATGCTGATTTAGAGCACTTGAGAGCGATGCAATAATTACTTATGATGACCTGTAACTCCTTAGAAGAGAGGTGGTTGTTTGTATGAAAGCAGTCAAGTTGCCTTGTTTAAGTGAGTTTGTGTTGCTCCCCAAGAAATTGGAAAAACTTGGTATCTCCCAGTGAGAACAGCAAACCAACAGACGCACAAGGATAGCAACATATAAACAGTCCTTTAATTCAGTGTTTCCCAACCCTGTTCCTGAAGGCACACAAGCAGTACACATTTTCAACCTCTCCCTAATCAAACACACCTGAATCAACTCATCAGAAGATTAGAAGAGACTCCAACACCTGAAGTGAATGGGTCAGATAATGGAGACATCCAAAATATGTACTGTTGGTGTGCCTCCAGGAACAGGGTTGGGAAACACTGCTTTAATTGATCGATAACTTTAATTGTTCTCAAAACATCGGACTGAATTTGAAGGCCGGTAGCAAAAGGGATACATGTGGTGTCCACTCTACCAAACACTCCCTCTTACTCTATGGTAAGTGGCTCTTTATAAGGGTGCAAATCAACCTAGTGCCCCCAGAGGTCGGAAGTAGTATTGCATGTCAACATGCCAGACCAGTGTTTCCCAACCCTGTTCCTGGAGGCACACCAACAGTACACATTTTCAACCTCTCCCTAATGAAACACACCTGAATCAACTTATCATAACATCAGAAGAGACTCCAACACCTGAAGTTAATGGGTCAGAAAAGGGAGACATCCAAAATATGTACTGTTGGTGTGCCTCCAGGAACAGGTTTGGGAAACACTGTGCCAGACAATGCACAATGCAAAAAAGGATAAACAAATCAAAAAATACTAATAGTAACATTTAACATGTTACAATTTATTAAAGTTAGAATCTTTGTAATTTTTTTGTTTACAATTATTTTAAAAATGATATATTTACATGTTTAATAAATATATATTACATTAAAAGTTATTGCTCATTTTTAGTTCATCTGTGTTTAATAATGCACCAGTTACTATACATGTTTTAGTGAAGTGTTTTCTGTGTTTTGTTATTGCATTATAGCAACAAGGATTAAGGTTAAAAATGAGCTGAATTGTGATTTAAAAAGGCATATTATTATTGCAGGTGGCTCGGTGGTTAGCACTGTGGCCTCACTGTAAAAAGATCGCTGGTTCGAGTCTCGGCTGGACCCGTTGGCATGTCTTTGTGTAGTTTGCATGTTCTAATCTATGGATATATTTTGCAGTGTATTCTGCCTGCTGTTGGTTATCTGTAATTCAGATGAGCGTCGCTCCTCGTTCTGCTTGTGAATAACAGTAGCTGAGTGTCTAATTTGGTGGATCTTTAGTGCTGTATTAGTGGATTATCCACGCTCTCAGTCCAGCCGGAATCTGCCCGTCATCCAGCTGTGCTTCTTTCAGACACGTCACTTCAGCAAATCCTGCAGAAACAAGATGTAACACAGACTCCGCAGCAACACGCTGTCTGCAGGTTAAAGGTGCTGTTGGTGGCGTTTCTCTCAGACGCTCCAAATTCTTCTGAGATCTGGGGAAAAATCACAGATCAAGATGAAGATCCGTCATTCACATACAGCTGAAGTCAGAATTATTAGATGGAGCAAGGGATTTTTCACAGTATTTCCTATAACATTTTTTCATCTGGAGAAAAGCCTTATTAGTTTAATTTCAGCTAGAGTAAAAGTAGTATTTAAAGCCATTTTAAGCTCAATATTATTAGCCTCCTTAAGCAATATTAGCTTTGGATTGTCTACTGAACAAACCACTGTTATACAATGACTTGCCTAATTACCCTAACTGTACCCTAATTAACCTAGTTAAGACTTTAAGTGTGACTTTAAAGGTGCAGTATTTAAGTTTGACACCCAGTGGTTGAACTAGGTATTGCACTCTTGGATCAAAACAAACACAAGCGCAGGTTGCCAGATTGAGGACAGGAGCAAGTGATTTAAACCGTGTACTGAATAAAAGCAACAGCACCTGATAGAAGGAATATTCTCCATATTAAAATGAGTTATTGTCCTAATCAACACCTGGAATTGATATATTAGAAACAGCTTCTGTTTCTCACAGGTGAACAACAGGATAAACTGTGATCAGCTCAGGTACACCATGTGCTTTATTCAGTGTTAAATGCTAATAATGTCAGTCTGAATGCCGTTTTACATGACATTTATTGCTGAAAGCAGCAGTAGATAGTTCAGCTCAGATCTGGAGAATAAAATAAACCATCTGAAAGTGAACTTTATAACTAAACACACATATCAGTGATTCAGCATCTACATTTAATCATGTTAAAGAGGTTTAATATGTATTCATTTGATTATAAATCTTACCATTTCCTGAGTGAGTGCATATTCTGTGCTTCTGAATGGCTGTATTTACATTTCTGTCGTGTTTCGTCTGCTGCAAACAGCCCAATTGCTCATCACTGCGTATCTCATCACGAAGCGTGGTGTTAGGACACATTGTTACAATGAATGTAACCTGCTTACCTAATGTTTGCGCTCGTAATATTTATATTATTTGCTAATTAATAACCTCATGTGGAACTGAATATGCTACTGTCCACCAGAGGTCACATTTCAGTCATGCTTTCAGAGCCTTTCTGAATGAAGGAATGAAACATGCTGTTTTTCACCATCTGGCAACCCGGAGTGCTGAAATATAATTGGCTAAACTGGCATTGGCCAGGTTAAAATGACCAAAACAAAGACATCGTTCCGGCACGGGAAACACATGTTCACAGCAGAATATCTGACTTCAGCATTGTTTCTCAGATAAACAAGAATGTTCACTCAGCATGTTTCTAAATATCTGCAAACATATTATGGTGTTTTAATGCTTCAGAAGAGTCAAAAACTGACATACAGTAGCTTTAAGCTGAATTATAGTATCCTGAAGAATATCTAGTCTAATATTATTTACTGTCATCATGACAAAGATAAAATAAATCAGTTATTAGAAATGAGTTGAAAAAATATCAAATAATTCAAATTTAACAGGAGTGCTAATAATTCTGACTTCAGCTGTATGAGTATAAAAGTTGAGTAAACCAGCACACTGCAAAAAGCCTTTTCTTTCTTACTTCCTGTCTTGTTTCTGGTACAAATATCTAATAATAATAATTATAATAATATATTTTATTTGTAATGTGCTTTTCAACAACCAAAAGCACAACAAATTATTAAATCAGGAATCTTTCACAAGCAAAAAGTATTGTGTTGTTTTCAGAAATGAGTCAAAATAAGTCAGGTTTTTTAAACAAGCAAAATAATCTGACAGTGGGTTCATTATTTATTTAGTCATTATTATTATCATTATTTTGCTTGTTATAACTAAAATCTGATTTCATTTTGACTCATTATTTCTGAAAACAAGACTTTAATTTTAGTTTCTAGATAAGAATCTTTAGATATTTGCACTAGAAACAAGACTGCTGACTCTCAGACTGCAAATATCAGGGTTCCCACTCAAATTCCCTGAGTTTCACTGACTGAAAAGCTGAATTTCATCACCTTCAATGAATGAAGAAACAAGGTGCTGTTGTGCTGTGCATATTAATTATCTGAGCGTTCATTTTTCATTAATTTAATAGCAAAATAAGAGCAATATGGGATCATTTACCGATATGGGGAAGTAAGGGTGTGTTGAGTGGTTGCCAGGGTGTTGCCAGGGTGTTCTTGGTGGTTGCCAGGCTGTTGTTGTGTCATTGTTTGTGTATTCTGAATTGTTAATAGGGTGATGCTAAGGTGTTCTGGTAAGTCTGCTATGAGGAAGCCAGGGTGTTTTGATCGGTTGCTATGCTAAGGTGTTCTGTGTGGTTGACAGGGTGTTGCTATGTGGTTGTTATTGTGTTTTAGTGGTTGATACGGTGTTGCTAAGGTGTTCTTTGTGGTTGACAGGGTGTTGCTATGTGGTTGTTGTTGTGTTTTAGTGGTTGATATGGTGTTGCTAAGGTCTTCTGTGTGATTGACAGGGTGTTGCTATGTGGTTGTTATTGTGTTTTAGGGGTTAATATGATGTTGCTAAGGTCTTCTGTGTGATTGACAGGGTGTTGCTATATGGTTGTTATTGTGTTTTAGTGGTTAATATGATGTTGCTAAGATGTTCTGTGTGGTTGACAGGGTGTTGTTATGTGGTTAGGGTGTTTTGAGTGGTTCATATGATGTTGCTAAAGTGTTCTGTGTGGTTGACAGGGTGTTGTCATGTGGTTAGGGTGTTTTGAGTGGTTGATATGATGTTGCTAAAGTGTTCTGTGCGGTTGACAGGGTGTTTCTATGTGGTTGTTATTGTGTTTTAGGGGTTGATGTGGTGTTGCTAAGGTCTTCTGTGTGGTTGACAGGGTGTTGCTATGTGGTTGTTGTTGTGTTTTAGTGGTTGATATGGTGTTGCTAAGGTCTTCTGTTTGGTTGCCAGGGTGTTGTTATGTGGTTGTTATTGTGTTTTAGTGGTTGATATGGTGTTGCTAAGGTCTTCTGTGTGATTGACAGGGTGTTGTTATGTGGTTAGGGTGTTTTGAGTTGTTGGTATGGTGTTGCTATGGTCTTCTGTGTGGTTGACAGGGTGTTGCTACGTGATTGTTAGGGTGTTTTAGTGGTTGATATGATGTTTCTAAGGTGTTCTGTGCGGTTGACAGGGTGTTGTCATGTGGTTAGGGGGTTTTGAATGGTTGATAGGATGTTGCTAAGGTCTTCTGTGCAGTTGACAGGGTGTTATGTGGTTAGGGGGTTTTGAGTGGTTGGTAGGGTGTTGCTAAGGTTTTTTTTGTGGTTGACAGTGTGTTGTTATGTGGTTGTTATTGTGTTTTAAGTGATTGATAGCATGTTGCTAAGTTGTTCTGTGTGTTCTGAGTGGTGGTTAGGGTAACGTTTGGGTACTGAGCATTTACCAGGATGTTGCTAGAGGGAAGGGTGTTTCAATTGGTCACTATGCCAAGGTGTTTTGGGTGGTTGCCAGGGTGTTGCTATGTGGTTTGCATGTTTTGACTGTTTGGTAGGGTGCTGCTAAGGTGTTCTGTGTGTTTGACGGGTTGTTGCTTTGTGGTTAGGGTGTTGCTAAAGTGTTTTGGTGGTTGCCAGAGTGTTACTATGTGGTTGTTAGAATGTTCTGAAAGGTTCGTAATGTGATGTTTGGGTGTAATGAGCAGTTGCCAGGGTGTTACTAGGATGTTTTCGGGGGTTGCTGTTCCTGTTGTGAAGAGGTTTGATGTGTTGGTAATGTTGGATCAGTGTAACTCCAGCTGTAGAGCAGACTGAGGGAATTTCATCGTTTCACACAATGAAGAAAAGAAAGAGCCTTTATGAAGGGAATCCCACTGAGCTCCGAGCTGCAGCTGAATGCCAGAGGAGTGTGTGTGTGTGTGTGTGTGTGTGTGTGTGTGTGTGTGTGTGTGTGTCTGTGTCTTTACAGCTGGAGTTCTCTGACCCAACTATTTAAAGTCATGTTTACCTTTCAAAATATAATACTTTTGTTAATTAAACACTTTATTTTTTAATTTAATGTAATTGCGCTGCGTTCAGTGTGTGTGTTTTACTAGCTTGTGATTTCCTGACTGTGGTCTTTTAATACTGTTTTTCACTGTAAAACACCATATGGACTTTTTAGCTTCTCTCCCTCAGCTGGTTACAGATATATTAAGAAAAACCATGCAAATTATGCTTCTCCAGTAAACTTGGGACCATACAGGAGACATTATTGCTGCAGTATTGTAACGTAAAGCTGCATTAAAACCACAAGCAGAGTTGTTCATTGAGGTCAGACTGTAGATCATGGGTTGTTTTCTCAAGGAATGCATGAAGTGATATAATATATACATTTAAAACAGTATAAGTCTCAATGTATAAAAGCATCTGCCTAATGCATTACTGTAGATATGTGTGTGGTTACATGAACGCTGCTTTTGTCTGCGCGACAGCATCAGTGCACTGAATCAGTGTGTGTGAGATCGAATACTGCAGGAAATCCCACTGGAAAATACCATGAACAGTGAGAGCGCAGAACCAGAAGCACTTTCCATGAAAGGGTCAAACTCGGGTCTCGCTAATATATTTTAAAAAGAAATAAGGACACAAATCTCAAGTGCTTCAGAGTGAGACGTTCAAATGAAAAGTCATATTTTTGTAGTCTGTTGACATGATAATAATACAAGAGCAGCTGTAGAATTATATTCTTGTATTATTAATTGCATTATTGCATGAATAATACATTACTTTTAAATACAGACAAATAATAAGTATGTCATTTAATACATTTATTTTTTGTCCATATGATATATGTTGTCATGGTGTTGCTGTGTGGTTTTATGGTTGCTAGGGTGTGTGTAGGGGGTTGCTGGGATGTTGGAAATGCTGGAACCATATTTTTTCTTAATATTTGTAACTGACTTTGACTATTTATATTGTCTATACGATAATCACTCACTGGCCACTTTATTAGGTACACCTTACTCGTACCGGGTTGGACCCCTTTTGCCTTCAGAACTGCCTTAATCCTTCATGTCAGAGATTCAACAAGCTACTGGAAATATTCCTCAGAGATTTTGCTCCATATTGCCATGATAGCATCACACAGTTGCTGCAGATTTGTCGGCTGCACATCCATGATGCCGATCTCCTGTTCCACCACATCCCAAAGGTGCTCTATTGGATTGAGCTCTGGTGACTGTGGAGGCCATTTGAGTACATTGAACTCATTGTCATGTTCAAGAAACCAGTCTGAGATGATTGGGGCTTTATGACATGGTGCGTTATCCTGCTGGAAGTAGCCATCAGAAGATGGAGACACTGTGCTCATAAAGGGATGGACATGGTCAGCAGCAATACTCAGGTAGGCTGTGGCGTTGACACCATGCTCAATTGGTACTACTGGACTCAAAGTGTGCCAAGAAAATCTCCCCCACACCATTACACCACCACCACCAGCCTGAACCGCTGATACAAGGCAGGATGGATCGATGCTTTCATGTTGTTGATGTCAAATTGTGAGCCGAGCATCTGAATGTGGCAGCAGAAATGGAGACTCATCAGACCAGGCAACGTTTCTCCAATCTTCTATTGTCCAGTTTTGGTGAGCCTGTGTGAATTGTAGCCTCAGTTTCCTGTTCTTAGCTGACAGGAGCGGCACCCGGTGTGGTCTTCTGCTGCTGTAGCCCATCCGCCTCAAGGTTGGACGTGTTGTGTGTTCAGAGATGCTCTTCTGCAGACCTCGGTTGTAACGAGTGCTTATTTGAGTTACTGTTGCCTTTCTATCAGCTGGAACCAGTCTGGCCATTCTCCTCTGACCTCTGGCATCAACAAGGCATTTGCGCCCACAGAACTGCCGCTCACTGGATATTTCCTCTTTGTCGGACCATTCTCTGTAAACCCTAGAGATGGTTGTGCGTGAAAATCCCAGTAGATCATCAGTTTCTGAAATACTCAGAGCAGCCCGTCTGGCACCAACAACCATGCCACGTTCAAAGTCTCTTAAATCCCCTTTCTTCCCCATTCTGATGCTCACTTTGACCTGCAGCAGATCCTCTTGTCCATGTCTACATGCCTAAATGCATTGAGCTGCTGCCATGTGATTGACTGATTAGACATTTGTGTTAACGAGCAGTTGGACAGGTGTACCTAATAAAGTGGCCGGTGAGTGTATATTGCCATGGTGTGGTTGCTAGGGTGTTTGTAGGGGGCTAGGGTTGCTAGGGTGTTGGAAAACTGGATGTTTTTATTTATTCGATCTAAAATATACATATAACTTTATTAGCCGTTTCTCCCTTCACTAATATCGGGTTAAGCACACACAACTAGTGTCTTCACCGTTTCTAGTTGTAATCTGCAGCGTATTTTGTCAGTGGTATTGTGGTGATGTTTCATGTTGATAAAGTGTGCGTTTGATATCGTGGGGGTCTTAAAGCGCGTCTCCGGGGTCTGCCGTGAACCCTCAGTCAGTCTGCAGCGGCCAAAAGTAATGCGATTTCAACACGCTGTTAGTTCCGCTCGTCAACGCCTGTTTCTTACATTCAGCTGTATTTATCGCTGTGCTGCTCGCTGTAGGTTCACATTAGGATCTGAGTGTAAGAACTGTGGGAGACTGATCACTACAAACACTCACACGCTCCTCTAGTCCAGTGGCTTTCAAAAGCATTGCTGTTTAGTTGCAGGAGGGTTACTTAGAAGGCATTTTATGGTTGCTTTACAGTTGCTAAGGTGTTGTTGGGTGATCGCTAACAATATATTGTTGTTATGGTGCTCTGAGTGGTTACCAAGTGAGACCATTCACATCATAGTATTGCCAGTGGATCACTATAGTGCAGAGAATAGTCTTCAGGGTGTTGCATTGTGGATTTTTGGTGTTCTAAAGGGTTGCCAGGTTGTTACTAGTGAATAGTTGTGTTGTGAATGGTCTCCAGGGTGTTGCTACAGTATGTGGATGTTATGCCGTTTTAAGGGTTGTCTTGGTGTTGCTAGTGTGCTTGGAATGGTCTCCAGGTTTATCCTATGTGTTTAAAATGTTTGTTGTGATGTTTTAATTGTTGCCAAGGTGTTGCTAGGGTGCTGTGAATGGTCTTCAGGGTGTTTCTATGTGGCTTTTATTGAGTTTTACTGATTGCCATGATGTTGCTAGGATGCTGTGGGTGGTCTCCATGGTGTTCCTATGTGTTTATGGTGTTTTAGGGGTTGCCAGGGTGTTTCTTTGAAGCTCTAAATGGCGTTGCAATGACACACACCACATAGCAACTCCCTAGATACCATTCACACCACCCTATTATCAGTGTGTATCTAGGGTGCAGAGAATGGGATCCAGGGTGTTGCTATGTGTGTTTTTTTAATGTTCTAACGGTTGCAAGGGTGTTGCTAGGATGCTGTGAAAAGTCTCCAGGGTGTTGCTCTGTGGTTGTTATGGTGTTTTAAGGGTTGCCATGGTGTTGCTAAGGTGATGTGAATTGCCACTAATGTGTTGTTTTGTTGTGGTTATGGTTGTTTTGATGTTCTAATGGTTGCTAAGGTGTTGCTAAGATGCTGTGAAGGGTCTCCAGGGTGTTTCTCTGTGGTTGTTATGGTGTTTTAAGGGTTGCCAGGGTGTTGCTAGAGTTTTGTGAATGGTACCTAAGTGTTGTTGTGTGGTCTTTATGGTGCTATTATTGTTGCTAGGGTGTCTCTAGTGTGCAGTGAATGGTTTCCAGGGTGTTGCTGTGTTGTTTTTGACTTCAGTATGTTGTTCTGGTATGGTGTTCTGTTTGAAGGCTGCTTTTCTTCAGGTTTTCTCTCATCTGTGTGAGTCTGTACGTTTAGTTCTGTATTCATTAATCGTCATTGATTTTATGGTTTACAGAAGTGGAGCCTGGTGGTCTCATCCTGCCTGTTAAAGTCATCGCGAGCACCTTTACCTTCCACTGTCACATACACTGGCCTCATGTTGTGGGATTGATTTCCCAGATGTGTATAGGAACCAACTTTTGAACTTTGCACATCTAAATTGGTGTGCTACAGGCTCTAGAATATGACACACACACAGACAGAGGTGTGTAAGCAGAGCTTGATGTCAATCGTACATGTTGAAGCGTTTTAGTTGTCGAAAGTCTGAAAGCTAATTTATAAAGATGTGTGTATTTATGCGTTTTAAAGGTCAATATAATGTTTTTTTCAAGCAATACCACAGTAGCTATGCTTTCATCCAAAGACCATATGTCTATGAGCATTCCTGCTGCTCCTGCACAGATATCACTGAGAGGAGTTGAGTCTGCTGCACTGTTGAGATTCTCCACTGGTGTTTGTTCTCCTCTAATAAATGAGCTGCGCCTCAGAAGACCAAACGCAGTAAACGCGGTGAACACGGTGGCTTTTGGAGGTCGTGGGACAGGAGCGCAGACAGATGCTCAAGACAGTTCTGGAGGGAATAATAGAAGAATACTGGAGCACTGTGATGATGGACTGATGGAGGACTGAGGCCTTTTACAATCAGCACAACAACATTTCACATCTGCAGTAATGGAAAGCTGGAAACATGAAGAGCTGCAGACCAACATTAATGACGCAAAGACCCTCACACACATTTATAGACCTTTTTCTCGGCTGCTGCATGGAGGGCGCCATAGCGAGCAGCGTCTTCTGGTAGAATGTTTAGAACTTCTGTTTACAGCGTTTACAACAGGTAATCTGCGCTCTGAAAATGGGTTTCTTGAGTGGATTATGGAGTGTTTTTGTGACACACGACTTAGAAAGGTGTGTGTTAAAGCCGTTATAATCTGTCCGATGTGATTCAAGTGCGAGAGAAAAACGTTCTCCTAGTTTACGTGTTTGCCGTCAGAAATACAGTGTGTGTGTGTGTGTGTGTGTTCCCGATCTGCCAGCTGTTAGCTCAGTGGCTCTTCCATGCACACACACATACACGCACACAATACTTCACTGCATTATAGAGCAAACCAGATTACTGGCATGAAACTTAACAGGTGTTTAAGTCATGCAATTTACAAAAATGACCAACAAAAGTGTGTGACTGATACTCTGCTGGCTGATTTGCTGTTCATTCTAATCGTGAGCCGTTTATGTTTCATTGAGTTAGTTTGTATTGTGTAGTATTTACCTCAACTAGAGACTACGTGTGTGTCAAACATTATGGTGAGTTACATTAGTTCAGGCTGGTTATATGTTAGAAAGAAAGAGAAAATGTTGACTTTAGCGATGACGAGGCTTCATTTAAATGGCACAAGATGACGTCTGACACCGAGGGGAAAATGCCTCGCAGCATTTGTTTTCCATCCTATTAAATCGCATTTTTTAAAAGATCCGTCCAGGAGGTGGCGCTGATCAACAACAGCATCAGTTCACAGATGTTAAAAGTGAATAAAACAGATTAAAACTATAGTTTCAGAGCTGTCCGAATGTGACTGTTTACACACATCAGCTGCAGACTGGAAGTTCTTAGCGTTCTCCTTGCGCGTACACGCAAAGCATCATGGGTAATTTTGCGTTCTAAGAAAAAGGTCTATATCTGATCAGCAACTGTCAGCTCAATCACACCACCAGAGTTCAGTCGCATTATTTCTTATCAAATGAAATGTGTGCAAACGTTTTTTATGTGCATTTTCAAAATTGATGTGCATCTTTTCATTTACATGAAGCCAAAGTAAGGCAAGCGTTTTTATATAGCACGATTCATACAATTCATAGAGCTTTACATTAACAAGAATAAAAGAAACTTAAAACACAACAACTTCCACAAGTGATCTCAATATTCCTTCCAAAACTGTGTTGATCTCACACACAAATAATAAAAATGATTAAAAACAGGTTTAAGGGTGCACTCACACTAGGCTATCCCAACCGTGCCCATTTCCTGGTTTGTTTGACAAGTGTGAGTGCTCTGAGTCAGCCCAGGTTGTCACGGTTTGTGTAGAGGAAAGAGGAGCGAGGACTCAGAAAATAATATGGGTTTTATTAATCATAAAAGAAAATAAACAGTAAAATAAACTACCCCGAGGGGGAAACATTAATAAAACAAATAAACAATCAAGACTAACTGGACTGGGCAGGCTGGCAAGGATCTGAACTGGACCACATCAGGAGAAGGCAACATTTGACGACGAACAGGCACAGGACAGCAGACATGAGGAGAATATAAGCAAGAGTAAATTAACACAAACAGAAGAACATAATTAACTAATAATGCGTTAACAAGGAGGGTGGGATTAGACGATAGACGGGAGAGCACCTGACACAGACAACACAAGCCATGTGCTCACATAAAACAGGACAAGAACACGCACCCAATGAGAGAACTCATTAACCGCGTGTTCAAATGACAACACGAGCCCGCGGTGCATGCAAACATGCACCACGTGCTAAACACAACACCAATAGAAGACTGAACACAAGACCCGAGTACACGGTGAATGAAAACACTCACACATGCAGCGTGCATGTTTCATCCCAGCGCCAGCTGAAACTGAAACCTACTAGACTGAGACGCTGGGAATGAAACATCACGCTGCAGACAGACGAACGTAAACACCCGGACGGGAGCGTGCAATTGCAAACACACACAGACCAGACCCCACGCATCAAGCGGGAGTGCGCACGGTCCAAGCGTGTTCACAAATGGCGCTCCTACAGAGACGCACACGATGACAAAACAAGTGCTTGACCCAAGAAAACTCGAGCCGAGCACAACAGGACAGGACAAGACAGAGCTAGTGTCCGGACTCTGCCACCAAGACAAGAATTTACAAGATCAGAGTGGCAGAACCCTGACACAGGTGTGGTTCAGTTGGCCTGGTTGGCAGAGGTGTGTGTGGTTCGGTTGGGCTTTGGTGCGGTACGCTTGTAGTGTGAGTGCAAAGCCAGCCTGAGCCCGAAACTGAAGACGCAACCTCACTTTAAGCGACTGTTTCATGTGCATTTATGAATCATTCTTACTGTTCAATGAGCTGTCAGAGTTTATTAAAGACACAAACCCCTCACTGCACCACAGCTGCACCTCCAGACCTCATAATACCTACAGCATGAGGAGTTTATGAACATTTATGAGCGTCAGTGATCTGACTGTGTGTCACTGCAAATCACACGGCTAACATAATACAAAACAATATAACTGCAGCAGTGTCCAGAGAGAGCGCTTCTCTTCTGTTGAACTGAACAGAGCATCATTGTTGACGGAAGCGTGCTCGGACTCGGAAGGTGAAATGCAGTGTGAGTGCAGGTCATCAGGGGAGAGGGGAGAGGGGAAAATCACGCTTCAGCACTAGATACAACTGTATCTAGTGTGAGTACACCCTAAATGCAATGAAATAAAAGAAAAGAAAGACACAAATAGTCTAAATAGGTATTTTTGTACAGTAATGAGCATAAAAATATGTGGACGGAAACACAGAAGGTGCGATGGACAAATCTGCTGCGTCCATAAATGCAACCCAGGCTCATTCTGAAAACGTAGTCCCGAGGACGTTTCTGGAGACCGCGAATTATGTAGCTGGAGGTACGTATGGCTGCATTTCGTTTTTTAAGCGAACGCTGCGGGGCGGTATGGCGCCATTCCTTTTAGCGCTCGCCGGCTGACCGCTTACCTTTGTGTGAAGGGCTTTCCCGCCGCAACCAGTTTGTCCAGTTAACTCGTCCTGTACGTCGGCGGACTCGAGACGCAGAGAGGAGCTGACAACGATGACGATGAGCGGGTTTGAGTCCGGGGAAGAGCGGTTCCAGAAATCAGGTAAGACTAAAACAGAATCCAAGAAATAAAGCGAAGAGGTTCATAACAGGGTGAGAGTGTGGTAAAATCCGAAAACGTGGTAAAAAAAATCAGACGAGGGCTTTTCTTTTTCTGGACGGCTTTTGTAAATCGTTGGTTGGGTTTAGGGCGGGCAGGTCGATCAGTAAAATCAGTTGGGTTCAGGGAAGGAGGAGGGTGGGTGGGTCGGCCGGTCGGCCAGTCAATCATTCAGCCAGTCAGACAGACAGACAGCGTTCGACAGCGGCCTCTAGTGGGTTCACGCGAGAACAGCCCGGGCGTGAACGGTACTCGCGGGAGACATCTGAGAAGCGAAAAAGCGCACACAGCGGCCTCTCGCGGATTTGCGAAAACCAAAAACTGCAAAAATACGCACCTCCTGGGACATATTTCGCGGCCTCCAGAAACGTCCTCGAGACTACGTTTTCAGAATGAGCCTGGGTTGCATAAATGTGAATGTAGATTTTCTTTCAGTTTGTCATCCTCAAACTTTTCAATTCTCCTCTCTCTCTCTCTCTCTCTCTCTCTCCCCCCTCTCTCTCTCTCTCTCTACTCCTCCTCCAGCTCAGCTTTCTCCTCTGCATTCGGTGTGTGTGTGTGTTCAGTGTGTGTGTGTTCAGAGAGACACTGGCTGCGCAGGAGCCACCGCGGCTCGTGATCTGCGCTCCAGGAGGACGACACCGTCAGACAGAGAGACACGTGCATGTGTGTGTTTGTGTGTATGTGTGTGTGTCATGATGCTGTCGGCCGTCGCTCTGCTGCTGCTCGTCTGTCTGCAGATGTGTGTCCTGGGAAAGCCGCGGTTGCAGGTCTGTGTGTTTCTCCATCTGTGTGACGCTCAGAGAATTAACGTCTTTGTGATCTTTAATTATCGTTTGTGGGTGTTTGTTAAGTTCAACTTCAGATGTGTAACTTTGACTCGCTAATATTAATTAATCAAACAGAAATGTGCAACAACACACAGTCATAATTTACAGTCTGAGTCAGTTTTATAATGCCAGCTTGACTATCTGAAGACTTTACACATCAAAACACTGCTCAAATAATGAGTTTTTCTCTTGTGTTTAGTCCGAATATCTAAAAGTTCTTAAATTAAGAAGCATTTTTAAACAAGCCATAAATATAGACTTGTTTTCAGATATAATGAGTCAAAATTAATAATGAGTCAAAATTAAGTTTTTACTTAAAGAAAGCAAAATAATCTGCCAATGAGGGACCTGAAATAATCTTGTTTTTCCTTTTGACATAAGATTATTTCTCTTCCTCCATTGTCAGATTATTTTGCTTGTTTTAATTAAAAACTCATTTAATTTTGACTCATTATTTCTGAAAACAAGACTATATTTATGGCATGTTTAATGCTTCTTGATTTAAGAGTTTTTAGATATTTGGATAAGAAACAAGACAAAAACTCTCAATAAAAGCTTTGCTTGCAGTCTAGTTTGAGTTTGCACTTGTGAATATGCACTGATTCATTCATTTGATGTTGTCTGATATTTTGATTCCATCAAGTTGCAGCAGTAAAACATTCAGAAAACACGTTTCAGGAGTTCACACTGAGCTGATGATTGATTATAAAGTGTGTTAGAGGCATGCTGTCCCGGGAGAGAGCCCTGAGCTCATAAGATCCTCGAGCCCGGGGCTCCCTCCCATTTGCAAGGCGAGAGGGGAGTTTGAGCTCAGGTAGATCTGGAGAACTCCCCTGCTGTAGTGGCTAATGAACAGATAGTGATCGCTGTTACGAGATTACTACTTACTAGGAGCATGTCTATGGTGCTGATTTGGATTAGTCAATTAGCTTAAGCTGCATGTTTTTGGGGTGGGAGGAAACCGGGGAACCCAGGGGAAACCCACGTGAGCACGGAGAGAACGTGTAAACTCCATACAGAAACGTCGGCTGGCTTGGTAAGGACTGGAACCAGTGACGTTCTTGCTGTGAGGCAACAGTGCTAACCACTGAGCCACTGTGCCACCCATCTAGGAGAGGAGGAGGAGTAGGGGTGGAAGGGGGGATTCTTCAAAACGAAGATGGCTGTGATATAGAACTGAGAGTGTTTATAGTGGCTTAGGAATCGTCTGATTGGTCAATCATATATTGGATAATGCAGGACCAGCTGTGATCAATCATAAGCAGGTGATCCTCTCCAAATTAGTTGATCAATAAACTACGCTAATGCATGATTATTTAGAATATAGATTTTGAAATAACATTGCAAAATACTGTTACAGTGATATAAAGGGTGTTAATGAAGTAGATGTTGCAATGTAGTTGCTAGGGTGTTATTGTGTGGTTGCTAGGGTGCTGAGTGGTTACCAGAGTATTACTGTGAAGTTGCAAGGGATGTTGTAATTGATTGCCAGAGTGTGGTTCTTTAGATTGCTTCTGTATATATGTTGATTGTTTGTTTAGATATGCTTCTGTTTAGTTGCAATGGTGTTGCCATGGAGTTGTTAGGGTGTTGTGGGTAATTGTCAGTAGTTGGTTGCTAAGAATATTGCCAGAGTCTTTGGGAAAAAATAAATAGACAGAAATGTTGTTTAAGTGAATAATAGGTTTGAATTGCATAAATGCTAGAGTGTTGCCATGGCATTGCTATATTGTTGGTTTGTAGCTTTTAGGATGTTGTAGGTCATTTCAGACTGTTGTTTTGAGGTTGCTAAGACATTAGGTGCATCCCAAATCGCATACTTACTATTCTACGCCATTTTGTAGTATAAATAGTGTAAGTAGTGCATTCACTCTGAAAACTCTAAAAATAATAAGTGCACTTTAATTACCCGGATGATGCACTCATTCATTCATTCATTCATTCATTTTCCTTCGGCTTTGTCCCTTTATTAATCTGGGGTCACCAGAGCGGAATTATCCAGCATACGTTTTACGCAGTGGATGCCATTCCACCTGCAACCCAACACTGGGAAACACCCATACACTCTTGCATTCACACTCATACACTACGGCCAATTTAGTTGATCAGTTCCCCTATAGCGCATGTGTTTGGACTGTGGGGGAAACCGGAGCACCCGGAGGAAACCCACACCAACACGGGGAGGACATGCAAACTCCACACAGAAACACACACTGACCAGTGACCTTCTTTCTGTAAGAAGGCTGATTGGCTGGTCGCCCAGTCAATCATTCAGCCAGTCGGACAGACAGATGTTAGTTCGACAGCGGCCTCTGGTGGGTTTATGCGAGAACAGCGCGGGCGCGGGAGACATCTGAGAAGCGAAAAAGTGCACACAGCGGCCTCTCGCGGATTCGCGAAAACCAAAAACTGCAAAAATACACACCTCCCGGGACGTCTTTCGCGGTCTCCAGAAACGTCCTCGGGACTACGTTTTCAGAATGTAGTTGGTATTCATCAAACTTTTGGAAAAAAAGGATATTGCTGGGACTGGATACCAAAATGTTCAGAATAATTAAATAATCTTTTATTCAATTAATTATTATTTTTTAAAAAAAGGTTGCAAAACTCTTTTAAATATGAACTTTGTTAAATTAATTTGCAGCTAAAATAATGTTAATAATGAATGTATAGTTTTAAACTGTACAGTTGTTTTGCGGTTGCTAGGGATTGTTGCAACTGTTTGCCAGAGTGTTGATCTGTAGTTGCTATGGTGTTGTTATGAGTTTGTTATGGTGTCACAGTGTTGCTCTGTTGTTGCTATGGTGTTGTTATGAGTTTGTTATGGTGTCACAGTGTTGTTCTGTGGTTTCTAGGGTGTTGTTATGAGTTTGTTATGGTGTTACAGTGTTGCTCTGTTGTTGCTATGGTGTTGTTATGAGTTTGTTATGGTGTCACAGTGTTGCTCTGTAGTTGCTATGGTGTTGTTATGAGTTTGTTATGGTGTTACAGTGTTGCTCTGTTGTTGCTATGGTGTTGTTATGAGTTTGTTATGGTGTCACAGTGTTGCTCTGTAGTTGCTATGGTGTTGTTATGAGTTTGTTATGGTGTCACAGTGTTGTTCTGTGGTTTCTAGGGTGTTGTTATGAGTTTGTTATGGTGTTACAGTGTTGCTCTATTGTTGCTATGGTGTTGTTATGAGTTTGTTATGGTGTCACAGTGTTGCTCTGTAGTTGCTATGGTGTTGTTATGAGTTTGTTATGGTGTTACTGTGTTGATCTGTGGTTTCTAAGGTGTTGTTATGAGTTTGTTATGGTGTTACAGTGTTGATCTGTGGTTTCTAGGGTGTTGTTATGAGTTTGTTATGGTGTTACAGTGTTGCTCTGTCATTTCTAGGGTGTTGTTAGGAGTTTGTTATGGTGTTACAGTGTTGCTCTGTGGTTTCTAGGGTGTTGTTATGAGTTTGTTATGGTGTTGCTGTGTGGCTGTCACAGCATTACTCTGTGGTTGCTAGTGTGTTGTTATGAGTTTACTATGGTGTTGCTTTGTTTCTGTCACGTGTTGCTCTGTAGTTGCTAGGGTGTTGTTATTAATTGTTTATGGTGTTGCTGTCAGAGTTGCTCTGTGGTTGCTGTGCTGTTTTGAATTTATTATGGTTTTGCTGTCTAGCTGTCAGGGTTGCTCTGTGGTTGCTAGGCTGTTTTGAATTTTTATGGTTTTGCTGTCTAGCTGTCAGGGTTGCTCTGTGGTTGCTAGGGTGTTTTGAATTTGTTATAGTGTTGCTGTCTAGCTGTCAGGGTTGCTCTATAGTTGCTAGGGTGTTGTTATGAGTTTGCTATGGTGTTACTGTGTGGCTAACACAGTGTTACTCTGTGGTTGCTAGGGTGTTGTTATGAATTTGTTATGGTGTCACAGTGTTGCTCTGTGGTTGCTAGGGTGTTGTTATGAGTTTGTTATGGGGTGTTGCGGTCTGGCTGTCACAATGTTGCTGTAACACGGGGAGTGACAGAGACAACTGAGTTTAGGATCCACGTGCAGGTTTATTCAAAGTCAGGAAGGCAATGGTCAACATAGGTGCAAACAGATGTATAAAGGCAGTCCAGAATCGTGGTCAAAGGTATCAGACGATAGGTCAGAAGGCAGGCGGCAGACAAGGAGAAAAGTAAACAAGGCAAAGATCAAAACACGGAGAAACAAGACTAGGAGAATTGCGTTGTAATGTCACTTTACAGATAACAAGACTCGGCAATGGAAGTGAGAGTGTGTGCTGTATAAATAGTGTGTGTAATCAGTCTTTGACAATCCTCAGCTGGTGCAAGTGTAATCAGTGAAAATAAGGAAGCATGTGTGTTTGTGGAACGGAGTGCATGTATGAAAATGTAGTCCATGAATGGCGGATTTGTAGTCCAAGTAAATGTGTGTGAGATCCAGTGATCTAGGATGCTACGATCGCTGGTGATCGTGACAGTTGCTCTGTGGTTGCTAGGGTGTTGTTATTAATTGTTTATGGTGTTGCTGTGTGGTGGGCAGTGTTTCTCTATGGTTGCTAGGATGTTTTGAATTTGTTATGGTGTTGCTGTCTAGCTGTCAGGGTTGCTCTATAGTTGCTAGGGTGTTGTCATGAGTTTGCTATGGTGTTACTGTGTGGCTATCACAGTGTTACTCTGTGGTTGCTAGGGTGTTGTTATGAATTTGTTGTGCTGTCACAGTGTTGCTCTGTGGTTGCTAGGGTGTTGTTATGAGTTTGTTATGGTGTCACAGTGTTGCTCTGTTGTTGCTATGGTGTTATGAGTTTATGGTGTTACAGTGTTGCTCTGTGGTTTCTAGGGTGTTGTTATGAGTTTTTTATGGGGTGTTGCTGTCTGGCTGTCACAATGTTGCTCTGTTGTTGCTATGGTGTTGTTCTGAGTTTGTAATGGTGTTACCGTCTGGCTGTCACAATGTTGCTCTGTGGTTGCTAGGGTTTTGTTATGAGTTTGTTGTGGTGTCACAGTGTTGCTCTGTGGTTGCTTGGGTGTTGTTATGAGTTTGCTATGTTGTTGCTGTGTCACTGTCCCAGTGTTGTTCTATGGTTGCTATGATGTTATTATGTGTTTGTTAAGGTGTTGCTGTGTGGTTGTCACAGTGTTGCTCTGTGGTTGCTAGAGTGTTGTTATAACTTTGTTAAGGTGTTGCTATGTGACTGTCACAATGTTGCTCTGTGGTTGCTAGGGTGTTGTTATAACTTTGTTAAGGTATCACAGTGTTGCTCTGTGGTTGCTAGGCTGTTATTATGAGTTTGCTATGTTGTTGCGGTGTGCCTGTCACAGTGTTGTTTTGTGGTTGCTAGGGTGTTGTTATGAGTTTGTTATGATGTTGCTATGTGGCTGTCACAGTGTTGCTTTGTGGTTGCTAGAGTGTTATTATGTGTTTGTTATGGCATCACAGTGTTGCTCTGTGGTTGCTAGGGTGTTAATATGTGTTTGTTACGGTGTCACAGTGTTGCTCTGTGGTTGCTAGAGTGTTGTTATAACTTTGTTAAGGTGTTGCTATGTGACTGTCACAATGTTGCTCTGTGGTTGCTAGGGTGTTGTTATAACTTTGTTAAGGTATCACAGTGTTGCTCTGTGGTTGCTAGGCTGTTATTATGAGTTTGCTATGTTGTTGCGGTGTGCCTGTCACAGTGTTGTTTTGTGGTTGCTAGGGTGTTGTTATGAGTTTGTTATGATGTTGCTATGTGGCTGTCACAGTGTTGCTTTGTGGTTGCTAGAGTGTTATTATGTGTTTGTTATGGCATCACAGTGTTGCTCTGTGGTTGCTAGGGTGTTAATATGTGTTTGTTACGGTGTCACAGTGTTGCTCTGTGGTTGCTAGAGTGTTGTTATAACTTTGTTAAGGTGTTGCTATGTGACTGTCACAATGTTGCTCTGTGGTTGCTAGGGTGTTGTTATAACTTTGTTAAGGTATCACAGTGTTGCTCTGTGGTTGCTAGGCTGTTATTATGAGTTTGCTATGTTGTTGCGGTGTGCCTGTCACAGTGTTGTTTTGTGGTTGCTAGGGTGTTGTTATGAGTTTGTTATGATGTTGCTATGTGGCTGTCACAGTGTTGCTTTGTGGTTGCTAGAGTGTTATTATGTGTTTGTTATGGCATCACAGTGTTGTTCTGTGGTTGCTAGGGTGTTAATATGTGTTTGTTACGGTGTCACAGTGTTGCTCTGTGGTTGCTAGGGTGTTGTTATGAGTTTTTTATGGGGTGTTGCTGTCTGGCTGTCACAATGTTGCTCTGTTGTTGCTATGGTGTTGTTATGAGTTTGTTATGGTGTTACTGTCTGGCTGTCACAGTGTTGCTCTGTGGTTGCTAGGGTGTTGTTATGAGTTTGTTGTGGTGTCACAGTGTTGCTCTGTGGTTGCTTGGGTGTTGTTATGAGTTTGCTATGTTGTTGCTGTGTCACTGTCCCAGTGTTGTTCTGTGGTTGCTATGATGTTATAATGTGTTTGTTAAGGTGTTGCTGTGCGGCTGTCACAGTGTTGCTCTGTGGTTGCTAGAGTGTTGTTATAACTTTGTTAAGGTGTTGCTATGTGACTGTCACAATGTTGCTCTGTGGTTGCTAGGGTGTTGTTATAACTTTGTTAAGGTATCACAGTGTTGCTCTGTGGTTGCTAGGCTGTTATTATGAGTTTGCTATGTTGTTGCGGTGTGCCTGTCACAGTGTTGTTCTGTGGTTGCTAGGGTGTTGTTATGAGTTTGTTATGGTGTTGCTATGTGACTGTCACAGTGTTGCTTTGTGGTTGCTAGAGTGTTGTCATGTGTTTGTTATGGCATCACAGTGTTGCTCTGTGGTTGCTAGGGTGTTAATATGTGTTTGTTACGGTGTCACAGTGTTGCTCTGTGGTGTTGTGAATGTGGTGTTGTTATGAATTTTGCTATGTTGCTGTCACAATGTTGCTCTATGGTTGCTAGAGTGTTGTTATAAGTTTGTTATTATGTTGCTATATGGTTGCTAGGGTTGCAATAAAGTTGCTTCCAGGGTATTTCAAGGGTGTTGGATTTTTATGTATGTGAAATGTATGAAAATAATTAATATAAGCCATTTTGGCCGCACCACTCAGTTTCAGCTTTGACAGTATGCATGGTTTTGCGTTTTTCTGCTTGTTATTATTAGTATGTGGATTTAACCGTGTCCTTGAGAGGGATTGTGACGTTTATTGTTTGCTTGGGTGTGATGTGTGTGACTGATCCACACAGATGGTAAGGCCACGCTTACTTCCTACAGTACTTCCCTTCCATCATTAGGATGTCAAACGCTGCAGATACGACACCGCAGAGGCACTTTAAATGTCAACGCTGGCCTTTTTTAATAACAGGATCTGAGGGATGAAAGAATGAGTGCAGTTGCCGGAGTTTAGTGCCATGCTTATGCCAGCTGTGAGAAACTGAACAGCAGTGGTGTAAATAATGTCAGCGCTGCGCCACCGGCTATTTTAGCGCTTTACAGGAGGCTGCTGTGTGTTTACAGTCCTAACCTTGACCTCAGGGCTCAGGGCGTCACTGGTTTCTGCAGACAGTTTCCCTGGTTGTTGATGTCAACACTGATGAATCCATAAATCACAGACAATCTACAGAAGGGAGGATTTATTCCTTGACATATGATGTTTCTGTTAACAGATAAATCAGACTCTCTTACAATTATTGAGCAGCAACAGATGATTTCTACCTAGAAGTGCTGAAAAGTGATTGTTTACATCAAATATTAGCAATTTATTATGCATATATCAAGTAAAAATACTTAAAAGTTTGTTTTTTAGCAACTTATTTTATTCATTATAATATTCAGAATGGGAGTCACGGTGGCTCAGTGGTTAGCACTGTCACCTTACAGCAAGAAGGTAGTCTCGGCTGGATCAGTTGGTGTTTCTGTGTGGAGTTTGCATGTTCTCCCCATGTTGGTGTGGGTTTCCTCCAGGTGCTCCAGTTTCCCCCACAGTCCAAACACATGCGCTATAGGGGAATTGATCAACTAAATTGGCCATAGTGTATGAGTGTGAATGTAAGAGTGTATGGGTGTTTCCCAGTGTTGGGTTGCAGGTGGAATGGCATCCGCTGCGTAAAACATATTCTGGATAAGTTGACAGTTCATTCCGCTGTGGTGACCCCTGATTAATATAGGGACTAAGCTGAAGGAAAATTAATTTATAAATGAATATTCAGAATGTAGATATTAACTAATTACGTGTGGTTGTTAGAGGGTTGCTAGGCAGTTTGGGTAAGTTGCTAGTCTGTTTTGGCTGGTTGCTATGTGATCTCTAGAGTGTTCTGGTTTAATGCTAGAGTATTCTGAGTGTTTGCTAGACTGTATTTTGTTGGTTGCTAATGTATTTTGAGTGTTTGCTAGGCTGTTCTGATTGATTGGTTATTAAGGTATTTGAAATGATTGTTCTGGTTGGTTGCTAGGGTAAATTGGGCAAGGCTCTCATGGTTGGTTACTAAGATAAATTGAGTGGTTGCTAGGTTGTCCTGGTTAATTGCTATGGTTTTTTAAGTGGTTGCTAGACTGTTTTTGTTGGTTGCCAGGGTATTTTAAATTGGTTGCCAGGCTGTTTTGATTGGTTGCTATGGTATTTTGAGTGGTTACTAAGCTGTTTTGTTTGGTGTCTAGGGTATTTTGAGTGGTTGTTAGGTTGTTCTGGTGGTTGCTAAATTATGTTGAGTGGTTGCTAGGCTGTTTTGGTTGGTTGCTAGGCTGTCCTGGTTGGTTGCAACAATATATTTGAAGGGTTGCTAGGTAGCTCTGATTAATTGCTATGATATTTTGAGCAGTTACTAAGTTGTTCTGGTTGGTTTCTGGGGTATTTTGAGTTGTTGTTAGGTTGTTCTGGTTGGTTGCTAAAGTATTTTGAGTGTTTGCTAGGCTTTTCTGGTTGGTTGCTAATGTATTTTGAATGGTTGCCAGGCTGTTCTGGTTGGTTGTTCTGGTATTTTGAGCAGTTACTAAGCTGATTTGTTTGGTTTCTAGGGTATTTTGAGTAGTTGTTAGGTTATTATGGTTGGTTGCTAAAGTATGTTGAGTGGTTGCTAGGCTGTTTTGGTTGGTTGCTAGGCTGTTCTGGTTGTTTGCTAAAATATATTTGAATGGTTGCTAAGTTGTTCTGATCAATTGCTAATGTATTTTGAGTGGTTGCTAGGCTGTTTTGCTTTGTTGCTGATGTATTTTGAGTGGTTACTAATCTTTTCTGGTTTGTAAATGATGTATTTTGAAAGGTTGCTAGGTTGTTCTGATCAATTACTAATGTATTTTAAGTGGTTGCTAGGCTGTTTTGCTTTGTTGCTAATGTATTTTGAGTGGTTACTAATATGTTCTGGTTTGTTGATGATGTATTTTGAATGGTTGCTAGGTTGTTCTACCAATTGCTATGGTATTTTGAGTGGTTGCTTGGCTGGTCTGGTTGGTTGCTAAGATATATTTGAGTGGTTGCTAGGTTGTTCTGATCAATTGCTATGGTGTTTTAAGTGGTTACTAAGTTTTTTTTAAATTACTAAGGTATTACTAAAATACTAAGGTATTTTGAATGGTTGCTAGGCTGTTCTGGTTGGTTGCTAATGTATTTTGTATGGTTGCCAGGTTGTTCTGGTTGGTTGCTATGGTATTTTGAGCAGCAGTTACTAAGTTGTTTTGTTTGGTTTCTAGGATATTTAGAATAGTTGTTAGGTTGTTCTGGTTGGTTGCTAAAGTATGTTAAGTGGTTGCTAGGCTGTTTTGGTATGTCGCTAGGCTGTTCTGGTTGTTTGCTAAGATATATTTAAGTGGTTGCTATGTTGCTCTGATAAATTGCTATGGTATTTTGAGTGGTTGCTTGGCTGGTTTGGTTGGTTGCTAAGGTATGTTGAGTGGTTGCTAGGCTGTTTTGATTGGTTGCCAGAATGTTCTGGTTTGCTAAGATATATTTAAATGGTTGTTCTGATAAATTGCTATGGTGTTTTGAGTGGTTACTAAGTTGTTCAGGTTAGTTTCTAGGGTATTTTGAGTTGTTGTTAGGTTGTTCTGGTTGGTTGCTAAGGTAATTTGAGTGGTAGCTAGGCTGTTTTGCTTTGTTGCTAATGTATTTTGAGTGGTTTCTAAGCTGTTCTGGTTTGTTGGTGATGTATTTTGAGTGGTTGCTAGGTTGTTCTGATTAATTACTATGGTATTTTGAGTGGTTGCTTGGCTGCTCTGATTGGTTGCTAATGTATTTTGAGTGGTTGCTATGCTATTCTGGTTGGTTGCTATAAAGGTATTGCTGTCTGATTGCTTTCTATGGTGTTTTTCTTCCTGTCTCTTCAGTTAATGAATGATATTTATTGTCAAAAGCACTTTAAAAATAAACTTGAATTGAATTGAATGGCATTTGAGAGTGCTGTGTCCTCTTTCAGTGTGTAGGTGTGACTATCAGCTCTAGTGCTACAGTACGGCTGAGTTAAAGTTTGTACATGTTTGTGTTTGTGAGTTTTTCTGAGCGTGCAGACCAGTAGTCATCTGTTTACCAAGTCTGAAGGTAATTAAAGCGGCTCCAGTGCTGGATTTACCGTGGTGAAGCAGTGGCTGTTATCTCAGGCATTATGAGCTCTGTGGTTTCGCTCTTAAAGTGCATTTGTGTGACACATGCAGACGGTCTCGTCCTCCACATGGGGTCCACATGAGCCCAGCAGGACAGAGGAATGCGACTCGCTGGCGAACACACACACAATTACACACATAATTCACACTAGCACAGCCTGCTCACACTGGATTGAGTGCTGGGGTAAAGTCTTTGTCATATTAATTCATATACAGCTGAAGTCAGAATTATTAGCCCGTCTCTTTATTTTCCCCCAATTTTAAATTAACAGAGAGAAGATTTTTATTCAGCACATTTCTAATCATAATAGTTTTAATAACTCATCTCTAATAACTGATTTATTTTCTCTTCACCATGATGACAGCACATAATATTAGACTAAATATTCTTCAAGACACTAGTATTCAGCTTAAAGTGACATTTAAAGGCTTAACTAGGTTAATTAGGGTAAAGTTAGGGTAATTAGGCAACTCATTGTATAACAGTGGTTTATTCTGAAGACAATCCCAAACTGGGGGGCTAATAATACTGACATTAAAATGGTGTTTAAGAAATTAAAAACTGCTTTTATTCTAGCTGAAATAAAACAAATAAGACTTTCTCCAGAAGAAAAAACATTGGAGGAAATACTGTGAGAAATTCCTTGCTCTTTTAAACTCATTTGAGATATAGTAGCTCACAGTAGGGCGAATAATTTTGACTTCAACTGTATATACAGCAGGCTTGGGCAATATCCAAATTTTGATACCGTCAAACCTCCTCCCTATTTTACCTTGGTATCCGGTAATACCAGGCATAATTAAAATAATTATGCTGTAAGGCTCAGACAGCATCACCAAACTGTTGGCTTGTGCCTAAACCATTCAGAAACCGAATGCCGTATATGCGACCTTAGGTTGGCGGTCACCTGTTTGTCTTCTTCCTATTAGAGATCTGTGCATGACGCTCTCTCTCATTCACACACACACACACATAAACAGCATCCACGCGGATGCGCACGTGCTCTGGAGCTCGGGAGCGATATTGTTAGCTCGCGCGCCCGCTCCCTTTCAAATTACACCAGAGTTACCGACCGCTCCCGCGCTTAATTCGGAAATTTATTTAGATAAATCGGAAATTTATCTTGCACCGCAAGATCGGGTCCCCTGGTACAGCAGCGGGAATGCAAACCTCTAGTTCGTATTTATCACGTCTCCCTTCTCGTTCGGTCAAAACCGGAAATACTGCCAAACTGCAGGTCACTTGGTGTGTGACTCGCCATCTTACGTCACCTCTCTCTCTCCTGATGACAGTCACGCATACGCATTTATAGGCATTAAATAAATATTTATTATTTAATACTTGTCTCCTATTTAAGTGCATTGTTTTTATGACAGAATAACCAGCCTGATCTCACGAGAAAATGAATTTGTACGAATTCGTAAGAGTTCAGTCGTTCGAAATTGTACGATTTTAAAAAGGAGGCGTGGCACCTAACCCCACCCCTAAACCCAACCGTCATTGGGGGATGAGCAAATCATTCGAAAATGTACGAATTAGATCGTACGAATTCATACGAATTAGCCATTAAATCACAAAGTTACGAATTGCGGTGAGATTGTGTTGGTATAACGGTATTGAAACTGACACCGTTGCTATTTTTAGATCCCGCGGTATACCATATTACCGTATTACCACCCAAGCCTAATATACAGTTGAAGTCAGAATTATTTACCCCCTTTGAATTTATTTTCTTTTTAAAATATTTCCCAGATGATGCTGAATAGAGCAAGGAAATTTTCACAGTATGTCTGATAATATTTATTCTTCTGGAAAAAAGTCTGATTTGTTTTATTTCGGCTAGAATAAAAGCAGTTTTTAATTTTTATGAACCTTTTTAAGGTCAATATTATTTGCCCCTTTAAGCTATATTTTATTTCGATAGTCTACAGAACAAACCATCATTATACAATAACTTGCCTAATTACCCTAACCTGCCTAGTTAACCTAATTAACCTAATTAAGCCTTTAAATGTCACTGTAAGCTGAATACTAGTGTCTTGAAGAATATCTAGTCTAATATTATTTACTGTCATCATGACAAAGAGAAAATAAATCAGTTATTAGAGATGAGTTATTAAAGCTATTATGATTAGAAATGTGTTGCGAAATCTGTCCTCCATTATACAGAAATTGGCAAAAAATAAATAAACAAGGGTCTAATAATTTTGACCTCAACTATACATATACAGGATAGTTGAGGGTCGGAAAGTGAAACTGAACTCCTAGTTTTAGAGCACAGTAACTCATTCATTTAATCTATATTTCTATTGCGCTTTTACAATGTAGATTGTGTCAGAGCAGCTGAACACAGAAGTTCTAGTAAACTGAAACTGTGTCAGTCCAGTTTTCAGAGTTGAAGTTCAGTTTAGATCAGTTCATCGGTGTGCAGCTCCAAAAGTCCCAACCAAACAAGCCAGAACAAACTTCACCAATTGAGCAAAGTGAGGGGAAAAAACCTGGAGAGAAATCAAGCTCAGTTGGGCACGACCATTTCTCCTCTGGCCACACTTCTTGTGCTGAGCTGCAGTCTAGGCGCTGGAGTTTGGAGAGTGCTGGACGTCCATCGTGGAGAACTGCAGGTGTGAGAGATCACTGGCTGGTGTTCAGGCTAGCCCACAAGATCAATGCAGAGACTCGTCTGTCACTGGGGTCTTTCAGGAATCAGTTTCATGCACTCCCCTCGTCCATGACCACCACAGCATATGCTCAGGATACGGCCTGGTCCAGGATTATGATAATTGATCAGTATTGTGTAGTTCCTCCTCATTACTGCATCAGCTGGTCTTGGGAATGACAGATCTGAGTCCTGCACAGCGGCCAGAGGGATTTTGAGCTGTTCTTCAGAATAGTGTTCAGGTCACTACATAATGCTGCTGGAGGAAAACCTTTCCTGACTTGCTCCTCCAAAACATCCCAAAGTGCTCAATAATGTTTAGGTCTGGGTATTGAGCAGGCCATGGCAGATGTTCAACTTCACTTTCATGTGTCATGTTTTCAAATGTAGTCTTCTGTATTCTATAGGCATTGGTTCTGATGAGGAAGGGGTCAAAAACAGGACAGAAAAATTAAATATTATTTACTTCTAAATTATGATGTGTTTGATGTACAAACGTTGATAAGTTAATTTCAGAGAACAGTACAAAAAAACAGGAATTTAATGACTGCTGCAACACACTCAAATTGGTCTGGGTTGTGTTTATACTGCAGATTCACATTCATTCATTCATTCATTCATTCATTCATTCATTTTCCTTCGGCTTGGTCCCTTATCAGAGGTCACCACAGTGCAATGAACCACCAATTATTCCATCATATGTTTTACACAGTGAATGCCTCTCTAGCTGCAACCCAGTACTGGGAAACACCCATACACACACACACACACCCACACACACACTCATACCCTATGGCCAGTTTAGTTGATCAGTTCCCCTATAGCGCATGTGTTTGGACTGTGTGGGAAACCGGAGCACCCAGAGGAAACCCACACCAACACGGGGAGAACATGCAAACTCCACACAGAAACACCAACTGACCCAGCCACGACTTGAACCAGCGACGTTCTTGCTGTGAGGCGACAGTGCTAACATTGTGCCGCCCGTCAAACGTCTGATAATCATATTAGCTGCAATTGTTAGTATCCTAAACTCTTCTTTCTGCAGTCATATGATGAAATGACAGTCAGATGAAATATGACAGTGTGCTGGTGGATGGACATCTGCGGCTCTGCTTTATGCAACATCTCCACGAGTTCCCACGATGCACCAGGAGCAGGAGCCAGAAGCTTATGGACAGGTTGGAAAGCTTTCAAGCAGCTCTTTCCATCAGTTCAGTGTTTCGTTCTCAAAGCCAACAAACTGACATGGGGAGCTCTCAGATCTCAGATCAGTGCGTCTGCCCAGAGCCTGATACAGCATCATGTGTGGCGTCTGAAGGCTGAAATCAGTACAGCATCATTATAAAATCATCATGCCGGACAGATGGAGATGTACAGCACTAATCTCCTCGGTAGAGCAACCTACTCCCATGCGGAAGTTCGCCGGTTCTATACCAGCTTGGGGCAGGTTGGGTACATTAGGACTGGCGGGGTTACATTGGTGCCGTGACCTGGATGGGAGTGAGGTTTAGGGGGAGTGAGTGTCACGGAGCCCAGCTAGTAAGTGCTGTGCAGGTAAACCTCACTCCTCTGATCTCTAAAGGTGCTTTAGCGACAGACGCTAGAGGCCATGGGCTTTAGCCTCCTTGGTAGAGCAACCGACTCCCATGCGGAAGGTCGCCGGTTTGATACCAGCTTGGGGCGGGTTGAGTGTAGTAGGACTGGCGGGGTTACATTGGTGCCGTGACCCGGATAGGGGTGAGTGTAACGGAGCCCAGCTAGTAAGTTCTGTGCAGGTAAACCTCTAAAGGTGCTTTAGCGACAGACGCTAGAGGCCATGGTCTTTAGCCTCCTTGGTTGCTGTTTGACTGACTGACTGACCGACCGATCAACTGACCCACCCTCCTCCTTCCCTAAACCCAACCAACACGTTTCAAAAGCAATCCAGAAAAAGAAAAGTCCTCGTCTGATTTTTACTACGTTTTCAGAATTTACCACATTCTCACTCTGTTATTTACTTTATTTTTTAGATTCTGTTTTTGTCTTACCTGCTGTCTGGCACCGTTCTTCACCAGACTCGAACCCCGTCATCATGGTAAACTCCTCTCTGCATCTCAAGTCCGCCGACGTATATGGCAAGCTAACGGGACTAACCCGTTACAGCGGGAAAGCCATCCATAAGTTGTCAGCTGGTAAGCGCGAAAAGGAACGGCGTCATACTGCCCTGTAGCGTTCGTTTAAAAAATAAAATGCTGACATACACACCTCTGGCTACATAATTCACAATCTCCAGAAACGTATATAGGGCTACGTTTTCAGAATCAGCTTATGTTGGTCCAGTTAAAGTGGAATAACAGTTTAACTTAAATTCCTCATATCACTTTAAACCACGAAACATCTGATTCTTTTATCTTAGTTTTAATACAGTAACAGAAACCTCAGGTTAATATTAAGCATTTCTTTCAAGTTTATTATTATTATTATTATTTAAAAACAGAAAATACAGTTTGAACAATGTACAATACATAAACCTTCTTAGAGTGCAGGCAATAACAATCAATTATTAACAATAAACAATAAATAAATACAACAATAAATACATAAAAATGCAGACATACATCATCGCATTGTCGTTCATTTAGAAATATATGCAGCGCATCTGTGTATATACTACTGCAAAGTGTTCTCGCGCTCCGCCATCTCACAATATAAATATAAAACAAATAAACTCTGCTTGCCATAGTTTACAGAGGAAACATGTATTGTTACAGCTTTATTATAAATGGTATGTGATTTATTTTGAAAGTTTAACTGTTTCTGTGCTGTTTAGCGCTCCTCTGTGCGTTCAGAGAGAGAGAGAGAGATCACATTACATACGGTTCTTCCACTGACCTCTTTCTGTGGATTTTTCCATGGTTTTTGTTCTCCTTTTTGATTTAAATATGCTTTCCCAGCATCCCTCAAAGCCTTCCTTACTCTGTCCTTTCATTTGTTCATGTCGGCTCTCCTTTTTTTGCAGAAGATTTGTCTTTTAATGTCTGAAGCGGACATGACAGCTATTCTTCTTAGTGGGCATAAACAGTTTTATAAACGCGTGACACTATTTTGTTTAATGTTTAAAATGCAGACTCATGGTCACGTGAAAATATCCCCAAACTGTTTCTGTATACAAAGTTCACACAAACAATTAATGTCACATGGTTATCTAAGTATTTATTTGAGAATTTTATGCACTCAATTGACAAGGCAAGATTCAGAAAACAGGGCAAGGCAATGCTTCATAATGCTACAGGAAATAAACAAGACTCAGCAATGTGTATGGGAATGTGAGGTGTATAAATAGTCCAAGTAATGAGTCAATCATGAGTTTCAGCTGTGTGTGTGTCAGTGTCTGAATGATTGCATACTGCATGTTTTCCAGTAATCTGCAAAGCCTAGCTCGCTGGTGATCATGACTGATAATTAGGGTAAAGTTAGGGTAATTAGGCAAGTCATTGTATAACAGTGGTTTGTTCTGTAGACAATCCTAAACAAATATTGCTGAAGGGGCTAATAATATTGAGCTTAAAATGGGTTTAAAGCTGTTCTCTGGTTATTTAAAGTGCTTTTTATTCTCACCTGTAAGCCGCTTTGGGAAAATGCATAAATGAATAGATTTAATAATACGGTAATGATGCATCAATAAAGGGCTTGAAATGTAAGTTCAGGTGTGTGTGTGTGTGTGTATGTGTGTGCGTGTGTGTGTGTGTGTGTGATCCATCGAGGTCTCTCGTTCTGTGTGTGTGTGTGAAGGTGCTTTTGTTTGAATTCGTCCATTATGGAGTGTAAAATAGCCAGTAACCATAGCCGGCGGGTCAGTCCTGCTGCCAGCTTCACTCCCAGCCAGTTCAAAGAGCTTTTACTGTAGACAGACTTCAGAAAGAGGAGATTATATTTCAGGCCAGACACTGATCCAACACTGCAGCTGAAACGCAAGAGATTTGGTGTTTCAGGCCGTCATGCATCCAACTGTGAAACCTGCATCATGATGAAAAGATGCTCTCTAGCAGAAACCAGTGTAAAGATTGATGATCTCCAGTATAAACCAGTGTAAAGATTGATGATCTCTAGTGTAAACCAGTGTAAAGATTGATGATCTCCAGTATAAACCAGTGTAAAGATTGAAGATCTCCAGTATAAACCAGTGTAAAGATTGATGATCTCCAGTATAAACCAGTGTAAAGATTGATGATCTCTAGTGTAAACCAGTGTAAAGATTGATGATCTCCAGTATAAACCAGTGTAAAGATTGATGATCTCAAGTGTAAACCAGTGTAAAGATTGATGATCTCCAGTGTAAACCAGTGGAAAGATTGAAGATCTCAAGTGTAAACCAGTGTAAAGATTGAAGATCTCAAGTGTAAACCAGTGTAAAGATTGAAGATCTCAAGTGTAAACCAGTGGAAAGATTGAAGATCTCAAGTGTAAACCAGTGTAAAGATTGAAGATCTCAAGTGTAAACCAGTGTAAAGATTGAAGATCTCAAGTGTAAACCAGTGTAAAGATTGATGATCTCCAGTATAAACCAGTGTAAAGATTGATGATCTCCAGTATAAACCAGTGTAAAGATTGAAGATCTCAAGTGTAAACCAGTGTAAAGATTGATGATCTCCAGTATAAACCAGTGTAAAGATTGATGATCTCCAGTATAAACCAGTGTAAAGATTGATGATCTCCAGTATAAACCAGTGTAAAGATTGAAGATCTCAAGTGTAAACCAGTGTAAAGATTGATGATCTCCAGTATAAACCAGTGTAAAGATTGATGATCTCCAGTATAAACCAGTGTAAAGATTGAAGATCTCAAGTGTAAACCAGTGTAAAGATTGATGATCTCCAGTATAAACCAGTGTAAAGATTGATGATCTCCAGTATAAACCAGTGTAAAGATTGAAGATCTCAAGTGTAAACCAGTGTAAAGATTGATGATCTCCAGTATAAACCAGTGTAAAGATTGATGATCTCCAGTATAAACCAGTGTAAAGATTGATGATCTCAAGTGTAAACCAGTGTAAAGATTGAAGATCTCCAGTGTAAACCAGTGTAAAGATTGATGATCTCCAGTGTAAACCAGTGTAAAGATTGAAGATCTCCAGTATAAACCAGTGTAAAGATTGAAGATCTCCAGTGTAAACCAGTGTAAAGATTGATGATCTCCAGTATAAACCAGTGTAAAGATTGATGATCTCCAGTATAAACCAGTGTAAAGATTGAAGATCTCAAGTGTAAACCAGTGTAAAGATTGATGATCTCCAGTATAAACCAGTGTAAAGATTGAAGATCTCAAGTGTAAACCAGTGTAAAGATTGATGATCTCCAGTATAAACCAGTGTAAAGATTGATGATCTCCAGTATAAACCAGTGTAAAGATTGATGATCTCAAGTGTAAATCAGTGTAAAGATTGAAGATCTCCAGTGTAAACCAGTGTAAAGATTGATGATCTCCAGTATAAACCAGTGTAAAGATTGAAGATCTCAAGTGTAAACCAGTGTAAAGATTGATGATCTCCAGTATAAACCAGTGTAAAGATTGATGATCTCCAGTATAAACCAGTGTAAAGATTGATGATCTCAAGTGTAAATCAGTGTAAAGATTGATGATCTCTAGTGTAAACCAGTGTAAAGATTGAAGATCTCAAGTGTAAACCAGTGTAAAGATTGATGATCTCCAGTGTAAACCAGTGTAAAGATTGATGATCTCCAGTATAAACCAGTGTAAAGATTGATGATCTCAAGTGTAAATCAGTGGAAAGATTGAAGATCTCAAGTGTAAACCAGTGTAAAGATTGAAGATCTCAAGTGTAAACCAGTGTAAAGATTGATGATCTCCAGTGTAAATCAGTGGAAAGATTGAAGATCTCAAGTGTAAACCAGTGTAAAGATTGAAGATCTCAAGTGTAAACCAGTGTAAAGATTGATGATCTCCAGTGTAAACCAGTGGAAAGATTGAAGATCTCAAGTGTAAACCAGTGTAAAGATTGAAGATCTCAAGTGTAAACCAGTGTAAAGATTGAAGATCTCAAGTGTAAACCAGTGTAAAGATTGATGATCTCCAGTATAAACCAGTGTAAAGATTGATGATCTCCAGTATAAACCAGTGTAAAGATTGATGATCTCCAGTGTAAACCAGTGGAAAGATTGAAGATCTCAAGTGTAAACCAGTGTAAAGATTGAAGATCTCAAGTGTAAACCAGTGTAAAGATTGAAGATCTCAAGTGTAAACCAGTGTAAAGATTGATGATCTCCAGTATAAACCAGTGTAAAGATTGATGATCTCCAGTATAAACCAGTGTAAAGATTGAAGATCTCAAGTGTAAACCAGTGTAAAGATTGATGATCTCCAGTATAAACCAGTGTAAAGATTGATGATCTCCAGTATAAACCAGTGTAAAGATTGATGATCTCCAGTATAAACCAGTGTAAAGATTGAAGATCTCAAGTGTAAACCAGTGTAAAGATTGATGATCTCCAGTATAAACCAGTGTAAAGATTGATGATCTCAAGTGTAAATCAGTGTAAAGATTGAAGATCTCCAGTGTAAACCAGTGTAAAGATTGAAGATCTCCAGTGTAAACCAGTGTAAAGATTGAAGATCTCCAGTGTAAACCAGTGTAAAGATTGATGATCTCCAGTATAAACCAGTGTAAAGATTGAAGATCTCAAGTGTAAACCAGTGTAAAGATTGATGATCTCCAGTATAAACCAGTGTAAAGATTGATGATCTCCAGTATAAACCAGTGTAAAGATTGATGATCTCAAGTGTAAATCAGTGTAAAGATTGATGTTCTCCAGTGTAAACCAGTGTAAAGATTGATGATCTCCAGTGTAAACCAGTGTAAAGATTGAAGATCTCCAGTGTAAACCAGTGTAAAGATTGATGATCTCCAGTATAAACCAGTGTAAAGATTGAAGATCTCAAGTGTAAACCAGTGTAAAGATTGATGATCTCCAGTATAAACCAGTGTAAAGATTGATGATCTCCAGTATAAACCAGTGTAAAGATTGATGATCTCAAGTGTAAATCAGTGTAAAGATTGAAGATCTCCAGTGTAAACCAGTGTAAAGATTGATGATCTCCAGTATAAACCAGTGTAAAGATTGAAGATCTCAAGTGTAAACCAGTGTAAAGATTGATGATCTCCAGTATAAACCAGTGTAAAGATTGATGATCTCCAGTATAAACCAGTGTAAAGATTGATGATCTCAAGTGTAAACCAGTGTAAAGATTGAAGATCTCCAGTGTAAACCAGTGTAAAGATTGATGATCTCCAGTGTAAACCAGTGTAAAGATTGAAGATCTCCAGTATAAACCAGTGTAAAGATTGAAGATCTCCAGTGTAAACCAGTGTAAAGATTGATGATCTCCAGTATAAACCAGTGTAAAGATTGATGATCTCCAGTATAAACCAGTGTAAAGATTGAAGATCTGAAGTGTAAACCAGTGTAAAGATTGAAGATCTCCAGTATAAACCAGTGTAAAGATTGAAGATCTCAAGTGTAAACCAGTGTAAAGATTGATGATCTCCAGTATAAACCAGTGTAAAGATTGATGATCTCCAGTATAAACCAGTGTAAAGATTGATGATCTCAAGTGTAAATCAGTGTAAAGATTGAAGATCTCCAGTGTAAACCAGTGTAAAGATTGATGATCTCCAGTATAAACCAGTGTAAAGATTGATGATCTCCAGTATAAACCAGTGTAAAGATTGATGATCTCAAGTGTAAATCAGTGTAAAGATTGATGATCTCTAGTGTAAACCAGTGTAAAGATTGAAGATCTCAAGTGTAAACCAGTGTAAAGATTGATGATCTCCAGTGTAAACCAGTGTAAAGATTGATGATCTCAAGTGTAAATCAGTGTAAAGATTGATGATCTCCAGTATAAACCAGTGTAAAGATTGATGATCTCCAGTATAAACCAGTGTAAAGATTGATGATCTCAAGTGTAAATCAGTGTAAAGATTGATGATCTCCAGTATAAACCAGTGTAAAGATTGATGATCTCAAGTGTAAATCAGTGTAAAGATTGATGATCTCTAGTGTAAACCAGTGTAAAGATTGATGATCTCCAGTATAAACAAGTGTAAAGATTGATGATCTCCAGTATAAACCAGTGTAAAGATTGATGATCTCCAGTATAAACCAGTGTAAAGATTGAAGATCTCCAGTATAAACCAGTGTAAATATTGATGATCTCAAGTGTAAACCAGTGTAAAGATTGAAGATCTCAAGTGTAAACCAGTGTAAAGATTGATGATCTCCAGTATAAACCAGTGTAAAGATTGATGATCTCAAGTGTAAATCAGTGTAAAGATTGAAGATCTCCAGTATAAACCAGTGTAAAGATTGATGATCTCTAGTGTAAACCAGTGTAAAGATTGAAGATCTCAAGTGTAAACCAGTGTAAAGATTGATGATCTCCAGTATAAACCAGTGTAAAGATTGATGATCTCAAGTGTAAATCAGTGTAAAGATTGATGATCTCCAGTGTAAACCAGTGTAAAGATTGATGATCTCCAGTATAAACCAGTGTAAAGATTGATGATCTCTAGTGTAAACCAGTGTAAAGATTGAAGATCTCAAGTGTAAACCAGTGTAAAGATTGATGATCTCTAGTGTAAACCAGTGTAAAGATTGATGATCTCAAGTGTAAATCAGTGTAAAGATTGATGATCTCTAGTGTAAACCAGTGTAAAGATTGAAGATCTCCAGTATAAACCAGTGTAAAGATTGGCAGAACATCATCAGCTGTCGTTCATCAGCGGCCCTGAAGAGAATTTCAGGAATGCTGAATTCTGTGTTTTGGTGTTTCTCTGTGTGCCAAACCGGCTGGATGTCCCACAGAGAGAGAGAGAGAGAGAGAGAGAGAGAGAGAGAGAGAGAGACAGGCCATGTCCACACTAATACATTGTCATGTAAAAGTGCATATTCTTCTCTCCGTGTCAGCCTTCTGCCCACACTGAGAGGTGTTTTTAGGAAAGGAAAACATGTCTTTTTAAAAACGCGGCCGGTGTAAGGGTGGCACTGTGGCCTCACAGCAAGAAGGTCTCTGGTTTGAGCCTCGGCTTCGTCAGTTGGCGTTTCTGTGTGGAGTTTGCATGTTCTCCCTGTGTTCGCGTGTGTTTTCTCCGGGTGCTCTGGTTTCCCCCACAGTCCAAAGACATGTGGTACAGGTGAATTGGGTAGGCTAAAATGTCTGTAGTGTATGAGTGTGTGAATAAGTGTGTATGTGTTTCCCAGTGATGGGTTGCGGCTGGAAGGGCATCCGCTGCATAAAACAAATGCTGGATAAGTTGGCGGTTCATTCTGCTGTGGTGACCCCTGATTAATATAGGGACTAAGCTGAAAAGAAAATGAATGAAGGAAGTATAACCGTAAATATAACTTCACTGAAAAAAATTATTCAAAGATGATTCATTGGATTTACTCAATTTTTTTATGTTAAGTGGTTGTAAACTATTTAATTGGGCTGAATTTAAAGAAACAAATTAAGTTGAACATTGCTCAATTTAATTTGTTTGTTTAAATTCAACACAAATAAATTGTTTGCAACAGTTTTGCATGCAACACTTTTTTCAGTGTATAGTAAAATAGCAACATTTGAATTGGAACGTTATCCAAACTCTGGTGATTTTTAGTGAGATGCTAATCGTCTAATCCGATTCAATGATCTATGCTAAGCTAAGCTAACTGTGCTCCTGACAGACCCGGACATTGGTAAAACTCTACTGTATAACTCTAGCAGAGCTGCAAAATGGTTTTCCCCAAAAGAGTGGAGTGTTTCTTTAAATGCGCAGCGCTGTGTGTTTGCGTCCTGTAATGTTGTCTGGCTCTTCTGGACAGCTTTGACAGCAGGTCAGATGTGCAGCAGGGGATTATGGGTGTTTGTGTCTACACCTCCCACCGGCTCTCTGGCTCTGCTTTCTCTCCTGTCCTTTTCTTTTCTCTCTCCATCTTTCTGCACCTGTTCACTTAACCCGGGATTTATAGAGCGCTGAAAGTAAAATATATTCCCCGTCTCCAATGCTGACGTCTGATGAATGGCCGTTTCCGCTCACATCTGATGTACAGAAGCTGTCCAAACCATTACTGCGTTACAGTTGACTTATACTACACTGTATGAAATATCCCTAAATTAGCAGTTTTCTCTGTTTTGTGCTTCGTGTTTTTATTTTTCCCTGTTTATTTCTGCTTTTGAGTTGGATTATGGGATCTTGATCATTCTTCCTACAATTTTAACCCTTGAAAAGTTGTAATAAGTGACTTTTCTGCATCTGTAATAGTGTGCAGTGCTATATTGTGTGTGTTGGGGTTGTATATTACGCTACAGAATAATAACCTTGTAATAAACTGCAGCACATTTTCTCTTATTTTACAGACTTATTTCACTAGATGTTATTTGTTTCTTTCTTATAATTTTTCAAATTTCTAAAATATCAGTAAAAGTCACCTCGTTAAACTGTAGAGTTGAATTTACAACATCAAAAGTGTCCAAGCATCACCCTCCCGCTCTCCCTCGTGAAGCCAATACGGAAGTAACTGAAACTGCAATTCATCGACTGGCCACTGGGGGCTGGCTCCAGGAACTCCAGATTTCCACTGACTGCAATGCTAAATTGGCCAGCTTTACAGCTGATAAAACATGTTTACAGCCTGCTACAAAAGATGGTTCTGGTTCAAACAGCTAATATTACCCTTCATGACAACAGTGAGGGGGTGAATTTATTTATAACTCATCTGTTTCATTTTTATACAGTTATATTAAGCCTGCATAATTAAGGGCGTGGCCGCTTGAATGAAAGCTAGGTCTCCCTGGTCACCGTCACTTCACCTCAGCTGATTCCGGCTGATTAGCTGCTGAACTCGGCTTATTCATCATATTTTTGTGTTGTTTTATGTGCCTTTACACAGTCAGTTGCCTTTTGGGATTATTTCCTACATTTATCAGATGATATGGAATGCTGTGTGCACTTAATTGTGCTCACAAACCATTCAAGTGTCCTCCATTTCCCAGCTGAGTAAAATTATTCAATTCAATTCAATTCCCCTTTATTTGTATAGCGCTTATACAATGTAGATTGTGTCAAAGCAGCTTCACATAAAAGGTCACAGTAAATAGGAACAGTGTAGTTCAGTTTGTAGTGTTTAAGTTCAGTTCAGTTTAGCTCAGTTCAGTGTGGTTTAATAATCACTACTGAGAGTCCAAACACTGAAGAGCAAATCCAACGATGCGCAGCTCTACAGATCCTGAACCATGCAAGCCAGTGGAGACAGCGGAGAGGGAAAAAAAACTTCACTAAAGGCGGAAGTGAAGAAAAAAAACCTTGAGAGAAACCAGGCTCAGTTGGGCACGATCATTTTAATTTCTCCACTGGCCAAACGTCTTGTGCAGAGCTGCAGTCTCAGTGGCGGAGGCTGGAAGCTGGCCTCAGCGAAGACTCGTCTGTCTCTGGAGCGTCACAGGAATCAGTTATATACTTATATACAGTGCTTGACATTAACTTTTTTGATCACCGGCCACTGTGGGTAGTAGTTTTCCTACGTAGCCACTCTGCATTTTCACTAGCCACAGTTTTATTGTTGGGAAAATATATTTTATACACATAAATATGAGTTTGACATGCTAAAATCACTTGATTTAGATTTTGCGTTCTCTCCACATGCCTCCTCATTCATTTCACTTTGTGTGTGGTGTATGAGCTCAATAATCATGAGCATAAGCGGAGCTACAGACGCCTGCTGGTATTTTGCTTAGACAGGCTTTTCTTTGGGAGAAACTCTTAATACTTCATTACCTGCGACTCGTTTATGTTCTGAACACATGTGCTGGGTTGTACACTATATCAATAGTGAGCTGAGGAAGTTTAACCTCCCAAAGGAGCTGCTGAAACAGTTCTACCCCTCCATCATTGAATCAGTCATCTGCACATCAATAACTGTCTGGTTTAGCTCAGCTACTAAATACGATCTCCAAAGACCACGTCGAATAGTTCGGACTGCTGAGCGAATCACTGGTACAACCCTTCCTACTCCCCAAGAACTGTACTTATCCAGAGCGAGCAGAAGGGCTGCCAAAATCACTCTGGACCCCTCACACCCAGCACACTGCCTCTTTGAACTGTTACTTCACGAGGGAGAGGGGGGGGGGTGATGCTTGATAAATACAAATAAATATACATACATTTAAAAACATCTAAATATATAAAAAAAGGATTTAAAATGCTGAGGACTGTTAAACGTGTCAGGGACAAAAGTGCACTGAAAGATGAATATTGAGAAGCAGTGTGTGTGTGTCTGTGTGTGTGTGTGTGTGTGTGTGTGTGTGTGTCTGTGTGTGTGTGTGTGTGTGTTCAGAGCGCAGGCTGCGATGACCTCCTGGGCTCCGGGAAGGTTGCAGACCGCTGTGGAGTGTGTGGTGGTGATAACAGTGCATGTCAGCTTGTCTCCGGACTCTTCCAGCACAGCCTGTCCAAAGTGGGCTACCATAAAATCATCGAGATCCCACCCGGAGCCACCAAAATCAACGTCACCGAGATGCTGAAGAGCAGGAACTACCTGGGTGAGTGGAGGAAAACTGTGTGTGTGTGTGTGTGTGTGTGTTGTAGAAGATCAGATGTCAGCTCTGCAGGATTAAAGCAGACGAAGACCAATCTTTCCTCACGGTGTGTGTGTGTGTGTGTTTGCCTTCTGAAGATTTATTAGCCACAGGATTCAATAAACTTCCGTATAAACACTTCACAGACCGTCTCGGGTCACTGAATATGTGTGTGTACAAGTTTTTATATCCCAGTGGGGACACCCAGTCAGAATGCAGTATAGTGATGTAACAGTGCAGTGTTTGCTGTGAGGGTTGAGTTTAGGGGGAGACCAGAAAATATACAGTCTGTACAGTACAGATATGAGGAGACAGACCATATAACGTGTGTGTGTGTGTGTGTGTGTGTGTGTGTGTGCGTGTGTGCGTGTGTGTGTGTGTGTGCGCGTGTGTGTGTGTGTGTGTGTGCAGCTCTGCTCAGCCGGTCTGGTCGGTCCATCATTAATGGGAACTGGGCCATTGACCGTCCAGGAATGTATGAGGGAGTGGGAACCATGTTCACGTACCGGCGACCCAACGAGATCAGCAGCACCGCAGGAGAGTCACTACTGGCCGACGGGCCCACCAATGAAATCCTGGACGTATACGTGAGCAATAAGACAACTCAACACAACACAACTCAACAAAACACAACTCAACACAAATCAACTCAACACAACTCAACACAACACAACACAACTCAATACAACTCAACACAACACAACTCAATACAACTCAACACAACACAACTCAACACAACTCAACACAACACAACACAACTCAATACAACTCAACACAACTCAACACAACACAACACAACACAACTCAACAAAACACAACTCAACACAACTCAACTCAACACAACTCAACACAACACAACACAACTCAACACAACACAACACAACTCAACACAACACAACACAACACAACACAACTCAATACAACTCAACACAACTCAACACAACACAACTCAACTCAACACAACTCAACTCAACTCAACTCAACTCAACACAACACAACTCAACACAACTCAACACAACACAACACAACTCGACACGACACGACACGACACAACTCAACTCAACTCAACTCAACACAACACAACTCAACACAACTCAACACAACACAACTCAACACAACACAACACAACACAACACAACTCAACACAACACAACACAACACAACTCAACACAACTCAACTCAAAACAACTCAACACAATTCAACTCAACTTAACACAACTCAACACAACTCAACTCAACACAACACAACACAACTCAACACAACTCAACACAACACAACTCAATTCAACTCAACTCAACACAACTGAACACAACATAACACAACACAACTCAACACAACACAACTCAACACAACTCAACACAATTCAACACAACTCAACACAACTCAACACAATTCAACACAACTCAACACAACTCAACTCAACACAACTCAACTCAACACAATTCAACACAACACAACTCAACTCAACACAACTCAACACAACTCAACACAACACAACACAACTCAACACAACTCAACACAACACAACTCAACACAACTCAACACAACACAACTCAACACAACTCAACACAACACAACTCAACTCAACTCAACACAACACAACACAACACAACACAAACTCAACACAACTCAACACAACACAACTCAACACAACACAACACAACACAAACTCGACTCAACTCAACACAACTCAAACACAACACAACTCCAACTCAACAAATCAACACTACTCAACACAACTCAACTCAACTCAACACAAACTCAATACAACTCAACACAACGCAAACACTACTCAACACAACTCAACTCAACTCAACACAACTCAATACAACTCAACACAACTCAACTCAACTCACACAACCCCTCAACACAACACAACTTAACTTAACACAACTCCAACACAACTCCAACTCAACATAACTCAACCAACAATTCAACACAACACAACTCAACTCAACACAACTCAACTCAACACAACTCAACACAACTCAACTCAAAACAACTCAACACAATTCAACTCAACTTAACACAACTCAACACAACTCAACTCAACACAACACAACACAACTCAACACAACTCAACACAACACAACTCAATACAATACAACCGAACACAACATAACACAACACAACTCAACACAACACAACTCAACACAACTCAACACAATTCAACACAACTCAACACAACTCAACACAACTCAACACAACTCAACTCAACACAACTCAACTCAACACAATTCAACACAACACAACTCAACTCAACACAACTCAACTCAACACAACTCAACTCAAAACAACTCAACACAATTCAACTCAACTTAACACAACTCAACACAACTCAACACAACACAACTCAACACAACTCAACACAACACAACTCAATTCAACTCAACTCAACTCAACTCAACACAACTGAACACAACACAACTCAACACAACACAACACAACTCAACACAACTCAACACAATTCAACACAACTCAACACAACTCAACACAATTCAACACAACTCAACACAACTCAACTCAACACAACTCAACTCAACACAATTCAACACAACACAACTCAACACAACTCAACACAACTCAACACAATTCAACACAACTCAACTCAACACAACTCAACACAACTCAACACAATTCAACACAACTCAACACAACTCAACTCAACTCAACACAATTCAACACAATTCAACACAACTCAACACAATTCAACAAAACTCAACACAACTCAACACAATTCAACTCAACACAACTCAACACAACTGAACTCAACACAACTCAACTCAACACAATTCAACACAACACAACTCAACACAACTCAACTCAACACAATTCAACACAACTCAACTCAACACAACTCAACACAACTCAACACAACTCAACTCAACACAATTCAACACAACTCAACTCAACACAACTCAACACAACTCAACTCAACACAACTGAACACAACACAACACAACTCAACACAACACAACTCAACACAATTCAACTCAACACAACTCAACTCAACACAATGCAACTCAACTCAACACAATTCAACACAACACAACTCAACACAACACAACACAACTCAACACAACTCAACACAACACAACTCAACACAACACAACTCAACACAACACAACACAACTCAACTCAACTCAACTCAACTCAACACAACTCAACACAGCACAACTCAACTCAACACAACTCAACACAACACAACACAACACAACTCAACTCAACTCAACACAACTCAACACAGCACAACTCAACTCAACACAACTCAACACAACACAACTCAACACAACACAACACAACACAACACAACTCAACTCAACACAACTCAACTCAACACAATTCAACACAACACAACTCAACACAACACAACTCAACTCAACACAACACAACTCAACACAACTCAACACAACTCAACTCAACACAACACAACTCAACACAGCACAACTCAACACAACACAACTCAACACAACACAACTCAACACAACACAACACAACTCAACTCAACTCAACACAACTCAACACAGCACAACTCAACTCAACACAACTCAACACAACACAACACAACACAACTCAACACAACACAACTCAACACAACACAACACAACTCAATTCAACACAACACAACTCAACACAACACAACACAACTTAACACAACTCAACACAACACAACTCAACACAACACAACTCAACACAACACAACACAACTCAACTCAACTCAACACAACTCAACACAGCACAACTCAACTCAACACAACTCAACACAACACAACACAACTCAACTCAACTCAACACAACTCAACACAGCACAACTCAACTCAACACAACTCAACACAACACAACTCAACACAACACAACACAACACAACATAACACAACACAACACAACACAACTCAACTCAACACAACTCAACTCAACACAACTCAACACAACACAACTCAACACAACTCAACACAACTCAACTCAACACAACTCAACACAACACAACTCTACACAACACAACACAACACAACACAACACAACACAACTCAACTCAACACAACTCAACTCAACACAACTCAACACAACTCAACTCAACACAACTCAACACAACACAACTCAACACAACTCAACACAACTCAACACAACACAACTCAACACAACACAACACAACACAACACAACACAACACAACTCAACACAACTCAACTCAACACAACTCAACACAACTCAACTCAACACAACTCAACACAACACAACTCAACACAACTCAACACAACTCAACACAACTCAACTCAACACAACTCAACACAACACAACTCAACACAACACAACTCAACACAACTCAACACAACTCAACACAACTCAACTCAACACAACTCAACACAACACAACTCAACACAACTCAATACACCACAACTTAACACAACACAACACAACTCAATACACCACAACTTAACACAACACAACACAACACAAAACACCACAACTCAACACAACTCAACACAACTCTGTGTGTGTGTGTGTGTGTGTGTGTGTGTGTGTGTGTGTGTGTGTGTGTGTGTGTGTGTGTGTGTGTCAGATGATCTACCAGCAGCCCAATCCAGGTGTTCGTTATGAGTTCATCATGCCGTCAGATAATGCTGTTGATGCTCAGCGGCCGAAAGACAAACACCTGCACTGTAAGTAAACACACACACACACACACACACACACACACACACACACACACACAGCTCTACTTCTGTGCTTTTGTTTTTAAACTCAGTGTTTCTGTTGCTAGTTCACATTGTTGTTATTAGCTGAATAATTCATCTGTTCAAGTGAATCCACTGAATGCGGCTGTGTGGCTGCGTCTGAAATCACACACCTCCATACTACAGGGCAGTGACTCTCAAACCTTTCACCAAGTACCACCGTGATGACCAGTATTGAAATACAGTAGCGTAGTAGGCCTAATTCGATACTGGTGCTAAATCGATACTTTTGAAACGATACCAGTGCCAAAACGGTGCCTGAACCGATACTTTTGAGCCACAAAATTATGGTGGATGACTCTGAATGTCTCAGCATTAGGGCTGTAGTCACATGGTCAAGAAACTCGGGCTCTGGGCTCTTTTCCTGGTCTGCTTCCTGCTCTGCTCCTCTCCTCCTCTGGAGTCTATCTTCTCTGACTCTACTGCAGTCAGGCTAACATCTGAGCCTGCTCTCTTTGTCTCTCTCTCCCTCCCCCTGTGTCTCTCCTTCTACCTCTGGTAACTTTATATAAACATATGCTGGATAAGTTGGCGGTTCATTGCGCTGTGGCGACCTCTGATGAATAAAGGGACGAAGCCGAAGGAAATTGAATGAACAGACAAACGTGTATAGCAGATAGAGTCGCAGGTACTTCAGGTGCATGATTTAGGCATGATTGTTTTGTTTTTGGTGCCACAAACACACTTTTCTTTAGTTTTTTCTTTATTCCTGAAACCTTTCTGCTCCACAGTAAGTGTGCTGAAGCCTGAGTCTGGCTCTGATGTGAGCAGTCAGTCGACTCTGGACAGTCGAGAGGGGTCAGGGGTCAGATTCAGTCCTGCTGTTCCTGATAACCATCTTCCATCAGAGCGCAGCAGAGAGTATAACTGGAAGCTGAGTGGCAGCAGCGACTGCAGCGCCTCCTGTGGCAGAGGTACAGTACTGCATTACTGTTCATTAACTACACTGCAAAACAGGCTTTTCTCACTGAGAGTTTTCGTCTTGTCTCAAGTCTAAATATCTACAGATTCTTAAATCAAGCATTTTCTGGACAAGCAAAACATAATGTCTTGTTTTCAGAAATAATGAGACAAAATGAAGAGAGTTTTCCCTTAAAACAAGCTAAATAATCTGACAGTGGAGGAAGCAGAATAGGAGAAACGGAAGGAAAAATAAGTTTAGTCATTGGGTTTGTAACTAAATATTGTTAGGTTTGTTATTACAATATTTAAGTAAAAACTTTTGATTATTTGTTTGACTGAAAAATAAAGAATTTAAAGAGCCCCTATTATACATGAAATAGGGTCATAATTAGGTTGTAAGGGTCTCCAACAACAGTCTAATATGCATGCAAGGTCAAAAAACACTTTCATGGTCTTATAATCTGCATTTATTTTTACCTAATTATCCCAGCGACTCCCATATGAATCGTTCAGCGCGAAGCTGATTGGACCGATGACAGCCTGTTGCGATTGGTCGAAACTGACAGTAATCACCTCGCCTTTATGGATGCGCCGGCCTTGCACACACATTACCCTCACCGTTCGCCTAGAGCGCCAGTTCAGCTTGCTGGATGCAATTTAGACACCTCGAACCTGAGCTGAACTATTTTGAAACTTGACCGTTGCATGTGTGTAAACAGCTGACGATCCGTAATCAAAGCGGCACGCGTCGCGTTTTCAACGTGGCTTTACACGCGATATGAGAATATAGCGAGTTAACCTGATACAGAACACGCGGTTACAAGTAACAAAACACAACTAAATACATAATTTGCAAGCTAGAGTAAACGAGGCAATAATTTTAATCGCACGTACTTACACTGGTGAAATGGGGGTAGAAACTGATCCATGATGCACTGATCCATGTTCTGACAGTCTATACTGATCCTTCCTTTAACAAACCGATGAAGTCTTCTTTTTAAGCATGTAGTATCCAGAAGCACTCGATCTGCTCAAGGCTGGGCTATATTGCTGATGTTTCATCTTTGATTAGACTGTCAATAATATCTATCTGCACAGCGTGACTTCATTCGACCGGTGTCTGTGTGTGTCTCTGTGTGTGTGTGAGACTTTTTTTTCTGTTAGTGGGCGGGGCCGCAGGTTTCAAATCTCCCGGGTTTGCGCGCGCAACTACTTGTGTTTCGTAGCTGCGTCTTCACGAAACACCTAATGACTCGTTATCAAGACGACTCATTTGAAGCACTATGAGTCGACTCTTTTATAGATGAATCAATAGTTTTTAACACTGTACACTTACAGATTTAAGCCTTAGCTGGATATTTCACTTCACTTAGAGCTGTGTGACACACTACATGGAAGAGCATTTTCAAAAACCCATAATATGGGCTCTTTAAAGAATTTGTTGTGAATTTCAAGGCACCAAAACTGTTGTGAAATTCTAAGACGAGCCAAAAACCAGGGAGATCTTCGGGTCATTTCAAAGCAGAATCCTTTAATGGGAAGTCGCTGTAGTGGCGTTCATCGAAAGATCCCTGTCTTGGTACAGCAGACACTCAGGCTCCGTTTACACTAATACGTTTTAGTTTTAATACGGCGTTTTACAATAAAAAACGATCCGCGTCCACACTAGTGTTTCACTAGTTGTTTCTAAACA